>NW_006921611.1:18465519-18502420 GCF_000298275.1 Orycteropus afer afer
GTAGATTGCCCAACCTTCCTTCTGAGGAGTGGCTGGTGGGTTTGAACAGCCAGCCTTCTGGTTAGCAGTCAAATGCCTTAGGCACTATGCTACCACAGCACAACACTTTCATTATTATTTTCTAGGTGCTATTATTTTTCCTGTTTTAGAAAAGGATTCAGAGCACACAAAGGTTAAGGAACTTGCTCTAGGTCGTAGCTACAACTAGTATTTCACCTAGGCAGGCTGACTCAACGGCCCATATTTCTACACTCTCTTGAGTGCTTTGAGTAATTGTTGACGATGTTGCAATTGCATCCAGTATGCAGGCTTCAGTATGGGTCTTTTGTGCTTTCTTTTGTCAAACTACAGTTCAGTATTACCCAGCATTAAAGAGCTAGGCTGCTAACCAAAAGGTGTGCGGTTCAAAGCATTCCGTGCCTCCAAGGAAGAAAAGACCTAGAGCTCTTTTTCCATAAAGATTTGCAGCCTAGGAAACCTTAGGGGGCAGCTCCACTTTGTCCTATAGGTTACCATGGCACACAACAACTACAACAACAAAGATTGTTTGATTGATTTTCCTCAGGATACAGAGTCCAACCTCCAGGGTCTTTACCCTGAGTGTTTTATGTTCTTTGTCTGCTCTTGGAGGAAGAGATATACTCTGCTTGGTGGAGGAGGGCAATGGGGGTCGAATTGCTGTCTGTACAGACTTTCATCCACTCTACCTGTTTCCAGCACCCCTTCTCCCTTTTCTGGATATCAGGAACCTCTCAGGGATCTATGGGCAAATTGTCTGTCATCTTCTTGGTATTCCTTTCTGCAGGATTTAAATTGTTAAGATTTGTCACTCTGATAAGTTAGTTATCATTCCTCTAGTCTTTTCGTCCAGAGCTTTATTGAGGTAAAATTGACATATGATGAACTGCAGGTGTTTAAAGTGTACAATTTGCTAAATTTTGACATGTGTGAAACAATCACCATAATCAAGATAGTGTAATTCTTCACTCTTGTCTCTCTCTGCAACCACCTCTCTAAGCAACCACTGATCTGCTTCCCATCACTCTAGATTTGTTGGCATTTTCTAGAATTTATACAAATGGAATTATATAGTAATACTTTCTTTTGCTTGACTTATTTTCACTCAGCATATTGCTCTGAGAGTCATCCATATTGTTGCCTGTCTCAAGTTTATCCCTTTTCATTGTTGAGTAATATTCTACTGTATGGGTGTACCACGCAGAGAAGTTATCTAGCCCCAATCCAGCCACGTCTAGAGACAGACATTGATTCATATATCTCTAGTGGCCTAACTTGGTCATGTTAACAGAGAACATTGCTCCATAGACTTGTTGTTACGTTGTGTGCCATTGAGTCTATTACAACTCATGGTGATTCTATAGGACAGAGTGGAACTGCCTCATAGGGCTCATAGGATTTCCTAGGCTGTAATCTTTTTTTTTTTTTTTTAATTAGAATCTTTTAAATATATGTATGTGTGTGTGTATGTATTATTTTTTTAATTGGGATTTAGGTGAAAGTTTATAGAGCAAATTGCTTTTCCATTCAACAATCCATACACATTCTGTTTTGTGACATTTACTGCAATCCCCACACTGTAACAGGATTCTCCTGCTCCCTCCCTACACCTACCCCTTCCCTTAGTCTTTCCTTCCTATCCTTTCCTGCCTTCCTAGCTCTATCCATGGGCAAATGCTGTTATTTATCACATATGCTTGACTGTTCTAATGAATGGATACCCTCCTGGTTTATTACTGTCCTTTGACTGTTGAGTCAGAGTGGTTGTTCTGGTTATATAGTGCCGCTCTGACAATGATATACCACAAATGGGATGGCCTTAACAAACAGGAGTTTATTCTCTTACAGTTTGGAGGATTTAAGTCTAAGTTCAAAGTGCCAGGTTCTAGGGGCTGGGTGAAAGCCTCTCAACCTTGGGGTCCAGCTCTGCCTCCTGCTCCTGGCCCACTGGAGCTAGAGGCTTTTCTTCACTCAGACAGCTGCTGGCTGCTGAGGCTGAGAAGCCCCAAGGTTGACAAGTAAAAAGGCACAGTTCCGATATTACCAAATCACGTGGCAGGCCATTAATTCAAGTCCATTATAAGTCCCAAGGTTGGCAGAGCATGGTAGGCTGCTGAACAAAGACATGCAGGGTTCAAGTGCGCCATAAGCTAGAGACCATTCCCAAAGCTGTTTCTTATATTCGGGAAGCAGACCACATACCCAAAGCAGCTAGTCAGCTGCTTGTGGTAGATCCCACCACGGAGTTAATTGCCGGTCTCCTCATGGGGACTCAGCTGCCCAGCCACTCAACCAGGCCCAGCCAAGTTGACACAAAAACATAACCACCACAGTTGTTAAGTTCAGTTCCTAGCTTGAAGGGTGTCTAAGAGTCATAGTCTCAGGGTTTCACTAGACTTCATCAGACTAGTAAGCCTGGGTATTTTTTTTTTTAATAATTTTTGAGTTTTATTCCACATTTCTCCCCCTTCCCCCCACCCACTCTATCTGGGACCTCTTATTATGATCCCTTTCAGAGGGTCAGTAGTGGTAGCTGGCACCATCTAGTTAGTCAGGTCACAGGGTAGAGGAGGCTGGGGTTCATGTGGTCCATTAGTGCTTTGGGCTAATTGTTTCCTGCATCTTTGATTTTCTTAACTCTTCTTTGCCCTGGATGGGGAGATAGGCTGTGATCTTTACAGGAGCAGATTGCTAGGCCTTTTCTCCCACATAGCCACTGGTGGGTTCAAATCACTGACCTTTTGGTTAGCAGCTGAGTGCTTAATCATTATGTTAAACTCACTGCCGGTCGTATCTGACTCATAGCGACCCCTCCTTGGGTTCTGGAGGCAGTATGACTACAGAAGTAGATTGCTCAACCTTCCTTTTGGAGGTTCAAACCCACCAGCCTCCTGGTTAGCAGTCAAATGCCTTAGGCACTACACTACCAGAGCTCCTGATCATTATACTACCAGGCTCCTTTTATAGGGTTTTGGTGGCTGATTGTTCTTCCAAGGCATTTCTTCCAAGATGCCTCTGGGTGGACTCAAACCTCCAACCTTTTGGTTAACAGATGAGTACTTTAACCACATGTGAACCATTTGAACTGTTGTGTCATTGTTGTTATGCGTCATGGAGTCCCTGTTGTTGTTGTTGTTGTTATGTGCCATCGAGTTGGACCCAACTCATAGCGACCCCTCCTTGGGTTTCAGAGGCAGTATCACTATGGAAGTAGATTGCCCCATTTTCCTTCCGAGGAGTGGCTGGTGGGTTTGAACTGCCAGCCTTCTAGTTAGCAGTCAAGTGCCTTAGGCACTATGTCCCTAGAGAAGAACAAATCCCATTACATTTCTACCCATCACTCAATTCAACAGCCTTTGCTGAATGTTTACTATTGTTAGGCTAGGTAGGGGAGATACCAGGAAGGAAAATATAACATTTTCACTAGTTAGGAGCCTAAGGCATAGTTGTATCATTTTGCATATGAAGAAACCGAGGCTCTGAGAGGTAAATTGACTTTCTAGAGGTAATAACTTAGGATTCCTCACTTTCTTTTAAGTCATTTTGTGCTTCTACCCACACCTACACTTCCTACCCCCTAACCCCCATCACAGACTGACCCAGTTCATGAGCTTCGAGGATGATTTGAAGTGGTGGTAAAGCACTCTGAAGTAGGGATCAGAGAGGGTAAATTCTGGTCTATACTCTACTATTAATTGTGTAAGGAGATCTGGTAGTGCAGTGCCTAAGGCATTTGACTGCTAACCAGAAGGTTTGTGGTTCCAACTCACCAGCCGCTATGTGTAAGGAAGATGGGACAATCTACTTCTGCAAAGATTTACTGCCTTGGAAACCTAAAGTGGGTCACTATGAGTCAGATTTCACTCCATGGCAGTGAGTTGTTCCCTGCCCCCTTGGGTGGTGCAAACAGTTAATACCAGTTAACACACTTGGCTGGTAACCAAAAGATTAGAGGTTCAAGTCCACCCAGAAGTACCTCAGAAGGAAGGCCTAGTGATCTACTTCCCAAAAACCAGCCATTGAAAACCCTATGGAGCACAGTTCTACACTGACACACATGGGGTTGTCATGAGTCAGAATCCAGTGCAGCTAGGCAACTGGTACTGGTAGTCCCCGTCCAGCTTTCTGCACTGGGTGGCTGTGTGAATCAAAAGATAATGTGTGCAAAGCACCAAGTGAAAGCTTAATTATGAGGGTGGTTGGGCCTGAGGGGCAGACTCCTGGATCCTGTCCACAGTGCCCCAAGTCTACACTTGCCCTCAAAGTAGGCGTTTGTCCATCTGCCTTCTGTGATAACTTCTGTTTCAAGTGTGCTAATGACATGGCCTGCACAGCCCTTTGCAATTATCCTCACAGATCGAGACACAGGAGTCCCTGGCTCCAAAGACAGAGTTGGCCTTTGTGACACTTTAAGTGTATGGTATGCATTGAATTGTTACTGCCTTAGTGTTTGGGTATAAATACTCCTCAATGTGCGCATGTGAAATGAGCCCTGGTGGTGCTTTGGTTAAGTGCTCTGCTGCTAACTGAAAAGTCAGTAGTCTGAAACTACCAGCTGCTTTGCAAGAGAAATATGTGGCAGTTTGCTTCAGTAAAGATTACAGCCTTGGAAACCCAGTGGTGCATTCTACCCTGTCCTCTAGGGTAGCTATCAGCCAGAACCAACTCAACTGCAATGGGTGCACATGTGAACTTATATATTACTCGCCTTCCATCATTCCTATATCTCCATCTTCAAATGCACATGTAACATTGATAATAACTTAACATTTATTGAGTGCTTATTATGTCTACCAGATAGTGTTCTAAGCACCTCACATGCATTGACCCATTTTACTTTATAGCAGCCATGTGAGGTGAATACTATTATTTCCCCATTTGATGAAGCTGAGGTATTGAAGAGTTAGGAAATTTATTTAAAGTCACAGAGCTAGTCAATGTGTCTGGAATCTTTTTTATTAGCCTCCATGCTGTAGTACTTCTGTTGTGTGCAAACTCATATACCCTAACATATAATGGGTGCACACCCATGCTCAAACAGCAAACATAAGGCAGCCTCCCCATGCAGTGTTCCAACATTTCTGCCATAGGAGGGATGTGCAGACTACTGAGAAGGTCCTCTTGGATGCTGAGACATCTTTCTAATGGATCGTTGGAGACCTGTGCTGTTGCTGTTGTGTTCCTGCTCCTGCACTGGGCCATGATGGCTGGGGTCCTGCCTCACAGGGATACTAGGGTTGCTGATGGGCAATTGAGTAGATAGTCTGACATGACACTGCAAAAGCAGTTCAGAGAAGTACTTCCCATGTGGCCCATTAGCAATAGAACAGGCAGGTCCCTTAGCATTATCTGAAAGGAATTAGGAACAACAGAGAAGTGAATCCATCCACCTATGGACAGCTGATCATCGACAAAGAATTCAAGTCCACTAAATGAGGAAGAGAGAGTCTCTTTAGTGGATGATGCTGACAATAGTGGATATCCATTTGCAGAAAATTGAAACAAGATCTGTACCTCACATCTTACACAAAAAATGAACTCAAAATAGATCAAAGACTTAACTGTAAAACCTAAAACAAAATAGTTCAGAGAATAAACATAGAGACAACCCAGGGGCCTTAATTTATGGCATGAATAGACTATCAAACATAACTAAATATGCACAAACAGTAGAATATAAACTAGATCATTGGGACCTCCTAAAAATAAACATTTATGCTCATCAAAAGAGTAAAAAGAGAAACTACCAACTGGGAAAAATTTTTGGCAATGATGTATCAGACGAGGGTGTAATTTCTAAAATTTATAAAAAACTTCAACATTTTAACAACAAAAAGACAAGTAATCCAATTAAAAAAAGGGCAAGGATGAGAACAGACACTTCATCAAAGACATTCAGGCAGCTGACAAACACATGAAAAGATGCTCTCAATCATTAGCCATTTGTTGTCATTAGAGAGATGCAAATCAAAACTACAATGAAATGCTATCTCCCCCAGCAATAACAGCACTGATCAAAAAACAGAACAAATGCTGATGAGGCTATGGGGAGATTGAAACTCTTATCACTGCTGATGGGACTGCAAAATGGTACCACCACTATGGAAAATAGTATGGTGCTTCCTTAGAAGCTAGAAATAGAAATACCATACAATCCAGCAATCCCCTTTTAGGTGTATATCCTAGAGAAATAAGAGCTCCAACACTAGTAGACATATGCACATCCATGTTAATTGCAGCATTATTCACAATGGCAAAAAGATGGAAATAATCTTAGTGTCTATCAGTGGATGAATGAATAAACAAACTGTTGTACATACATACAGTGGGATTCAATTCAACAATTAAGAATAATGACAAATCTGTGAAACATCTGATAACATGGATGAATCGGCTGAATGAAATAAGTTAATCACAAAGGATAAATGTTGTATGAGACCTGCTGTGCAATGAATTACTTAATACAGCCCTTTTAGCCATGGTCTTTGTGACTCCCACCAGGTGACTGGGTAGGACTATGCAACTGTAAGGTGCTTGTGGCCCACCAAGGGGATTGGATACCTTGCTAATAATGTAAATAAGGTATGTGGGACACTTGTGGCAGTGGCACCATGGGAATAAGATGTATGGAACCCTAATGTGGGTATTGGTCAGTTTTGCCGCCTGCTAAGCTTATAATGATCCATCCCACAGGCAGAAAGGGGGCTCTCACTACCATCAAGAAAGAAGAACCAGGAGTAGAGCCCACATGCACCAACCCAGAAGACAGCAAGAGACACAGTGGGCTTCCTGGCCCATGGAGCAAGAAAGCTGAGTGCCTTTGGGCAGGAAGTTTGCTGGTGGAGTGCGATGGCTCTCTGGGCCCTATTGTGAGAGCTAAGAGAGCTTTGTAACATTTTCTTGAGCAGGATAGAGGCTGAGGCCAGAGACAAGGATGTCTGTGACACAGCTGAGAAGAAGCTGTCCTGACTGAAGAACTGTATCCTGAGTTGTTTTCTGATCCTGAGTTGTAACCTGTTACTTCCCTAATAAACTCCATAATTGTGAGTATTGTCTGTGAGTTCTGTATGGCTATTGCAATGAATTATTGAATCCAGCAGAGAAGAAGAGAGTGCCATGGGAGGGATGGTTGGTGTCAGAATTGGCAAAAAGGCTTGGAGAGTGGTGACATGTCTGACCTCCACCTCACAGCAATCAAACTTAGGCTGTTAACGTTGTCTGGATCCTCCTTCCCCCTTGTGAAGTTAGAGGAGGTCAGGTGCTGCCTCCCTACACCTCTTTTGCAAGACGACTATTATAAAAAATCAAGGAAAGGTTTATACACAGAAATAAACATTATTTGATGGTTTCCAGGGATGAGAGGGAAAGGGAGAGAAAATTACTAACTAGATAGTATACAAGTGCTAATTCTGGTGAATAAAAAGGCAATATACAATATGGAGGATGTCAACACAACATGACCAAGGCAAAGGAAGACACTGAGAGGTGTGCAACAATAAAGGGCAACTATAGTAAATACTATAACATATATAATCTGCAACAATGGTAATAATTAATAATTTTTTACTAGATACATAGGTAAATATGTATGTTAAATAGGTGAGTGATATCATATAGGGGTAAACTTGCATACATATAGAGGTATGGTTGTGGATACATATTTGTAAATGCTGCACGTATTCTCACTATATGTGTGTACATAAATATAATATATATTTATACATATATATGTATGTGTATATATATAATGGAACACAGAGTTATAGAAACTACTTAGACATTGGGACTGAACTAATGGACTTGAAGGCTTAGGATCATAGTCTCAGGGCACATCTAGGTCAATTAGCAAAACACAGTTCATAAAGATAATGTTTTACATGGTAGCTTAGGAAGTAACATCTGGTATCTTAAAAGTTTGTTAGTGGCCATCGAAGAAGCAACTATTGATTTCTTCTCATCTGGAGCAAAGGAGAATGAAGTAAACTGAAAACACAAGGAAGCACTTAGTTCAAGGACTAAAGGTGCACATGAACCACAGCTTTCTCTAATTGAGACCAGAAGGACTAGATGGTGTTCAGCTACCACCACTGACCACTCTGACCAGGACCACAGTAGAAGATATATGTTAGAATAGGTAAAATATGTAGCACAAAATTTAAAAAAAGAAAAGAGAAGACTAGACTTACTGGTCTGAAAGAGACTAGAGGAACCCCTGAGACTATTGCTCTATGACAACCTTCTAACTTGAAACTGAAGATACTCCCAGAGGTTACCTTTCAGCCAAATAAGAGATGGGCCTATAAAATAAACAATAACACCCAGAAAGAATGTGTTCCATAGAACAATCAATTATATGAGACCAAAAGGGCAACATTTGTCCAGAATCAAAGATGAGAAGGAGAGAAGAGACAGGGAAACTGAATGAATGGAAATGGGGAGCCCAAGGTAGAAATGGAAAGACTGCTGACAAGTTGCAGGGATTATAACTGATGGAGTGGAACAATTTTGTGTACTGATTATTGATTGGAAAACTAATTTGCTATGTAATCTTTCACAATAAAATGTTCATAAATGAATGAATGAATGAATGGATGGTTGAAATTAGGAGCTTCAGGTTTGAGTCTGGATTCACATTTGCCTCCCCTCCCACAGAAATGACAGCAAAGATCTAAAAAGGGAATAAACCCATACCTGTGCTGTGAAGAGCAGAGATGGCCTTCAATGTCTAAGGACTTAGATGCATTTCTGAAAGACAGGAAGTAGATGGGAACATATGGAAAGATAAACAGGAGAAAAACAAACTATAGCCTAGAATATGCTTGAGAGGTTACTGCAGAGTGTGACAGCAGACTACCCTTAAATACTGCTTGAAAAATAATTTATACCATGTGCACTATTATAATAATCATGATGACAATGATGATGATAAATAAAAAAATAACTCTTTAGGCCAGGCAATTCCAATCTGGGGGGTTGGTGGACTTGCTAGAGGCCCACAGATAGACCTAGAGAAAGAGGAAGCTTCTGAAATCTTACACAAAATTTATTGTTTCTTTGAGCATTTTCTTTCTGGGGAAATGTCCATCACTTTGGTCAGATTTGTAAACAAATAAAAACACAACCCATGATTCAAGACTATAGGTGACTATTAAAGTTTGTGATGACTTTCTCAATTACTCATAGCTAGTTAGCTGGTGGATGAGTGAGTCCTGTTGACTGTTTGTTAGTCACAGTTGTTTTCTGTCCACACCACAGAAATTATGCTTTTCTGTGCACTATCCTATTTGAGACTCACCATGGCACATGGAGAAGGATAAAACACCTATGATTATCCTTATTTGAGAAATGTGAAATCTAAGACACAGTGAGGTTAAAGGATTTATCCAAAGTCACTTAGCAAGGCAGTGGTACAACTGTCACTGGGTCTCCAGTTCTCAAGTCTCTAGTTAGTGCTCTTTGCTGTTCCTTAAAACTGAAATGAACCAAATAGGCAAGAGTGCATGGTATTCAGGCACCTTTAGAGACTTGGTCCGATAGCCGTGGCGTAACCTCAAAATAAAGCCTCTCCAGATCCTGAGTCCTTCAGATATGCCTTTTCTCAAATAAGAGCTATCATTACAAAGGGAGTGGCAGAGCCAAAGGAAATTCCAGTTCCTTTTTAAATCCTCTATGTCTCCCCCAAGCATTTTCTATCTCCAAATGCCCTGTAAAATATTGCCCTCACCTCATCTACAATCCCTGTGAGCATCTGAGCATCCAACTGAGACACTTTCTTGGCTTTTTTTCCCTGCCATTGGATAATCCTTAATTACTACCTACAGTCTCCCAGCATGATAATGAGTGGTGAACTAGTGCTGCTGGGATCCAACCACCAGTCTTTCAAATCTAAGTCATGCATATGGATGGCCTGAGCAGCTGCTTGCTTCCTCTTTGGCCCCATTCTTGTCCCTTAGCCACATCATGCCAGAGAAGTTTGCTCCACTTCTGCATATCAACCTGTGGAGCCTGCTCATGTACATCTGTAGGATATCCCTGTTCTGAAACCACAGCAGTCATTGAATGGCTGAACTGACCATTCCTTGTCTCCATTTGTAGGCACATTTAAAGATATGTCTTTGAGAGGTTCCCAGCTAATTGGCTAGCAGCTGTCTTTTGTGGTTACTCCATTGCTGGCCTAGGTGGACAATTTCAAATTCCTACTGAGCTTTAAATACTTCATAGACATTCAGTAGGGGTAGGGGAGGGATAGTTTAAAGTGCCATGTTCATCATAAGTTTCATTTAATGCAGCTTGGTGCTGGAGGAAGAGCATGGGTTTGGGAGTTAGGGAGTTGTCAGCTTATTGGGAGGATTAAATAAATTAATACATGTTAAAGTGCTAAGGGGCTCTGGTGGTATAGTGCCTAAGGCATTTGACTGCTAACCAGGAGGCTGGCAGTTCAAAGTCACCAGCCACTCCTTGGAATGAAAACTGGGAAATCTACTTCTGTAGAGATACTGCCTCAGAAACCCAAGGAGGGGTACTATGAGTCAGCAGGGAGTTTGGTTTTTTGTTTGGAAAGTGCTAAGAATCATCCAAATAGACCAAACTCACTGGCCTCGAGTTGGATCTGACTCATAGTGACCCCTCCCTGGATTTCCGAGGCAGTATCACTACAGAAGTAGATTGCCCAACCTTCCTTCTGAGGAGTGGCTGGTGGGTTTGAACCGCCAGTCTTTTGGTTAGCAGTCAAATGCCTTAGGCACTATACCACCAGAACTCCTGCTAAGAATCATGGCACTTAGTAAATTCTCTGTGTATGTTAACTATTATCATGGAGATTAGAGATCTTGCCGCTGGGACCCAGTACATTAAACAAAATGAAACAACAACAAAAACACACACACACACACAAACACACAACACTGCCATGGAGTAATTCTAACTCAGCTACCTGCATGGGGTTTCCAAGGTTGTAAATCTTTACAGAAGTAGAGGTCATCATTGTCTTCCTACAGAATAGCTGGTGGGTGTGAACCACTGACCTTCTGATTAGCAGCCAAACATGCTGTGCTACCACAATTCCTTTTGGGGTCAGTACATGGTGGCTATTATATGGGTAGTTCCCGACTTATAATGAGGTTCTGATCTGATAGCTCTGACTCTGCTGTTAAGTTGGTGCTGATGTAAGTAGATACCTATTTTGTTTTTTAGTTTTCATTATTATTGCCTTTTATTATCAGTATCTTTATAAATCTGAACTTTATTTGTCTTTAGGGGTTAGAAACATTACATATAAAGTTACAGATATATTTTAGTACGTGCATACATTATACACAAATCATAAAAATTTATTCCCATGATAATGGTGGATGATGTTGGTATTTTGTCAGTTGTAGTAATAACTTCACTTGTGGAAGTTTCTGGATCATCTGGATTATTCCTGGTGATGAGGATGGTGTTTCTAATCCGAAAATTAGTGAGTGTTGTCCGTATGGCCTTTCTCTTTTTTGATTCATATATTTTTCAGTAACATCACTGCTTCCCAAATCTGCCTGTTAGCAAAGCTATCAGTGTTTGGGTCCATGTTTTCAAGCATCTGTAGCCCCTGATTTAAGTTTAGAAAACTAAATCCATATGACAGTGTTTTGTAAAGTAAATCAGAAATTGAACATCTGCTAGTGAACATCTGAGAGTAATAACATCAGCATATTACTCAGTGCAAATTACTAACGATCCAAAACCAAACTCACTGCCATGAGTCGATTCCAACTCACAGCGACCCCCAATGGGTTTCCAAGACAGTATATCTTTGCGGAAGCAGACTGTCTCATCTTATGAGCAGCTGGTGGGTTCGAACTGCATACCTTTTGGTTAGCAGCTTAATACCTTAAGCACTATGGCACCAGAGCTTCTTATTAACGATAAGATGTACAAACAAATTAACAAACAAACCCATGGACAGTTGTAGGTGTGGTTTATTGTAGAATAAGTCGTAAATCAGGGGTTACCTGTGTTATAGAGTCCCTGGATGGTATACATGGTTAATGCCTGGCTGCCAATAGAAAGGTTGACGGTTCATGTTTACAAGAGATGCCTTAGAAGAGAGACCTGGTGTTGAAAACCCTATAGAGCACAGTTCTACTCTGACACACATGGGTTTGCCTTCAGTTGTAATTGATTTGGAGGCAACTGGTCAAGTGATATTATAAACGTAGTTCAGAATGAGAAGATTTCAAAAATGAAAACACTCCTTTCCCTACTATGAGCTTGTAGCCAAATGAGTGCTCTTTGAAAGCATACTTTGGTGCCTTAAAAATCACCCTGAACATGGGATTAACATTTTCCAGTACCTCTTTGCAATCTTTCCCTCCTCTACCCACTGCCAAGCTCTGCTGTCACTATAGATCGGTTTGCAGTTTCTAGAATTTTATATAAGCCAATCATGCAGTATGTACTCTTTGTCCTGCTTCATTCTCTCATGCTTTTGAGATAACTTGTGCTGTTGTCTGTATCAACAGCTGACTCCTTTTTTATTGCTGAGTACTATTCTATGTTCTTTTCAATTGCATCATATGCATACAAAAGCAGGGCAATAAAAAAGGAAGGCAAAAGAAGAGTTGATGCATTGGAGTTGTGGTGTTGGAGAATATTGAATCTACAGTGTACTGCTGGAGGAAGGAACAAATCCATATTAGAAGAAATAAAAAACAAAAAATAAACAAACAAACAAAAATGCTCCTTAAAAGTGAGAATGGTGAGACTCTGGCTCACTTACTTTGGACACATTATCAGGAAAGACCAAAAAGTTGGTAAAGTACAGGGTCAATAAAAACAAGGGAAATTGACACAACAGCTGCAACAATAGACTCACACTTAGCAATGGCAACATTTTGTTCTGTGAGATGTAGGTCTCCAAGAATTGGAGAAAGTGAAATATCAACTAACAACAAGTGTTCCATTGTATGAATATACTTTCATTTGCATATCTATTTATCTGTTGATGGGCTTTGGGGCAATTTTTAGTTTCACCATTGTTTTTTAAAATACACAATCAGGAAGTTCTTTCTTTGGAAACCAGGTGTGGCTGAGGCCCCTGACCTGAGCACTCTGATTACATCTCCCCCTCTGAGTGTCAAATCATGACTTTTTAGGTTCCAGAGAATCATCAGTTGAAGAATTCTGTGGTATCCTTCATAAAAACTGGTATTGAAATCTCTTTATGAGTAAATAAAACATCCCCTTATTAGAGGATTAGGAGCTCTGGTGGTGTAGTGCCTAAGGCATTTGACTGCTAACCAGAAGGCTGGTGGTTCAAACTCACCAGCCACTCCATGGAAAGAAGGTTGGGCAGTCTACTTCAGTAGTGATATTGCCTTGGAAACCCAAGAAGGGGTTGCTATGGGTCGGAGAGATGACTGGAGGGCAGTGAGTTTGGTTTGGTTTTGGTTTATTATAGGATTAAAACCAAAACAAAGCAAACCCACTGCGGTGGAGTCAATTCAGATTGATAGCGACTCCCATTGGGTTCCCGAGGTGGTAAATCTTTACAGAAGTAGATTGTCCAGTCTTGCTTCTACTGAGTGGCTGGTGAGTTTGAACCACCAACCTTCTGGTTAGCAGTCAGATGCCTTAGGCACTGTGCCACCAGAGCTCCTAATTAGAGGATTAGGAGAAAATTATATCATACAGAACTTTAACAGGCTGGGTTAAAACTAAAGACCAAGGAACTGTTCTCTCTCACTGCCGTCAAGTTAATTCCAACTCATAGTGACCCCTTATGGCTTCCAAGCCTGTAAATCTTTATAGAAACAGACTGCTTCATCTTTCTGTCATGAAGCATCTGGGGGCTTCTAAACACTGAACTTTTGGTTAGCAGCCAAATGCCTTGACCACTGTACCAGCAGAGTGCCTTAAAAATTAAGGAATATGTCTTGAAAAATTACTGACAATTTTTAAATTTAAGCTTATTCTGTAAAACACTTGTTCTTCAAGATGATAATAGCTGTTTTGCAAAGAAAAACAAAGGCAAGAACTGGTTTCTTGATTATTTGAATTTTAGAAACACTGAGTTGAAATTAAACAAATTTCTTTATTGCAGGACTTCTCAGAGCCTTTAATCTATTAATATTAATGTTCACTATAAGTCTGGGGGTGCTGCAGTGTGTGAATTTATCTTGCAGTATTTCCCAATTGTTTTGGCCACCAATTATTTATTTTTCTTTTGTACATTAGTATTAAGGAGCCCTAGTGGCACCGTGGTTAAGTGCTCAGCTGCTAACTGAAAAGTCAGTTGGAACTCAGTAGCTGCACTGCAGGAAAGGATGTGGTAGTCTGCTTTCATAAAGATTACAGCCTTGGAAACCCCATGGGGAATTTCTATTGTGTCCTATAAGGTTGATAAGTGTTGGAAAGGACTCAGTGGTAATGGATAAATTAGTATCCCACAGAATACACTTGGGGAAATGTTCTTTTAGTGAATTAATTAATCTCAAAGTTAGTTATAATGTAAATGAAAAGGAAAGTGGATAATCAAATCTTAGAAATGAAGGTGAGTTAGATTCAGGTTTTGTTTTTTTTTTTTTTTTTTTTGAAAGAAGCGATCCTGGTCCTAGGAAATTCCTTGAATCTTAGACACCTGACTTCAACAGTGCATAAGACAGGCTGTTGGTCCTTTGTCCCCAGTATGACCCCAACATTTACATGACTTCTTGCTCATAATAAATGGCTCTTCTGTGTACTGCTTTCCACATGATCCTAGAATTTTTATAGGCAGCTGTTGTCTCAGAGGGCTTTTTTGGCTCCTGCCCTTCTTCATTACCCCTGGAGATGGGAGCCGCAGTGGCATTTGTGGAGCCAACACTCTGTGGATGGGGAAGTGAACAAATTGCGTTCGTTAGGCTCCCTCCAACAGGTGTGCTCTTCACAAGAGAATGTGCTGGTACTTATGAGATTCGATAAAGCACCATCTTTTTTGCTTTATAAGCGCTCTACTGTAATCCAAACTCCATAAATGAGCAATTCCTTTGCATAATGAACGGATGAGGCTGTTTTATGTTGTTCCAAGTCTGTGGTTTAACTAAATATCCACCTCAAAGATATGTAATTAGAGTCTCAACAATCTGCTATTCTGGCCCTCCCCACCCTCCTCTGGAATTTCACTGGCTAGTTTCTAACACCAACAAACACAGAGTAGGTTGTGTGTGTGTGTGTGCACACGTGCATATGTGTCTGTGTGTCAATCTGTCTTTGTGGGTAGAGGGGCATGGCTTCAGTTAACTTGAAACCTGCAGAACCTTTCTGGAATATGGGACTAATGGGGACTGGGTATCAAATGTCTCTCTTGCTTACCTGGTCCCTCTGCCTTTCAAGCCAACCACAGAGCCTATAGAAGACCTGTTTGTGCAGTGGATTAGGTGCTGGGCTGCTAAATGAAAGGTTGGCAGTCTGAACCCAAACTCTACAGAAGAAAGATGTGGCAGTTTGCTTCTGTAAAGAAGTCTGTAAAGATTTCAGCGTTGGAAACTCTGTGAGTCAGAATCAACTTGATGGCATCAGGTTTGTTTTTTGGATGGACCCTGTAGGAGCCCTGGTTGCACAACAGTTAAGTACTTGGTTAACTGCTAATTGAAAGATTGGCAGTTAGAACCCATCAGCCTCGCAGCAGGAGAAAAGACATGCTGATTGGCTCCCTAGGAAATTTATGGGACATTTCTACTCTGTCCTATAAAGTCACTATGAGTCAAAATCAACTTGAAGGCACCTAACAAAAATATATGGAAACTTTAGGAGTCTCTGGGTAGCACAAAAGTGCTCTACTACAGCTGAAAGGTTGGCTGTTCAAAGTCACCCAAAAGTGTCTTGGAATTAAGGCCTCACAATCTGCTTCCGGAAGGTCACAACTTTGATAACTATGGAGCAGTTCTACCCTGCATACATAGGCTTTCTATGAGTTGAAACTGTTTCAAAATGGAAACCAACAACAACATGGAGATACAAACAGTTATCAGTCTTGGCTGCTAACAAAACCTTGGGGGTTTGAGAAGTGCCTCAGAAGAAAGGCCTGGTGATTGACTTCTGAAAAAACAAGCGGTTGAAAACACTATGGAGCACAGTTCTATTCTGACACATGGGGTTGCCATGATTTGGAATGAACTCCATGGCAACTAATTACTTGTTAATGGAGCCTTCAGCATTCTCTTTCTAGATCCATAGAAATCTATCTTCTCAGAGTCCTCTTTATAACTCTCCCATCCACTTTGGAGGGTCTGTCTGCCTCTAGCCCAAATACTTTTTTCTCAAGGCTCAGCTAAAACTCCAAGAAACCTTCTCTCTTCCCTCCATTCTCTAAGAATCTTTCGTTTCTCATTCTTGTTATGCTGTTAAGTTGGTACCACAAAGCTCAGATAGATATGTTTATGTATATTTTTGTTGACTAGAAGTTAAGCTCCCTTGGGTTGGGGACCAGGTCTTATGTTTTCTTGCAGATGTACCCAGTATGCAGTTGTCCATGACTGCTTCTTGCTTGGGAGGAGGGACTGGAAAGCCTATGATATCTATGAAGCTTCAGACAGACATAGGCTCCATGATTCTAAAGTCCTTTATGTATCTTATATATACTGCACTTATATGATACTTCAGTTTTCCACGTGGGGAGAATGTGGGATGAAGTGGACCCAACCCAGGTCTCATACAAGGTAAATATGAAACAATCATAGCAAGACGGTCTCGTTCATAGTCAGCTCACTTTTCATAATAGACCGATGACCCAGGTTCTAAGCACGGCCTTCTGTGCAAAGCCCCTCCCCTCCCTTGGCCTTAGTTCTGGAAGAAGATGCTGGCAGGAAATAGAAGACGATTAAATGGTGTCAGGGTCATTATGATATTGTGAAAGAGGTTGTAAGCTTTGGAATCAGATCAATACGAGTTTAGTTCTTGGCTTTGAATTTAGTAATTGTATGCACTTGAGCAATTTGCTTCACCAGTCTGAGCCTTGATATCTTCAAATTTAAAATGAGACGAACAATGCTGGGAAGATTGTTGTTACTGTTAGCTTCCACTGAGTTGACCCCCAGCTCATGGCTTCCTCGTGCCCAACAGAAGGAAATACAGCCTGGTCCTGCACCACACCTATGATCAGTTGCACATTGGACAGTTGCAATAGATAGGGTTTTCATTGGCTGATTTTCAGAAAAAGATCACCAGGCCAACTTGTTCAGCATCAAAACAACATGCAAGCCCCCACTGACAAATGCATAGTGGTTGTGCATGAGGTTCATTGGCCATGAATCAAACCTGGATCTCCTGCACAGAAGGCCAGAATTCTACCACTGAACCACCAATGTCAGCTGGGAAAATAGACTCCATAAAAGCTGGTCATTTTCACCATCAGAAAAGTGGTGGCATAGCTGGAGAGCAGAGGAAGCAGTATGATTTGGCCATTGCTTATGCCAGCCAGATTCACATCAAGATGCAAAATAATTTTTCTTCATAGATGTTTCTGAGACTTGTTGTTGTTGTTAGATGCTGTTGAGTCATCTCTGACTCATAGTGACCTCATGCACAGCAGAACGAAACACTGCCCAGTCCTGTGCCAAGCCTGTGATCCTTGCTATACCTGAGCCCATCGATGCAGCCACTGTGTCAATCCATCTCATTGAGGGCCTTCCCCTTTTTCGTTGTCTCTTCATTTTGCCAAGCATGATATCCTTCTCCAAGGAATGGTTCTTTCTTACAACATGACTAAAGTAGGTGAGATGAAGTCTGGCCATTCTTGCTTCCAAGGAGCGTTCTGGCTATACTCCTTCTAGGACAGATTCATCAGTTCTTTTAGCAGTCCATGGTACTTTCAGCATTCTTCGCTAACACCACTACTCAAAAAATTGACTCTTCTTTGATCGTCCTTTTTCATTGTCCAGCTCTCATATGCATATGAGATGATTGAAAATACCATGGTTTGCATCAAGTGTACTTAGGTCTTCAAAGAAATATCTTTGCTATTCATCACTTGAAAGAGGTCCTTTGCAGAAGATTTGCCCAATGCTATACAACGTCTGATATCTTGACTGCTGCTTCTATTGGTGTTGATTGTAGAACTAAGTAATAGAAGTCTTTGACAACTTCAATCTTTTCTCCATTTATTGTGATGCTGCTTATTGGTCCCGTTGTGAGGGTTTTTGTTTTCTTTATATTGAGGTGTAATCCATACTGAAGACTGTAGTCTTCTATCTTCATCAATAAGTGTTTCAACTCATCCTCACTTTCAGTGAGCAAAGTTGTGTCATCTGCATAATGTAGGTTGTTAATGAGTCTTCCTCCAATCCTGATGACATGTTCTTCTGCATATAGTCCAGCTTCTCAGATTATTTGCTCAGCATTTGGATTGAATGAGTATGGTGAAAGGTACAATGCTGACACACTCTCTTCTGGATTTTAAACCATGCAGTGTCCCCTTGTTCTGTTTGAATAAGAGCCTCCTGGTCTATGTACAGATTCCTCATGAGCACAATTAAATGTTCTGTAATTCCCATTTTTCTCAATGTTATGCACAATTTGTTATGATCCATACAATCAAATGCTTTTGCATAGTCAATAAAACACAAGTAAATATCTTTCTGGTATTCTTTGCTTTGAGCCAAGATCAATCTGACATCAGCAATGATATCCCTCATTCCACATGCTCTTCTGAATCGAGCCTGCACCTCTGGAAGTTCCCTGTCAGTATACTGCTGCAATGGTTTTTTAATTATCTGTAGTAAGATTTTACTTGCATGTCCCAACCCAAAGGAATAGAGTTAGCTCTATCATAGAGAGAGAGATCCCTGTGGGTCCAAGTGAAGGTGAGAAGGAAATGGATGGATTTAAGAGGCTTATTTTCCTGCACATACAAATGGAGGAGCAAAGTCACATACCGAGGGTCTCAGAGATTAAAATCTGGAAATGGAGCAATTATAATATATTAAGACTTTGAACTCATTAATTCCTTTTTTTTCCACCTAATTTTGATGCTAGTGTATACGTAGCATTAAATTATGCATACACACAAGTACATATACTTATACATAATAATCTTTGTACAAAAACCACCCCAAAAGTTAAAACAACAGCCACTTTATTTGCTCACCAGTGTGTGGGCCCATAATTTGGGTTGGGTTCAGCTGAGAGATTCTTCTGCTACTTTCTCCTGAGGATATTAATAAGGTTGTCATCATCTGGTGGCTCAGTTGGGTCTGGATAGTCTGAGATGGCCTTCGTCATATGTCTGGTGGTTGTTCCTGACTGTCCTAATCTTCTCTTTCCATATATTCTCTGATCCTCAGAAGGTTAGTCCAGCCTTTGTCTCATGACAGAGACAGAACACTAAGACAGCAAGAGTGGAAGCTTGGAAGTTATAAATCCTCTTGAGATTTAGACTAGGAAGTCACACAACATCACTTCTGCCACCTTTTGTTTGTCAAAGCAAGTCACCGGACCACTGAGATCCAAGGAATAGGGAAATTGATTCCACTTCTTAATGGGGGGAGCAAAGTCGTGCTGTAAAGGGGTGTGCATAAAGGAATGGATAGGATTGTTCTTGTAGCCATCCTGTCTGTCTTTCTGTCTCTCTGTATACATGTATGCACACACACACACACACACATTCCTGCCCCCACTGTGGAGATCATAGTTTAGTTCTATAGACTTAGTCTGGTATTTGAAAAGTGATACCAAAAAAGTACATATATAATTAAGAGGCAAAATGAGTGGAGTCTTCAAGTGCTGAATTTAGGGAGGACAGAGATCCTAGTGGACCCAAGTGAAGGTGAGAAAGAACTGGAGAGACTTGAGAAGTTTATTTTCCTTTACATACAGAATGGAGGAAGCCAGGCAGATATGCCAGGTCTATCCAGATGCCGAGCAGACCAATCTAGAGGAGGTGAGGGGCATAATATATAAAAACCCAAACCAAACTCACTATCATTGAGTCATTTTCGACTCATAGTGACCCCTATTGGGGTTTCCAAGGCTGTAAATCTTTATGGAAGTATATCACCCGTCTTCCTCAGAGCAGCTGGTGGATTTGAACTGCTGACCCTCCAGTTAGCAGTCAAGTGCCTTATCATTACAGCACCAGAACTCCTTATAATATACAAGGAGAGAAATTAATAGAGATGAAAATTTAAGTTGGGTCCAGCCAATGAGAATCCTTGAATTCAGATCTGGGTAAGTGGGAGGCATTGAAGAATAGTGAGAAGAGACATGCTTTTTTTTTTTTTTTTTTTTTTTAAATTAGCTTTTAGATTATTCTTTCCCCTTTCTTTCTCCCTATCCACAGTAGGCCTGTAGTCAAGCCCCATGCCTCAAGTAGTGATTCCTTCCCCTTTCTTCTGTGGAGGGTTGACAGGTCATACTGGTTTAACTAGTTGAAAATTGCTACTTACTGGAGCTTGCCCCAAAACTGGGCTTTCTACTGGTCCTGAGATTCGTGGGTCATTCATTCATTCTTTTATTTTAAACAAACAAACAAACAAAAACAACCCATTGCCCTTGAGTCAGATCTGACTCATAGCTACCGCTTCTTGGGTTTCCGAGGCAGTATCATTACGGAAGTAGATTGCCCAACCTTCCTTCTGAGGAGTGCCTGGTGAGTTTGAACTGCCAGCCTTCTGGTTAGTCAAATGCCTTGGGCACTACGCCACCAGAGCTCCCATTTAGCTCATGTTTACTGTATGACAACTATTGACCAGACACTGTGCTATACCCTGTAATTATACTTCCTTATTTAGGTCTCAAAATAATTATCACTTTGATCATAAAAAAAAAAAAAAAAAGAAGAAGAAGAAGAAGAAGTCTAGAGAGGTAGAGAGGTTGAGGAACTTATACAAGGTCATGCATGATTCTAATTCAAACAAAGACCTGGCAGAAAAGAACTTTAAATTATCATGGACACACTTTCTG
This sequence comes from Orycteropus afer afer, assembly GCF_000298275.1. Lineage (NCBI taxonomy): Eukaryota > Metazoa > Chordata > Mammalia > Tubulidentata > Orycteropodidae > Orycteropus > Orycteropus afer. The sequence continues at coordinate 18,486,454 of NW_006921611.1, forward strand.
GAGCTGGATGAACCCCTGAAACTATTGCTCTGAGATAATCTGTAAACTTTAAGCAAAAAATATCCCCTGAAGTCTTAAAACCGAACAGTAGTCTACCTTAACTAGTAAAAATGCCTGCCTTGAGCACTGTGCTCTCTTAAGACTTATCTATATAGGATCAAATTGATAAAAGCAACTGGAAAGATTAGATAGGAACCTTAGGGTGCAGTGCGTGTATGTTAATGGGTGAGAGAATTCTTAAGAGAAGGGTGAGAATGGTAGTACAACTGTAAGAACGCGATCAATGCCACTGAATTGTACATGTAGAAAGTGTTGAATTGGTGTATGTTTTGCTGTGTACATTCTCAATGACCGCAACAAAATAAATAACATCAAACAAGACAAACCAAAACAAAAAACCAAAGATCTGGCCTTCAGGGACTCACTCAGTACTTCAGACCCTCAGAGCTTCCCACTTGCCAACCCAACTCCAACTGGTTCCTGCTTTGCTTGTCACCCACAGGTAGGAATTGGATTTGACGAGTGTGGCTTTCTGGGCCGGCTTCATGAAAGAGCAGCTATTTGAGCAGGTCTTATTCTAGGTATGTTTACAAGACATTGACGGGGGCCATCCTTCTCATCATCTTCCCTGCAGCTGAGACAAGGTCAGTGGCAGCAGCAGCCTCAGCCACCTCACCAGGGCAGGCAGCAGCCTGCCTGTGCTGATGTGTGGAATTCAAGCACTGCAAAAACAGCTTATCTCCAGGCCTGTCAGCTGAGGAGGTGGGAGCAACTTCTTTAGTCCCTGAAGGTAATGATGAGAGAGACTGACCAGAGAGACTGACTGAACAGGTGATAAGGGAAAGCTGAGGAGGGAGCACCTGGCAGATAGAGAGATCCTGTGGACAGGGCAGTCTGGGTGGGACTGAAGGAAATTGCTCTCACATATTTATACCTGCACGGATTTGCTTTAGTTGGCATGTTGTATTCCAAGGACTTCATGTGTTAACTTTGCTTTAGCATTTTTAAATTAAATTAAATTAAATTTTTAAATGCATTTTATTGAAATATAATTTATGTACAGTGAAATATACAAAACTAAAGTGACATGGGTCAATGCATTTTTTTTTTGTGCAGTGTTCCCTTCCCTACCCTCCTGACAACCAGCAAAGAAAGTTTCCCTCCATATATAAACCTTTCCTTGACCCTCCATAACAAGGAACTAATACTATATTTGTCCTTCTGTGACTGACTTATTTCGCTCAGCATAATGTCCTCCAAGTTCATCCATATTATGTGGTGTTTTGCAGACTCTACATTACTCTTTAGTGCTGCATAGCATTCCAGTATGTGCATGTACCATAGTTTGGTCATCCACACTTCCGCTGATGGGCACGTAGGTTCTTTCCATCTTTTTGCTGTTGTAAATAGTGCTGTGATGAAATGAGTGTGCACATATCTGTTCCTGTCCTGGCTCTCACCTCTCTAGGATATATACTTAATAATGGGATTGCTGGGTCAAATGGTATCTCCAATTCCAATTTTCTAAGAAATCGCCATATTGCTTTCCACAGTGGCTATATCACTTCACAGTTCCACCAGCAGTGTATGAGAGTCCCAATCTTTCCACATCCCCACCAGCATTTGTTATTTTCTGTCTTGTTGAACCTTGCCGTCAGTGCTGGGGTGAGATGGTATCTCATTGTTGTTTAGATTTCATCTCTCTGAAGGCCAATGATTGTGAGCGTCTCTTCATGTATTAGCGGGCCACCTGAATGTCCTCCTTGATGAAGTGTCATGTCTTCTGTCCATTTTTCAATTGGATTGTTAATTCCTTTGCTGTTGAGGCATTGGGGTTTTCTATAAATCTTAGAGATAAGTCCCTTGCCAGATATATAATTATCGGCAAATAAGAATTTGTTGCTGTCATTTTTGTTATGTGCTTTTTCGTGGTATCAATTTCTTTGTTCCATATAATTTTCTATGCTGAGCTTGTTTTGTTTATGAATCATGTTATCACTTCCTTTGTTGCTATTGTTTTAGTATTTGCTAAATATTTGTGCTGGTCCTCTTTTTTTAATGTGAAGGTTTATCATTTTTCTTTGAGGTTACCCTGTGATTTATAGTTTTCTTCCCAAGTTTAGAACATTCCATTCTATCTTGTAGTTATCTTGACATCCCTACCATCTAGAAGTTCTGTAATGACACAGTTTTTCCCCTCTTTTTGGTTTGTAGTTGTCCTCATTTGTCAATTGATGTCTCTGGTTCCCTGTTCACAATCTTGTAGGCCTATTTACTTTGGATACTTCCATAGCTGGGTTGGTTTCTGGGTTATATCATCATGTGTGTTAATGGTCAGTTGTTGTTGGCTGTTGTTGCTTCTCTGTCCAAAGGGCTCCCTTTAGCATCTCTTATAATGTTGGCTTGGTTTTAACAAGTTCCCATAATTTATGCTTATCTGGAAATGTCCTAATTTCAACATTATATTTGAGGGACAATTTTGCTGGGCACATAATTCTTGGTTGGAAATTTTTGTATTTCAGGGTTTTATATATACCATCCTATTACCTTTTCACCTGCTTGGTTTTTGCCAAGAAATCTGAACTTATTGGTTGCCCCTTGTAGGTAAGTTTTTGTTGTTTCCATGCTACTTTCAGGATTCTTTCCTTGTCTTTGGTTTTGGTGAGTTTGATGATGATGTGTCTTGGTGATTGTGGTAGTTCAGTTTGTGTGTCAACTTGGCTGGGCCTGGTTGAATGGGTAAGCAGCTGGATGTAGTATTCCCATGATGAGACTGGTAATCAACTCCATGGTGGAATCTACTGTGAACAACTGAGTAGCTTCCTTAGGGATGTGGTCTGCTTCCTATATATAAGCAGAAGCTTTGGGGAATGGTTTCTAGCTTATGGCATGCTTGGAGCCTGCATGTAGCAGTGTCATTGTTCAGCAGCCTGCCATGCTCTGCCGACCTTGGAACTTAAATGGACTTAAATTAATGGCCTGCCATGTGGTTTGGTAACATCAGGACTGTGCTTTTTTACTTGTCAACCTTGGGCTTCTCAGCCTCAGCAGCCAGCAGATGTCTGAGTGAAGAAATGCCTCTAGCTCCAGTGGGCTGGGAGCAGGAAGCAGAGCTGGACCAAGATTGAGGGGCTTTCACCTAGCCCCTGGAGCCTGGCACTTTGAACTTGGACTTAAAGCCTCCAAACTGTAAGAGAATAAACTCCTGTTTGTTAAGGCCATCCCATTTGTGGTGTCTTCCTGTCAGAGAGGCACTAGGTAACCAGAACAGTGATTTTCTTTTGGGGTCTATCCTGTTTGGGGTTCATTGGATTATTGAATGCATATATTCTCATATTTCATCACACCAGGAAAATTCTCTTCTAACAAATCTTCAACAATTTTCTCTGTGGTTTTATTTATCTCTTCCTGTTCTGGAATTCTAATTACACTTAGGTTGTTCCTTTTGATGGTCCCATATGAACCTTAGGCTTTCTTCATTTTGTTTTGATCTTTTTTCCTGATTGATCGTTTTCCAATGAAGTATTGAGGTATTTGCCTTCAATCTCACTAATTCTGTCTTCCATTGATTCAATTCTACTCTTTTGTCCATTCAATGTGTTATTTATTTCTGAAAATTTAGTATTAATCTTCTGGATTTCTGTCTGTAGATTTTGTATCATTTCTAATTTTTCATTTATTTTGTCATTTTGTTCTTATATTTTCTTTCGAAATTCTTCTAGAGTTTTGTCTGTGTTTTCCTTGATCTGTTTCTCAGTCCTTTGAAGATACCTAAATATAATTCTTTTGAATTCCTTATCAGGGAGTTCCAATGCTGCGTCTTCCTCAGGGATGTGTTTTGGGTCTATATCCTGGTCCTTTGTTTCTCCTGCTTTATCTTGCTTCTTTGTGTGGACTGTGATGCTCTGTTGTCTCTGAGGCATTGTGAAGTTTTTGTGTTTATATTTAATTGGTGATTGTATGTTGGAGCTCTGGTAGCATAGTGCCTAAGACACTTGACTGCTAACCAGAAGGCTGGCGGTTCAAACCCACCAGCCACTCCTCGGAAGGAAAGTTGGGCATTCCTACTTCCATAGTGATACTGCCTCGGAAACCCAAGGAGGGGTCGCTATGAGTCTTGGGTTGCTATGAGTCGGGGCCGACTCGATGGCAAATACCAACAACAACAACATGTTGGAGTGACTTGCCCACAATTTTCATTTTCTTTGTTTTGTTTGTATGTTATCTATGCAAACAGGGTACTGTGCTGTGCTCCTCTATTCACTAGTCGACAGCACTTTTACAATCACCACCTGTCTCCTTTCCTGTTGTCAGCCTCTTGTATGTGTTCCTGCTGACCTTGGCAAATAAAGTCTGTTCTTAGGTCCCTGGAATCTGAATGAGAATACTATCACTTTAAAATCCAAAATGGTTGCCACTTGTAAAGATTCAAAATGGCTGCACCCCAGTCACTTTAAATATCTAAAATGGCTGCCATATGTAAACCATCAAAAGCCTGTGCCCTCTGGACAGTGGAAAGTCAACAGCTCAGGTTGTCTACCTCTTTGCTGTTTCCCTTCCTAGTCATAGGCCACCAGCGCAGTTGTCCCTGTAGCCCTTGGTGACCAGGGCTGATCTTTAGGTCAATTCTTGGGTCACAACACCACTTGGAAATATTCAGGCTATTGGTCCCATCAGAGCAGCTTATAGTCCGCAGCTCTGACCATCTCTGTACTCACTGTTTTTGTTCAGGTTTTTTCACTAGCTGGTGCCTAGTCCACTTTTGTATAGTTCCTTTCAAAGCTCAGGGCTCCAGGATTATCTTCTGTACCTCCATCAACTGGTTTTTCTTTTCTTTCTTGGAGAGGGTCTGTGTCGCTTATCTGCCTATTCCTCCATATTACCAGGAGTCTCTGCTTTAGCATATTTACTGATCAACTTTATAGCATTTTTTTCCATCTATTCCTTCATTTGGTCCTCATAATATCCCCTAGACGGAGGTAGTTTAGGGGCTATTATTCCCTTTTAAGTCATGAGGAAACTGGGGAGCAAAGTCAGGGGATGGAACTGGGGAGAGGAAGGAAGAGAAAAATTTATTGAGCACTTCTTATGTGCCTCTACTGCCAGGTGTTTTCATGCAATAACTCATTTGATCTTCCCAATGACACCTTCAGGGATTAATAAAACTGAAGCTTAGAAAAGGAGATAGTTCCTCGAAGGATTTCTAGTCTGTTAGTTACAGTCCCTGACTGTCAGTTTCTTGTACTGTGGAGCCTTGCCTTGCATGTTGCTACAGTGCTAGAAGCAATGCCATACCAGAAACAAACAAACAAGCTCACTGCCATTGAATCAATTCTGACTCATAGCAACCCCATTGGGTTTCCAAGGCTGCAAATCTTCATGGAAGCAGATTGCCTCATCTGTCTTCCACTGAGCAGATAGATGGGTTCGAACCACAGAGCTTTTCGTTAGCAGCCAAATGCCTTAACAGCTACACCACCAATGCTCCTGTTGGACACGTTTCAATGAAGCTTTCAGACTAAGACAGACTATGAAGAAAGGCCTGATGATCACCTTCTGAAAAATCCGCCTTTGAAAACATAGTTCTACTCTGACACACACAGAGTCACCACCATGACTTGACAGCAACTGGTAGTTATAAATCCAGGGCACAACTCACTCAGTACTTCAGAAACCAGAGTAAGCTCTTGACTTGCTTCAGGCCCTGCCTTGGGTTTACTGTTACAGAAGGGGCTTCTCAGGATGGCCGACTCCCCTAGCCCTGCAAGGCAGGTGTGATGGAAGAAGGAGGTGCTGGGAGCTGTCTGGGGTCGAGATGCAGTTACTGCTCCACTAAGCTCCCACTAATGCTACTGCCTCAGCATTTTTGAGCATTTTTGAGCATTTTGAGCATTTTTGACTGATGGTTTTTTCTATATATAGTACTTGGGCTCCCACTCCTGCCTCCTTCTGCCCTTTCTCCTCCAGAGCAGCCAGCCTCAGCACCTACAGTCTTCTGCTTTGGCAGTGAGAGGCCTGCCTGTCCCACTTGTGGATGCCTCTCACTTACTGCATGCCCAGGCCTGGAACTTTCCTTTAGACAGAGCTGAAAGGCTCTTCTTCTCTTTCCGCAGGGCTGGAGCTTCTGACTGCCTCTTCTAAAAGCCATTCACTTTCTCAGTGATTTGCCCCAGGTGCTGGAGCTCCAAGACTCAGAGAGTTCTAGATAACTCACACCTTCAGGTACTTTGTTGTTGGCTGCTGGTTTTCCTTTTTGAATGAAAGGCCAAAGACCTCCCCCCACCCCCCAAACTTGTCAAAGCACAGGAGAAACATAGGCCAAAGAGGAAAAAATAACATTTCATTCCAAGAGTATGGAGAGGATACCTAAACACTGTGCCAGGCTCTGTGGGTGATAGACCGTGGGTGATTTCAACGAGTTCACAACAAAATAGAGATCAAATCTCCGCACAGATATGAGAATATCATTACGAATAAGGTCTACCATCATCACAACAAATGTTTCTCTACTCCTTTCCCCTTTTGAGTCTTGGTCTTCAGATCCATCCATCCCTCCCTCCATCCATCTATCCATCAGATCACCAATCATTTATAGAGTACAAGTTATTGATCTACATGGTAGACATAAAATAAGAATATGACACACATGCTGCCTTGGAGCCTTTGACTATGTAGAAGGCAGCAAAATGTAAAATAAAAAGCCTTGGTTTGAAGGAGAACCTAGGCCACAATTCTCACTATGCTTAATTGTAATAGTCTCTGTGTTGACCTGCCCCACTTGACTGAGGTCATATATTGCTTAGGCACAAAGTTAGAGCTCAGTAAATGCTGAACGAAAGAATAAATGAAATGCATCAAAGAACGCTGCAATCCCTCTCCAAGTCTACTCCCTCATCTGAGAAAATGGTTGTTAATGATAGCCTGGTAAAGGTTAAATCAATATAGGAATGTAGAAGCTCTAGTGTCATAGGGCCTAAGGCATTTGACTGCTAACCAGAACCTACCAGTCACTCCTTGGAAGGAAGACTGGGCAATCTACTTCCGTAGAGATAGTACCTCACTTGAAGACAATGAGTTTAGTTTTTTTTGATTAGGACATGGTGCCTGGATTGATAAATATTTCCTTTTTCCTTCTTTCTTTAACTTATTCTCTTTTTAAAATTGAAAACTGAAGGGGTCAGAATACTGTCTAAGATCCTGACCCAGTTTGATTCCAAATACTAATGCTCTGCATCATTTCTGAGAAAGATTCTGCTGTCCTTTTCAAAGGCTTTATGCAGTACTCACTGCATATTAATTATCAATTAAATATGAATCATCAGTGGGATGCTCCAGGCTTCTCAGGGATAATACCTTAGTTGCATAGAAAAATATCCTAGAGAACGTTCCTAACAGTTAAGACAGTACCAACAGCAGAACTTTTTTTGTTTCTTTTTCTTTCCCTAAACATGGGCCACTATTTTTATTGATAAAGGAGCTCTGGTGGTGCTGTGGTTAAAGCATTGGGCCAGTTGTTCAAACCCACCAGCCACTCTATGGGAGAAAGATGAGGCAGTCTGCTCCAGTAAAGATTTACAACGTTGGAAACCCTATGGGGCAGTTCTACTCTGTCCTATAGTGTTATGAGTCGGAATTGACTCCGTGGCTGTGTGTGTGTGTGTGTGTGTGTGTGCGCGCGCGCGCGTGCTGTGCTTATTATTGATTCAGTGGATTTTAGTATGGCTTTTTAGCTATTGCCTTGTTAGTTTCAGGGTCTCTACTATAGCTCTGAAGAACAAAGGAGCTTAGATGATTCTTTGGGATTAATGAGTGTGCTGGGAGAGATTGCTGTATTTGGTAGTCCAAAATGGCATTTTGGGGCCCCCTGCTGTCAGTTGCCTCTAGGGGTTTGGACAAGGAGACCCTTGTATTTGGTCTGCATTGCCCCCTGGTGGTCAAGTTTTAATTGTCAATTTTTGACAGCTGGAGCAGCCTCTCATCTCTGGGCCAAGCCCCAAAGCCACTTCATAAAACTGAAAAGAGCAAAGATATATCAGTTTAGATGAATTTATCCAGCACTTGTTATGTCATCCATGATACTGTGGAGGATACACAAAAAGAATAAGAAACCCATTCTGCCCCCAGGGTATTTAATTTCAGGCCTTTAGATTGTCCCCTGGAAAATACCTCTGTCTGCTTGACTTCTTCATCATCCACCATTTCATTCTTTTTTTTTTTTGTTCCAGGCACCATGATGGTGCTAGGGTTTCAGAAGTAATCCAAACAAACAGCAAGCCTTACCTTTGTGGATTTTTATACTCTCAGATTCCTGCCTTAACCCTTGCCCCTCAAAACACTCATGCTTTCACATACTCTTGCAAAACTTTGTTTGCTTATGTCTAATGGCAAATGACAACAACAACAAATGGCAAATGAAGGAGCTCTGGTAGCATAGTGCCTAAGGCATTTGACTGCTAACAAGAAGGCTGGTGGTTCAAACCCACCAGCCACTCCTTGGAAGGAAGACTGGGCAATCTACTTCCGTAGAGATACTGCCTTGGAAACCCAAGGAGGGGTTGCTATGAGTCGAATCAACTCGACCGGCAGTGAAGTTTTTTTTTCCTTAAACGGCAAATGGAATGCTAGCTAAGGCATTACATGGTTAGAGCTTATGATGGGCTCTTTCTTTAGGGTATTTATTGTTTATTTAAGAGAAGGGGACTGCAAAAGAGAAAAACCTTAAAGACTTCAAGGAATGTATTACTAATGGTGGAATTTCAGGCATTGTGTTATGTTTGAGGATGGAGGATTTGGGGGACACAACTGAGAAATTCCTCACATTCCTCAAGACACACAGTCCAGTCACTTCCTACTCCACCTGTGCATATGACTGACTTTCTCATCCCAAAAGTTGGCTGGGGTCACATGGAGAGCAGTGGGAGCTACGAACCTTACCCTGGGGAGAGCTTTATGGAGTTTCTCCTTCATATATAAAAATTCCAGTTTTGTTTTTAGTTTTCACCTGCAGGATTTAAGTATTGTATTAGAGACAGGGAAAAAAAATTCCAAAAGCTTATTGCTGTCAAGTCCATTCTCATTCATAGCAATCCTATAGGACAGAGTAGAACTACCCCATAGGGTTTCCAATCCAGTGGCACAGTGGTTAAAGAATTTGGCTGTTAACTAAAAGGTCAAGGTTCAAATCCTCCAGCTACTCAGTGGGAGAAAGATGAGGTGGTCTGCTTCCATGAAGGTTTACAACCTTGGAAACCCTATGGGGCAGTTCTTCTCTGTCCTATAGGGTTGCTATGAATTGGAATCTATGATGGCAGCGGGGTTTTTTTTTAATCTTTACAGAAAAAGACTGCCACATCTTTCTCCCTCAGAGAGTCTGGTGGGTTCAAATCACTGATTTTTCAGTTATTATCCATGTCATTGTGCCATCAGGACTCCATGTATATTTATATTATAGCTTCTGCCCTCAAAGAGTTTATAATCTAATAATCTAGGAGGAGAGAAAAGTTATACAGATATACAATTATAAGAAAGATATGGATAAAGGCTAGAGGAGTTCTAAGTAGGACGAGGATATTTATAGTTGGGAAGATCAGGGAAGATGTCATGAGGAGGGGTATTTGATTTATTATGTCATTCTTTGGAAAAGTCAGGCTTTGATGCAGAAGAAAACTTGGTGATAGAAGAGGAAATTTGGGTTGTCCCTGGGAAGTGAACCATAATCAGGGTCTCAAGGCTAGAAGGTACAAGGTAAGTCTTCTTATCTGGTTGCTGGAATTGTTCTTGGGAATTGCTCCTCTAATAAACCAGTGTCTCCTCTATGTGTTCCCACACTAGTATGTGGGGGCAGAGTGGTGAAGATCATTCACTTGCCTTCTGCTTCAGACTCAAGCAGAGTGGTTAACTCCTTGACTGTCTATAAAATTAGCATGTGGCCACACAAGTCATTTCAATAGCAATTTTTTTTCCTATTAAGTTTAGCTTTCACTTCCCTAGATGTTCACCACTTTGTTGTTTCTCATGAATGTAAAGTGGGAATTAAGTTTTGTTTGGGAAAAGTTAATGCTTTGGGTATGTCTTTTATATCTGACATTGTGTTGGGTGGGGGTATGTTTGCTGTGATATCATTGTGCATCTTGTTGCTGTTGTTAGGTGCCGTCAGTTGGCTCTGACTCTTAGCAACTCTATGTACAACAGAAAGAAACACTGCCCGGTCCTGTGCCAGCCTCACAATCCTTGCTATATCTGAGTCCATTGTTGTAACCCCAGTATCAATCCATCCCTTTGAGGTCATTGCCCTTTTCCACTGACCTTCCACTTTACCAAATATGATATCCTTCTCCAGGAAATGGTTCCTCTGACCACACAACCAAAATGGTGAGATGAAGTCTGGCCATTCTCGCTTCCAAGGAGCATTCTGTCTGAACTTCTTCCAGAACTCATTTGTTAGTTCCTTGGGCAGTCCATGGTACTTTCAATATTCTTCACCAACACCACAACTCAAAAGCATCAACTCTTCTTCAGTCTTCCTTATTTATTGTCCAGCTTTTACATATGAGGTGATTGAAAATACCATGGTTTGGGTTAGGCATATCTTAGTCTTCAAAGAGACATCTTTGCTCTTCAGCACTTGAAAGAGGTCTTTTGCAGCACATTTGCCCAGTGCAATACATTGATTTCCTGACTTCTGCTTCCATTGGTGTTGATCATGGAACCAGGTGTGGTGGTTATATTTGTGTGTCAACTTGTCTGGGCCTGGTTGAGTGGCTGGGCAGCTGGTGGTAGTTATTCCTCACGATAAGACTGGCAATCAACTCCATGGTGGGATCTACCATAAGCAGCTGAGTAGCTGCCTTTGGGAATGTGGTCTGCTTTCTGTATTTAAGGAGAAGCTTTGAGAATGGTCTCTGGTCTATGGCACACTTGGACCCTGCATGTAGCCATGTCATTGCTCAGCAGCCTGCCATACTCTGCCGACCTTGGGACTTACAATGGACTTAAGTTAATGGCCTGCTGTGTGGTTTGGTAACATCCGGACTGTGCCTTTTTACTTGTCAACCTTGGGACTTCTCAGCCTCAGCAGCCATTGGCTGTCTGAATGAAGAAATGCCTCTAGCTCCAGTGGGCCGGGAGCAGGAGGCAGAGCTGGACCCCAAGGTTGAGGGGTTTTCACCCAGCCCCTAGAGCCTGGCACTTTGAACTTGGACCTAAAGCCTCCAAATTGTAAGAATAAACTCCTGTTTGTTAAGGCCATCCCATTTGAGGTATATTCTTGTCAGAGTGGCACTAGGTAACCAGAACACCAGGTAATATGAAATCTTTGACAAGTTCAATATTTTCTCCGTTTATCAATGGTGCTGCTTATTGGTCCTGATTTTTGTTTTCTTTATGTCGAGATAAAAGACATACTGCGGAGTATAGTCTTTAATATTCATCAGCAAGTGCTATGAGTCATACTGTTTGGAAATTGGGACAAGTGTAAAACTGAAAGACTTGTAGTTGAACTAATTCACTTAGGATTTGTGGAAGGAAGCATGCTTAGCCTAGTAAAAGGCAGCCCATGTTGAGGAATGAACTCTGCTGACATCTAGGATTTTCTCAGAGGCCCCACTGGCTGACAGAGAACACAGGGAGAAAGTGGAATGCATAATGTCACCCTTTATTTGGGACTGTGTTTGGTGGTTATGTTTGTGTGTCAACTTGGCTGGGCCTGGTTGAATGGCTGGGCAGCTGGTGGTAAGTTATTTATTCCCCATGATGAGACTGGCAATCAGCTCCATGGTAGAATCAACCACAAGCAGCTGAGTAGCTGCTTTGGGTATGTGGTCTGCTTCCTGTATATAAGAAGCAGCTTTGGGAGTGGTCTCTAGCTTAAGGCACACTTGAACCCTGTGTGTAGCCAGCCATGTCATTGTTCAGCAGCCTGCCATGCTTTGGTGACTTTGGGACTTTCACTGAACTTGAATTAATGGCCTGCCGTGTGGTTTGGTAACATCAGGACTGTGCCATTTTATTTGTCGACCTTGGGCTTGTTAGCCTCAGCAGCCAGTAGCTGCCTGAGTGAAGAGATGCCTCTAGCTTTAGTGGGCTGGAAGCAAGAAGCAGAGCTGAAGCTCAAGGTCGAGGGGCTTTCACCCAGCCCCTAGAGCCTGGCACTTTGAACTTGGACTTTTAGCCTCCCAAACTGTAGGAGAATAATTTCCTGTTTGTTCAAACTATCCCATTTGTGGAGTGGCACTAGGTAACCAGAAAAGTGTGTAATGTTTAATTTCTTTGCTCACCATGGTAAGAGGCCCTCACAACCCAGGTGTACTGCCTTTCTGTTTCCTGCCTCCAAAGACCAGGATGGCCACAGCCTTTTTGGCTCAAGCAGCAGTGTTAAGTCTGGTCGCACAATGCCCTTCTTTCTCTCTTACTCTCTGTTGTAGTTAAGCTTGTGTATCAACTTGGCTTGGCCATGGCTTTAAGAGCTTGGCAATTATTCCCCATGATGAAATTATAATCACCTCCATAGTGGAATCTGCTATGACCAGTTAAGTAGTTGCCTTCGGGTTGTGACTTGCTTCCAGTATGTATGGAGAAGCTTTGAGAAAGGTCTCTAGCTTTTTGGTACATTTTGGGCTGCATTGTCTGCTGATCTTGGGACTGTTCCTGGACTTCAACCAGTGGCCTACCATGTTGTCTGCTGATCTTGGGGTTGTGCCATTATACCTGCAAACTTAAGTTCCTCAGCCTCAGCAGCTAGCAGCTGTATGAGTTAGAAAAAGCCTCCAGCTCCAGTGGTCCTGAAACAAGAGGCAGAGCTGAAGCCCAAGATTGAAGGACCTTCACCCAGTCCTTAGAGCTGGCACTCTGAATTTGGATGTCTAGTCTCCTAAACAGTCTCCTAAACAAGTGCCCAGCTAGCTCAGTCAGTAGAACATGGGACTCTTAATCCCAGGGTCGTGGGTTCAAGCCCTACATTGGGCGCAGCATCATTTTAGGAGCTCTGGTAGCCAAGTGCCTGCTAACCAGAAGCCTGGTGGTTCAAACCCACCAGCCACTCCTTGGAAGAAAGATGGGGCAATCTACTTCTGTAGTGATACTGTCTTGGAAACCCAAGGAAGGGTCACTATGAGTTGGGTCTGACTCGACGGCACATGACAACAACAACAACAACAGTCTCCTAAACTGTAAATGAATAAATCCCTCTTTGTTAAAGCCATCCACTTGTGGTATTTCTGTTATAGCAGCACTGGAGAACTAAGATACTCTTTTTCTCCACAGACATATTTGGGTTTGGAAGCAGAGGGAACAAAAGCCACTTATTTCAATCTAACTTCTACTAGCAAGTACTGAATTGGAGTATAGAGATTGTACAACCAGTAATATCACTTGTGTGTACAAGCTTCCTTGAAAACCTCATGGGGAGGATGATTGATTTTAGGGGCATAATTAGGCATTTCTTGTTTCCTGGCCATAACAATACCATCACCATCTGTTATTTCTAATGCATTGTTGGCTGTGTCTCTTTCTTGCTTAGGAACTCCCCAGAACCCTTAGCAAGGGCTTTCATAATCTGTCCCCAAATGACCAGGCCACTTTCCATCTTCTCTGCCACAGCTTCTAGACATAAGGAAACCTTTAGCATCCCTGGAATTACTAGGCTTTTTCAGTACGTCATGCCTTTTGACACACTGTTTCTTCTTCCTGGAATTTCCTTGTCATTATTTTTCTGATTAACAAAAGCTTTCCTTTCCTTCAATATATAGCTCAAGTGGATTGTCTTGGATAAAACTCTTCTAACTGGTGTAATCAGAGTTGTGCTTTCTGTGAAAACCAGTGGCTCAGTTTCAACCCATGGCAACCCCATGTGTGCCAAGTAAAACTGCTCCATAGAGTTTTTAATGGCTGTTACCTTTTGGAAGTAGATCACCAGGTTTTTCTTCCAAGGTGCCTCTGGGTGAATTAAAATCACTGATCTTTGGTTAGCAGTTGAGTGCTTACCTGCTTGAGCCACTCAGGAACCCTTCTCTGTCATAATGTCTACTATATTGTACAGTATTTGACCTGTGTGTGTAGCTATTCCTTCAAGGTCAGGGACCCTGTCATACTCATCTCTGTGTCCTTACAACCTCTCCAAAACATATTAGACCCTCAATAATTAGCTATGGAATGATCAGAGGATGTATCTATGTGAACATGCAACATTCTGGGGTGAGGAACAGTACAGGCCAGGATCCTGGGGTGAGTAGGAACCTGCTGGGTATCTGACTCTTTGTCCAAAGACTGCAATCTTGAAACTACCTGCTGGGCTTCAAAAAATGGGGGCGTGGAAGCTGCCATCTGTGTATGAACCTTGGTGAGACTGCCTGTTCACTGGCTAAGCAAACAGCCCTGGTGCAGCCTGCCTGTGAATCATTTCCCATCAGCCTGGCTCCATCCGGCAGCTCCTGAGCAGATGGTTACCATTTAGAACCATTCCAGCCTCTTTAGTGTGAGCTGGCTTTTTATTGCTGCCTATTGGCTGGTCTGCTTCCTCCCTATTTCCTGAGCTGGAGAAGTTGGTTAGAAATCCTAGGCTGTAGGACATCATGATTCCACCAGAGGCTGCTGCTGCCATTCTATCTCTAATGTTTCCTTTTCATTGATGAGACCTCACTCCATAGTGCACTGTGCTTTTCTGTCGCCTCAGCTTCCAGGTGACAAGGTGGTAACTCACTGACCTGTTGTGGGCTGGGGACTGGGTGGGCCTCAAACTAGATTTACTGCCATTTATTCTGGTGGGAAAGGGCTATAATCCAGTGGCATTTTGAACAGGAAAGGAGAAAGGACTCAGTTCTTCCCCTTCTTGCTCCACTGACAGCCTATCCTTGACTTCCTGTAAGGACTGTGTGGCTGGGATTGGGGCTTGGCTGGCCTTTAAGTCCCTGATCACCAAGGAAAATGTTCCTTGTAAACACTGCCCACTCACAACAGCTGCTAACACCCTGGGAAGGACTAAGGATTTTCCTTAACTTTGTATTCAGTTGCAGGAAGTCAGGAATTACACCATTTGGCCCAGGGACACTCAGCCACAAATTCCTGTTTCCTCTTCAAGCTGCAGTAAGGGCTGCACAGGGAAGAATGGCTTCATTGGCTCAAGGATGAGTCTCTTCCCCCACTGACTGCCTCCTCATGCTTTCTTCTGCCCTGTCCCCCAGCCAGCTCCAAGACCCTCTGGCATGGCTGTATTCCTCCTATTGGGAGCCCAGGCTTGTAGTAGTATCTTTTTCAGAGAGGGTAGTTTGGTGCACCCAGCAGGAGGATTACTGCAATTCTATCCCATCTGCTGTTTCACTGTATTGTGTCACCCACCTCCGGCCCCAGACCATCCAAATCCAAGCCATTAATCACCTACTGCTGGCTTGCTGCTTCCCTAGACAAGAGTCCATGATGGATCTCTATTACTCTCTGAATCCAAACGACTGCCTGGCTTTCAAGATGCTTCATATTCTTCCCCTGTTTTCATATTCAACCAACTGTATCTCTATTCTCTGCTTCATCAACATAGTTGTCTCTACGCTTCCCCTGAACCTCCCACCCCTTAATAAAGCCTTTAGCCAAACTAACACACACACACACATACACATGTATACACATATGTGCACACATACACTCCAGACTCACTCTTATGTCTGCAATAGATGCATGCTGTTCTGGTCTAGTATCTTCCCTCCTGCTCACTTCTCCATCCCAATTCAACTCATCTTTTGAGCCAAAATTCAAATGCCGCCACCCACACAATCTGAATCCACTCTGACGTCTTTCTTTCTTTTTTTTTTTTTTTTTAATTTTATTTTGATTTGGGTGAAGATTTACAGAGCAAATTCACTTTTCGTACAGCAGTTCACATATACTTTGTCTCATGTCATTGACCAAAATTTACAATACAACAGCTCCCCTCCCACTTCCTCCCCATAGCCACCTCTTTCCAGTGTCCATCCCTCCATAC
>NW_006921611.1:18503638-18505527 GCF_000298275.1 Orycteropus afer afer
TGATGGACATCTAGGTTGTTTCCATGTTTTGGCTATTGTAAATAGTGCTGTGATGAACATTGGCGTGCATATATCTGTTCTTGTCATGGCTCTCACTTCTCTAGGGTATATATCTAGTAGTGGGATGGCTGGGTCAAATGGTATTTCTAATTCCAACTTGTGAAGGAATTCTGACGTCTTTCTTGATGGCCCAGAGCACTTTTGTCTGCACCAGACTTGTTGGCGTGTAATTACATTTGAGATGTTGATGCTGAATTGTTTTAAACTCATTCATCCAATTGTTCAGTAATCATTCATCGAGTGCTTATTACTATATTCCAGGCATTGGGGTTATGCACTGATCTAGGAGTCATCCCTGATTTCTTTCTCTCAGCTCCAGAACCAGTCAATCAATCAGGTTGAGAGATGCTTCCAAAATATGTACTGTGCCTGCCCACTTCTCACCATCTCCACTTCTCCCACCTTTCCCACTATCTCTTGTTTGGACTTCTGAAATAGCTTCCTAACTAGTCTTTCTGCTTCTACTCCTACCCCATTACAGTCCACTTTCCATAAAACAGAGTGAATTTGTTTTGATACCATCATTTATTATTGAAAAAATATAGATAATACATGTGTCAATTCAACATTTTTCATGTGTACAGTTCAATAACAATTATGTCAATCATGCTGTGTACCCATGACCATAAATAGAAACTAAATGCTTCGTAAGCAATAATTCATCTTTTACTGCTCCTTTTTGCCCTGGAAATCATTACTAAATTCTGATGTCTGTACATTGGCTATTCTTGTTTTTGTTAGGTGCCATTGAGTTGGCTTTGATTCAGCAACCCCATGTACAACAGAATGAAACACTGTCCAGTCCTGCACCATCATCACAATCCTTGCTATCCCTGAGCCCATCATTGCAGCCACTGTGTCAATCCATCCTCTTCACTGTCTTCCCCTTTTTTGCTGACTCTCCACTTTACCAAGCATGACATCCTTCTCCAGGGAATGGTCACTTCTGACCACATGACCAAAGTAGGTGAGATGAAGTCTGGCCATTCTTGCTTCCAAGGACCATTCTGGCTACACTTCTTCCATGACAGATTTGTTAGTTCTCCTGGCAGTCCATTGTACTTTCATCATTCTTTGCCAACACCACAACTCAAAAGCATCAACTCTTCTTCAGTCTTCCTTATTCATTGTCCAGCTCTCACATGTATCTGAGGTGACTGAAAATACCATGGCTTGGGTTAGGCATATCTTAGTAGTCAAAGAGACATCTTTGCTCTTCAGCACTTTAAAGAGGTCTTTTGCAGCATATATGCTCAGTGCAATACATTGTCTGATTTCTTGACTGCTGCTTCCATTGGTGTTGATTGTGGAAACGAGTAATATGAAATCTCTGACAACTTCAATATTGTCTCCATTTATCACAATGCTGCTTACTGGTCCAGTTGAGAATATTTTTATTTTATTGTTGTTGAGGTGTAATCCATACTGCAGACTGGAGTCTTTAATCTTCATCAGTAAGTGCTTCAAGTCATTTTCACTTTCAGAAAGCAAGGTTGTGTCATCTGCATATCACAGGTTGTTAATGAGTCTTCCTCCAATCCTGATGCCGTGTTCTTCTTCATGTAGTTCAGATTCTTGAATTATTTGCTCAGGATACAGATTGAATAAGTATGGTGAAAGGATACAACCCTGACACACTCTCTTCCTGATATTTAACCATTCAGTATTTCCTTGTCCTGTTCAAACGGCAACATCTTGGTCTATGTACAGTTTCCTCATGAGGACAATTAAGTGTTCTGGAATTCCCATTCTTCTCAATGTTATCCATAATTTGTTATGATCCACACAATCAAATGCTTTTCCATAGTCAATAAAACACAAGTAAACAT
>NW_006921611.1:18506137-18520584 GCF_000298275.1 Orycteropus afer afer
ATGGATACAAATATGGATCTCTTCCAGTCAGTTGGCCAGGTAGCTGTCTTCCAAATTTCTTGGCATAGACAAGTAATTGCCTCCAGTGTGGCATCCATTTGTTTAAACATCTCATTGGGTATTCTGTCACTTCCTGGAGCCTTGTTTTTTGCCAATTCCCTCAGTGCAGCTTCAACTTTTTCCTTTAATACCACAGGTATTGAAAGTGTTTAATATTAGTGAGATTATACAGTGTTTGACCTTTTGTATGGATTCATTTTGATCTTTCATACTGTGTTATTTCACTCAACATAATGTTTTCAAAGTTCATCCACAATGGAGCATGTTTCTGGACTTCATTACTCTTTATGGCACACTAATATTCCACTGTATGTATGTATCACATTTTGTTTATCCATTCATCTGCTGCTGGACACTAGGGTTGTTTCTACCTTTTGGCTAATTTGAACAGTGCTTCAGTGAATATTGGTGTACATGTGTCTTAGTTGCAGCTTTAAAGTCCAACAGAGTGATTTTTTAAAGGAAGAAATCAGATCTTCGTGGTGTTACATTCCACTTAGAATAAAATAGAGGCAGAAATAGAAAATACAATAGAAATACCCATTGTGACTCCTAGGCAACATGCCATCTGGCTCCTACCCATGCCTCTAGCCTTCTCTCCTGCTCCCATTCCCTTCAGTTACTAGGTTGAACTTGTGTGGTCTTCACTCCATTCCTGGAGCAGGCCAATTCATTCTGGCCTCTGGGCCTTTGCACTTGCTGTTGTTTTTGCCTGGGATATTCTTTCCACCAACTCTGTCTTGTCATTCAGTGACTTAGAGAAGTCACTCATGAAACTATTATTGAATGTTGCCTCCCATTCCTGCTCAGTCTCTTTCCCATAACTTTGCTGTTTTCTTAATAGTAACCATCTGATTCTCTCTCTCTCTTTTTTTTTTTTACCCTACTCTCGCCTCCACTTAAATTTAAGTTCCAGGAGAGTTGGGGACTTGTCAGGTGTGATCTCTCCTGTTCTGCCAGTACTTAGAACAGTGTTTGGCACCTGGAAGACTTACAATATTTGTTTAAATAAAGGAATGAATGAATGGGTAAATGATTCATGAATAAATGCATCCAAGATGAATAAACACATTCTCTGCCTTCAAATAGTTCACAGAATACTTGTAAAGGAGAGAGATGAATAGACATCCCCAACCCAAGGAAACAAAGCTGTAATAGAGTTATGCATAAAAACAGTATTAGAACATAGATGAGGAAATAATTAAATCTGCCTCATATGAATGAGTCTTATCTCTCTGCTTATATGGTAAAATCCTTAAGGACAAATTGTATCTTATACTTCTATTATATTCTCTACTGCAGTGGTTTCTAAATGCTGGTTCCTGGACAAACGGCAATAGAATCAAATAGGGAGCATAAAACCTCCCATAGATTTCTTGTTCTGATTCTGCAGGTCTGAAGTGGAGTGCTAGACTTGATCTTTGTAGAGAAGTCTCCTGCATAGTACAACTTGCTTGGGGATAGAAGTCCCACATCTGTGTAACATGGGGTTAGGCTTGTTGTAAGGGCCCCACGTGCTTGCCTGAGTTGAAGTCATCCATCTCTGTCCTGCTTCAGTGTTTACTGATGGGCTCCTGCTGAGCCCAGAGTAAATTACCATGTGTGTGTGAGGTTCCCTGGACTAGTGGGGAGAATGCACGAAGATATGAGCAATCATTCCTTTTTCCTGGCATGACTGCTTTAGTGCTGCTCATATCTCTTCACAGGGATGGTTATTACCGGCCTTATGGGTAGTTTTATTTTTTTAACTGAGCAGCACACAGGCATTCTCCCATTAGTTCCACCCCTTGTGAGTAGTCTCACGGCAGTGCAGAGCAGCAGCTCGGAGAAATCTACCTCCAGGGCTGAACCATCCCTATGTCTTATAGGCCATGGGGCAAGGCAGGAAATCACCTCCCTCCAGTATTAGGAAGTCTTTGGGGATCTTTTACCTGGCATCAAATCTTGATTTGGGGAGAACCTTATCTGAGAATGGCTGGAAAGCCAGAACCTTCCCACCAGATCTAGACACTAGTGGTTCCAGAATGTTTATGTAGAAGGGGATTAAAACAGTAAACTGGTTTATGTCAAGTCAACTCTGACTCCTGGAGCGAGACCTCATGGTGTCAGAGTAGGACTGTGCTCTGCAGAGTTTTCAATGGCTGATTTTGTAGACTGTCTGTGGGTGAACTCAAACCACTAACTTTTCAGTAGCAGTGGAGCAGAGCACATTGACCATTTGCACTACATAGGGACTCCCAGGAGGGACGTAGAGGTGGTGGTCTGATGGAGATTATAGGGAAGGAACACCATAATCCCTGTTCCCCCATCCACTTGCCCATGTCATTCATTAATATCATCATTTCTTTTAGGGCTTAATCTTGAAAACTAAGCTACCCAAAATCTCATCTCCAATGCGCTTTCTTTTTTTCTGCCTTACTCTCTTTCCCTTTTTTCATTCTTTCTCTCACTGGTCAAGATCTTCACAAAAGCAACACACCTTCAGTTGGGCTTGTTTATAAGTACTCTGGCTATAGATGTAGCTCTTCAGTTTATATCATCAGCTGTTTGGAGCAGAGTTAGGAATGAGAAAGGGAGAGAAAGGCCCTCAGAGCAGGCAATAGCACCTCCAGTGTCCATGACTAAGGCTCATGCTCTTTATTGGAGGACACCCTCCATCCTGCACACAGGGATATACCATTTCCTCTGCTTGCATAGTAGACTTCATGAAGAGCTGATGCTTTTCAGCCCATGATACAGTAGAAACAGCAAATTAGAAGGGAGCAGATGTTGCCAGAAGCAGGTAAAATGACAGTAAGAGAGAGAGAAAGACAGGAGAGGAAGGAGAGAGAGAAGACTTCTCAGTGAAGAACAAACCAAGTTCAGCGCTCAGGGTAGGCAGGATTTTGCCAAGGGCCTGTGTTACAGAGTGGAGGGTGTGGGGGACTAGGAGCTCGAACATCCAGGTTCACACTCTTGTTCCACTGCTAACTTCCTAGGTCGGCCTTGGACAAGTCCATTAAATGTCTCTGGGACTCACTTTTCTTATCTGTCAAATGGAAATAAAAATAACAACCCAAATAGTTCTGGATGCCTATGACATGAAGGAACAAATGTCAGGGTGCTATTTTCTTATCTTCACTTAATCTTTCTTTTGTTTGATACAAAAATCAACTTTTTTTTTTTTTTTTGTATAAACAAAATGAAAAAAAAAAGGAGAGGGAACAATTCAGAAGTACATGGTTTTGAAAGAGAACATATTCTTGACTTTTTCATATGTTACCCTCCAGCAATCAGTCTAAATCTTACTTCTTTTTCTTTTTCTACAAGTAACTACTGTTAGGAGAATGGAGTATATCCTTTTAGACTTAACAGTGCTTTAAAAAACCTATAAAGAATATAAATGGAAGTAGTAGAAAACAAGGGAGAACAAGCCCATCATACCTCTGGTTCTAAGGGCCTCTCTGTACTAAAAACTCAGAGCATTAACTTGTTTTCTTTCTTTCAAAATTATATTGTGGCAAAATATTTATGACAAAAACTTTTCCACTTTAGCCATTTTTAAGTGTACAATTCAGTGACATTAATTACATTCACCATGTTGCCCAACCATCACCACTGTCTATTTCCAAAAGTTTTTCATCACTCCAAACAGAAACTCAATATTCCTTAAGCAATAATTCTCTCCCAGCCCCTGGTAACCACTAATGAATTTTTGTCTATGTATCTGTCTATTCTAGATATTTCATCTAAGTGTGATCATACAATATTTGTTCTTTGGTGGATGACTTAGCTCACTCAGCATAATGTCATCAAGGTTCATCCACATTGTAGCATGTATCAGAAATTTGTTTCTCTTTATGGCTGAATAATATTCTATTGTGTGGTCATTAAGGTTATATGTCAACTTGGTGGGACCTGGTTTTGAGTGGCTGGGCAGCTGGTGGTAGTTATTCCCCATGGTGAGACTGGTAACCAACTCCATGGTGGGATCTACTACCAGCAGCTGAGCCACAGCTTTAAGGATGTGGTCTGCTTCTCATATATAAGAAGCAGCTTTGGGAATGGTCTCTAGCTTTTTGGCACTCTTGAACTCTGCACTAGCCAAGTCATTGTTCAGCAGCCTGCCATGCCCTGACAATCTTGAGACTTTTTCTGGACTTGAATTACTGGCCTGCTGTTGTTTTTTGGTAATATCAGGACTGTGCCTTTTTACTTGTCAACCTTGGTTTTGTCAGCCTCAGCAACCAGCAGTTACATGAGTGAAGAAAAGCCTCCAGCTTCAGTGGGCCAAGAGCAGGAGGCAGAGCTGAAGCCCAAGGTTAAGGGACTTTCACCCAGCCCTAGAGCCTAGCCCTTTGAACTTGGACTTCAAGACTCCAAAATTATAAGAGAATAAATCCCTGTTTGTTCCACCCATCCCATTTGTGGTATCTTCTTTTAGAGTAGCACCAGGTAAGCAAAACATATTGTATGTATGTACCACGTTTTGTTTATCCATTTATCTGTTGATGGACACTTGAGTTTGCACCTTTGACTATTGTGAATAATGCTGCAATGAGCATTGGTATATAAATATCTGTTCAGTCTCCTTTTTCAAGTCTTACATGTATATACACAGTAGTAGAATTGCTGGGTCATATGGTAATTCTATGTTTAACTTTTTGAGATACTGCCACACTGTTTTTTACAGTAGCTGCACCATATAACATGCCCACTAGTAATAGATGAGGGTTCCAATTTCTCCACATCTTCACCAACAATCGTCATTTTCCATTTTTTCTGACACTAGCCATCCTATTGGAGACAAAGTGGTATTTCATTGTAGTTGTGATTTGCATTTCTCCTATGACTAACGATATTGAGTGTCTTTCCATGTGCTTATTGGCCATTTGTACTTTCTTTTGGTGAAATGTCTAATCAGTTCCTTTGCCTATTTTTAAAATTGGTTTATTTGTCTTTTTGTTGTTGAGTTGTAGGAGTTAGGCCTTGTTTTTCTTAATGTAAAAACAAACAAATTAAAAAAAACTAAAGAAAAAAAAGTTAAATGATGTGCAGAACTCTGATTAATAAAATGAAGTACATTGTTGTTGTTGTTATGTGCTGTCAAGTCAGACCCGACTCATAGCGACCCCTCCTTAGGTTTCTGAGGTTTTACCATTACGGAAATAGATTGCCCAACCTTCCTTCTGAGGAGTGGCTGGTGGGTTTGAACCACCAGCCTTCTGTTAGCAGTCAAGTGCTTTAGGCACTATGCTACCAGAGCTTCCAATGAAGTACATAGTACTTAAAAAAAAAATCCCCCATGAAATTGTAAGGAGGGATGAAGGGAAGTGGCAGGCCCAGGGAAGAAGTGCGAAAAGTACTAGTGCATTGTGGAGATTGCAGTAAATATCACAAAGCAGAGTTTGTATGGATTGTTGAATGGAAAACCAATTTGCTTTGTGAACTTTCATCCAAATCACAATAAAACTGTGAAAAAAAAAGTTTGGGTATCATATGTCCAAATGAATCCATCACAGCAGTCAGTATCTGTAATAACAAAAATGGAAAAGAAGTTAAATGAACAATGGTAAAGAGATGATTAAATAAAATATGGTCTATCTAAACAAAATATTGGTAGTGCTGGTGATACAGTGCTTAAGGCATTTGACTACTAACCAGAAGGCTGGTGGTTCAAATCCACCAGCCACTCCTTGGAAGGAAGGTTGGGCAATGTACTTTTGTAGTGATACTGCCTCGGAAACCCAAGGAGGGGTTGCTATGAGTCGAATCCAACTCGACGGCAGTGAGTTTGTTTTGGTTTAAACAAAATATTATACAGCCATCAAAAACCATGTCTTTGAACAATTTTTATATGTGGAAAAATGGCCACAATATAATACCAAGTGGCAAGAATGAGATGCAAGATTGTATGTGGATTATGATGACAACTATGTAAAGTCATATACACATGAACAAAGATTAGAATGAAACATATAAAAATGATTATAAAAAATTGTAAAAATAAACTTAAGTTCTAACAATGAAAGAAGAGCTTCCCTCCTTTGGATAATTCATTTAGGTGGAAAAGCTCATTTTCTGCTTACACTATCTTGTGCTTTGCAATCACTATTATGTTTACAACAGGTAGATACCAAAGGCAACTGTAGACACAGTTCTTACCAGTTTTCTTTATCTATTGATACAAATTTGTCTTGCTGTTTGATTTGCAACTGTTTCTGTTTCTCTACTCTAGCTTGATGCCTTTCGCTCCAAGATTTTCATCAGTTTGAGCTTTCCCTACATTATCTAAATAGATTATCCTTCTCCTCATCTTTGGCTCTTTGTTCCTCGTTAGACTTTGTGTCTAGCTTTGCTAATCCTTTAAGCCAGAAACGTCAGCATGTCTTCAAGTGGGCAGCTAAGGGAGAAAGTCTACCCCTTTTGGAAAGCCAGAGTCATGGGGTGGAAATTCTCCTAGATCAAGAATTAGAAGTCCCAGATGAGGTCAGTTATATGGTCTTCCATTTCACTCCTTTGGGTCTCAAATTTCTGCTTTGTAGAATGAGGCAGTTGGATTAATTAAACCCTCAGGTTTTTTTTTTTTTTTTCTTTCTAGCTCAGATGTTTTTTGATTCTAGGATTCTGTACTTAGTCACGGTTTGCTGTAAATGTTTGTCTAAAATAGGACTTAAAGTTACATTTCTGTTCCCGTGGCTGGATTCTTTGGCCAGTTTATAGGTGTGGGTCTCCAAGGGGGGTGTTCATTCAGGGTGCCTCTTGCTGGAAATCTATAGGAGTCAATATATCTCCTAACCATCTATGGACCCCAGGGTGTGAAATTTTGACAATTTCTCATGAAGAATATAGGCTTCAATTAGCCAAACTTGGGGTTCAAGAAATGATAAAAATACAGAACTTGAAGTAAAAGGGTTTCTAGAGAGCTTAAAAGAGCCAGTTTATTTCTTAACTTTTAAAAGCCATACATAACCTGGTAAAAATAAATTCCAACAGTGTTTGATGGTATAAAATGAAAAGTAAAAACGTCCTTTATCCCCACTACCCCACTATCAATGCCACTCCCCAGGGGAATCCTCTGTAAAGAGGTACGTATCTGCTTAGAGGTTTTTTTTTTTTTTTTTGCTTATAGGTTTTTGATGCACAATCAAACATTCATATATATCCTTACATCAGCTCACCTCCACCGACACTTAAACACACATACACAAATGAGGTCTTTATAAAATTTGCATCTTACCACTTTTGTTTAATGATATATGTTGGAGATCATCTATGTTAGCACACATTGATCTACCCAGTTCTATACAAAGGCTCCCTACTATTCCTGGGGAGTCCTTGGGTGGTGCAAACAATGAACACACTCAGGTTTTACTGAAAGGTTGGTGGTTTGAATCCATCCAGAGGAGCCTCAGAAGAAAGGGCTGGCAATCTACTTCTGAAAAATCAGCCAGTGGAAACCCTATGGAGCACAGTTCTACTCTGACACACATAAGGTCACAAAAATTTTAATATTCTGGGAGAGGAGAGGTGGTGAGTGCCAATGAGCAGTAGTCATCCAGGTTATTTCCTGCTCATTGCTGCTATAAGCAATGCTTCTTCAGAGAACTTTAAGTCAGTGTATCATAAAGTTTGGTCCTTGGAACACAAGCCTTAAAAGATGTTCAATGAGAAAAAATCAGGTTCAGAGGTCAAACAATGTGAAAACAATTGCATTTTACATCTTCCCTTTCAATACTCTATTAAAGGCTCTAAGAATTCTTTCAGTAATCATCGGAATCCACTGCTTTCAAGTTGATTCTGACTCATAGTGACCCTGTAGGACAGAGTAGAACTGCTGCATAGGGTTTCCAACGTTGTAAATCTTTACAGAAGCAGATTGGCTTGTCTTCCTCACACAGAGCGACTGGTGAGTTTGAATCACTGACCTTCTGGTTAACAGCCAAATGCATCAGCCACTACACCACTAGAGCTCCCTTCTTTTGGTAAGGAAACCTTAAAAGTATTGCTTAACCCAATGCTTTCCAACTTGGTTTGAACACTTTCTTTCTCAAATCACCTATTTATATCCTGAAGAATTCATATTCTGAGATATGTGTTTTGGAAATGGCTGCTGTGGTCTAACTTCTCCACTCACTTGATAATTAGGAAGATCAGAGAGAAGTAGCGACATGTCCATGGTTATAGAGCTAACAATTACTGGTAGAAACAGGAATAAAACTCAAGGCTCTTAGGTGCCAGGACTGTACTTTTTCTGCTGCAAGGAAGAACTACCTCCTTCTTGCAAAAGCAAGACATGAAACTTCTGCACCAAAGTTAGAAGAGTTTGGTAAGAAAGCTCTGCATCATAAAATTAGTCTGGATGTCATATGGGTTACAAAAAAATGAGTTTGAAGTATGCAATTACTTTAATAAGACTGGTTTGCTAAATTAATTGGTTTGTAACTAGATTCATATTCACTGTTCCTCAAGTGTCATTTTGTAATGCCAGGCATGTTGGCAGTAATTGCCTGAGGAGCCAATTCACAACATTATTGCCCTGAGAGGAGGTGGACATGGGACTAGGGGCTGGGGAGTAATCATTTGACTTTAGCAGGATTATTTATCTCTTTCAAAGTCTCCCTGAAATTTGAGGTGGAGGTAGAGGTATACAGGGAATTAACACTGAAGGTGTGGAATTGCTCATTCTGGTAAGCAATTTGGTGAGTTTTGAAAGCTTCTTAGAACAAACTCTTAAGTCCGCTCAAGAGGATTGTTTATCCATACAGAGTAGGTCTAGGGCACTATTGATTGAGTTGAGGAAGGAAATAATGGACTATCTAAGAAGTTGATCTGGGCCAGGAACTGTCTTAAGATCATTCAGAATGCTGTTTCATTTAAACATCACTACTTTTCAAAGAAGTTGTTATCCTCATTTCACAGAAAAGGAAATTAAAGACCAAAGAGATAAAATGACATCCCAAGTGTAACGTTAATCTAAACTGATAACTCTGGGATATGTTTCTAAATTGCTGTTGTTGCTATTAGTTTTTGTCCAGTAGACTCTGACCCATGGGGAACCCATGTGCAACAGAATAAAACATTGTCCAGTCCTGTAATATCTTCACAATTATGGGTATGATTAAGTTAATTATTTCAGCCACTGTATACTTTTAGTGCCTTTCATTTCAGGAGGCTAATCTTCCAGCACTGTATTGGACAATGTTCTCTTGTGATCCATAAATTGTCATTGACTAATTCTTGGTAGCAGATTGCCAGGTCTTTTGTCCTAGTCTGTAAACTCCTTGAAACTTCTTAACTATGGATGACCCTGTTGATATTTGAAATACCAGTGATGTGGCATCTAGCATCATAGAAACATGCAAGCCACCACCATGATACAACAAACTGACAGATGGATGATGGCTCTAGATTACAAATATATATCTATTTTTTACTAAATCTTGCCTCTGGACTGCCTGCCTGTTCTTCAGGGCTTCTAAGAGTGTGTGAGCTTCATTTCCCAGCCTCCCTGCTACAGTGTAGGCATTGTCCACATGGTTCAGTGTAAAGACTGGGCCTGGGCTTTGGTCCAGTTTTGTTCCCTACCCCTTCCTAGTGTGTGACCTTGGGCAGCTTACTCATCCATTCCATGCCTAAGTTTCCTCAACTGTAAGGTAGAAATAATAAAATCTATCTCCCTATTGTTCTGTGTATTCATATTGATTCTAAGTCTCAGTGACTGTATAGGACAGACTAGAGCTGCCCTATAAGGTTTCCTAGGCAGGAGCTCTGGTACCATAGTGCCTAAGGTACTTGGCTGCTAACCAGAAGGCTGGCGGTTCAAACCCACCAGCCACTCCTCAGAAGGAAACTTGGACAGTCTACATCCATAGTGATACTGCCTCAGAAACCCAAGGAGGGGCCGCTATGAGTCGGGGCCGACTTGATGGCACACAACAACAACAACAGGCTGTAATCTTTATGGGAGCTGATTGCCAGGTATTGTCCCCAACAGAGCCACTGGGTGGATTTGAACGACCAACCTTTTAGTTAGCAGCCAAGTATTGAACCATCCTTCTTACCTCCCCAAACCAAACTAAACTAAATTGATCCTGACTCATAGCCACCCTGTAGGACAGAGTAGAACTTAGGGTTTCCAAGGCTGTAAATCTTTACCGAAGCAGACTGCTATGTCTTGCTCCTTCAGAGTGTCTGGTGGATTCGAACCACTAACCTCCTGATTAGCAATCACATGCTTAATCTAGGTTGGTTGAATTTAATGAAACAATGGAGGTGAGCATATCCAGCCCAGTCCTGGCTTATGGTTGTTGATCTTCATGCTGGGGCACACTAATGGATCCCATTTTTGATCTCCTCTGCAGAATTAGTGACGGCTCCATTCATCTGGCACACCAAGCACTGCTGTGGGTCCTCCTGGGCTTTGCTGTGTGTGTTGGGTGGCCTAGATCAGCCAGTAAGCATTTGCTGCATGAAGGGCCTCATATGCATAAACATTTGCTAGCTGATTGGATAATTGATTTCCCTTCTCTTCCACCACGTGTGGTTGCCTTTTTCCTCCCTCAAACTGCCGGTCTATTGCCTGGCCCTGGGAGCTAAGCTGGTATCCAAGGACAGTGAGGTGACCCAGAAATCATCTACCTGCTTTTACCTTGTTGTGGCTAAGACAATAGTTCTTCCCTAGACTGGCTATGATGTTTCACCCTTGGGATCTTCGACTCTTGCTTGGTGCTGCTTTTCATGACTTGGCACCTGGTGAGGTCACCTGGCACCTCCTTCCAGGGATTGTGGCACTTACTGCCCTCATAATTTCTCCCATCTTTTTCCCTGTATTGATAGCTGTGTGATGCTGGGTTGCCATGACAACTGATTGATTAGCATCCAATTCCCAGACCGTGAAACATGCAGCCATAAAGAATTACAAATGATGCCTGATTGTCTGCTGCCAATAGCCTGATTGCTGCCATTTTCTGGCAGGTAGCTCAGCCCTAACAGGAAACCCTGTGCTGTGCAATTATTGCGATGTGATTGATGCATCACTATAGTTACAACCGGCAGTGTTTCCAACTCAGATTTTTTTATTTTTGAGAGTGAAAAAAAAAAAAAGCAACTCCCCTTTTCAGATGAAAATGCTTGTAAATGCAGAAGGATGAACTGTGGAGTGGGGAATGGTAGGGGGCTGCCAAAGGAGGTGAATGTGGGCTAAGCAAGAGCCCAGCTGGAGCTTCAGAGATAATGGCGGGAGATGGGAGTTGTGGCATATCGTTGAGGATGCCTGACTATCCCTGGCCCTCCCAACTCCCAGGCCCTGCAGTGTTCTGAGGAGTGGTTTAGAAATCACTTCTAAGTGAGAGGTCTCAAAAATTGGGAATAAACAGGATGCAGAACAAAACATACACAGGCCACATGTGTGCTGCTCAGGCCAATTACTGAAGCGACTCTCTTGAGCTTAAATCATTTGTGATGGCCAAAGAGCAAGCACCTGGGCCTGTAAGTAGCATTAGGGAAAGGTACCATGGTGCCAGGTGGGAAACAGGTATGAGAGTGGGCTGCGTAAGGGAGTTGAGCTGGTGACAAGGCTGGTGTGCAGAGGCTTTGGGGACTAAAGAGATCTTTTCATTTGGCCCAGAGACAAAGTGCTTCTCTTTTTCTCTCCGCTGGATATTGAATACTTCTCAGGGTGAGAGAGAGGGAGAAGGGGAAGAAAAATATTTTGGGTGTATGTGTGTGATAGAGTACAGCAGGGCTAGACTTATTGCTTATATACCTTCTCAAATTTGACTATTACTGGAAAGGTTGCTGTCCTCAAATATCTTCCAAATCATGTCCACAGTTCACTGATACCTCAGTCATTAAGCTACTGATAATTCTTCCCCCTGGGTTAAGGACAGCCTCCTTTCTTCAGTCTTCTCTTAAAAAAAAAGAAAAGAAAAAAGGCCCCTAGATGTAGTAATAGTCACTTATACCTAAATGTGAATGTGTTTTTATACAGCTACTGCTAAGATGCAGGGAGGTGGCATCTTCTGACCTCTTCCAAGTACACAAGAGGAAGACAGAATCACCATCAGCAGCCCAAGGCCTGTTCCTATGAGGCCAGACATGCCACCACCTTCCAGACCTCTTAATAACTTTGACATCAACTGTTCCTCCTGTGGCACCCACCACCTCTGTGTTAGACTGGCTTCTCTAGAGCAACAAAAACCAGCAAAGCTTATATATATGTGTGTGTGTGTGTGTGTGTGTGTATGAGATAAATTTATCTTAGGAAAATGGCTCACACACGTATAGAAGGCAGCACGTCCAAAGTTCCTGGATCAAAAGTCAAGCTGGAGGCTTTTCCTGGCTCCCGCAACCACAGGGGCCGAGGAGCTCAAGGCTGGCAGGCAGTAAACTGCCTGTTGACTTCAACCAGTGACGAATCCAAGATCTCCAGGCCGAACAGTGAACTGCTCACTCACGGACAGTTGTAGGCAGCACAACAGAATCCCAATCCACAGAAGAATGTCTCTCTTCCCAGGATGTCCCTCGATATACTGGAAGCAGGCCACACCCCTAGGGAAACTCCCCTTCAACAGATTGGCCACTCAGAACACAGTCATCTGATTCCATTATGGGAACAACCACACAGAACTGGGGTCCAGCCAAGGTGACACACAGCTCCAACTATCACAACCTCTCTGCTGGGTTTAGTAATTTGCCGCAGTAGCCACACAGAACTCAGGTTATGGGGTTTATTAGGGAAGCAACAGGTTACAATTCAAGTTCGGGAACATGATCAGTCTCTTTCAGCCGGCTGTCTCTCTCAGCAGCTAGCCGTCTCTATCAGTGTCTCAGTAGCACATTTTTCTCTTAGCAGTTCGTCTCTCTCATGTCTTCCTCTTAGCAGCACGTCTCTTTCAGCAGCATGTCCCTCTCAGCTGGCAGTCAGAGAGGGACTTTTTCTGCCTCTAAGAGGGCTCCTTTTGAGCCTGGCACAGTGGCAAAACTAACCAATCCCAAAATCAGAATTCTATACACCTGAGAGAGCAAACTACCCAGAAGATTGCTTCGTGCTGCTCCAACAGAAATACACTAGGTGGATGACTTTAACAATCAGCTACTCAGTTGCTCATGGCAGAGTGGGAGTTACAAACACCATGGCTAGAAAAGCCATACCATATAATTTACTACACCGCAGTTACTGGAATAGTTTCTATTGCAGGATTTAAATATTTGTATTTTTGCATTTATTTATTCAATTTTTACCCCTTGAAAATAAGGGCTGGGTCATTAATTATGGCATATAATATAATCAGAAAAAATGATGAATGGGTGAATGGAAGAATGATTATCATGGTGAGCCAACCTCAAAATTCCTGGAGTAGGAACAAAGAATATAAAGAGGAGTGTTGATAGTTAAAATGTTAAAGTTAAAATGGGAACCACTAAAATTCACTAATTCTAGTTACATAAAGAGAGACCTGGACTAGCCCACCTCCAAAAGAAGGTATTAAAGAAAACAGAAGTAGAAATCCAGGCAGGCCAATATCACTGGTGCCCAACAAGTTTTAGCCATTACTCTTGGGTACCATGTAAAGGAGAGGTCCCATGGATAAGTGCCTTTCAATTTGGCTAGAAGTACATGTTGTTTGCTTAGTTTAGATCTACCTATTAGAGATATATTGACATCTATAAATGGACCCAATAGTCCAATATTCTTTTTAAAGGAAGAACAATGTATTAAATTTTTTATTTATTTCCTTCATCTAAGTTAATATGTGTCTACCCTTTAGTTAGTAGTTTACCCTTCCTTCCCCACCCACCCCTGGTAACCATCAAAGACTATTTCTTTTTTTGTGAGATCTTTTGACTTATTATAATAGATCTCACACAATATATGTCTCTTTGTGATTAACTTCACTCAGCATAATAACAGCATCTAAGTTCATCCCTGTTATGAGATGTTTTGCAGATTCATCTTTGTTGTTTAACATTATGTAATAGTCTATGGTGTGTATGTACCATAATTTATGGATCCATTCCTCCATTGATGGGCATGTAGATTGTTTCCATCTTTTTGCTATTGTGAATAATGCTGTGATGAACATAGGTGTGCATATATCTGTGTTATGGCTCTTATTTCTCTAGGATGTATACCTAGTAGTGGGCTTGTTGGATCATATGATATTTCTATTTTCAGCTTTTAAGGAAGCACCATATTGTTTTCTACAGTGGTTGCACGATTTTATAGTCCTACCAGCAGTGTATGAGGGTTCTAGTCTTTCCACACCCTCGCTAGTTTTTTTTTTTTTTTTTTTAACTTTGCTATTAGTGCTGGGGGGAGCTCTGGTAGCATAGTGGCTAAGACACTTGCCTGCTAACCAGACGGCTGGCGGTTCAAACCCACCAGCCACTCCTCGGAAGGAAGG
>NW_006921611.1:18520684-18521844 GCF_000298275.1 Orycteropus afer afer
AATCCTACTTCCGTAGTGATACTGCCTCGGAAACCCAAGGAGGGGTCGCTATGAGTCGGGGCCGACTCGACGGCACATAACAACAACAACATTAGTGCTGGGGTGAGATGATATCTTATTGTTGTTTTGATTTGCATCTGTATTGTTGCTATTAATTGAAAGTATTTCTTCATGTGTTTGTTAGCTGCCTAAATATCTTCTTTGGTTAAATGTCTGTTCATGTCTTCTGCCCATTTTTTTAATTGAATTATTTGTCTTTTTGTTGTTAAGGTGTTGAAGTTTTCTATAAATTTTAGAGATTAGCCCCTTGTTGGATATGTCATTGTCAATTTTTTCCCCCCAGTTTGTGGGTTCTCTTTTTACTCTTTTGGTGAAATATGTATTCATATATATATTATCTATGAAGAAATTAATTAATTGTCTTTTTTATTCTTTTTAACTTTTTGTTGTAATTTGGGTGGAAGTTTACATAGTAAGTTCATTTTCCGTTCAGTACACATTTTGTTTTGAGACATTAATTGAAATCCCCACATTGTAACATCTCTCTTCCCATTTCCTCCCTGCCATTACCTGTTCTCTATGTCTTTCTTTCTGTACCTCTTATGCACTTCTCTGTGTTTTCCTTTTCCCTAGTGATACTGCACTGATCACTGCTTTTGTTATATTGCCTTTCCCTTCACCTAAATAATTATGTGTCTCTTACCTAGCTACCATTATGATGAAATTTTTTGATGAATATATGTGCCTGATTTTAGGAGGTCACAGTCACCTATTTTGTCCTCTAGTATTTGTGCATTTTTAATTATATTTGATAATGTATTTATTCCCTGATTTAAGACCCCAAATTTTGTCCCTATTTTTGTTTTGATGGTTTTTATGTTTTAGGATTTCTGTTCAGGTCTTTGATTCAACTTGAGTTCTCTGTTTGGTACATGATGTGAGATATGGTTCCTGTTTCATTTTTCTGTAAATGGATATCCAGTTTTCCCAGTGCCATTTATTAAAGATACTGCATTTTCCTCATTTAATGAGTTTCAGAACTTTGTCAAAAGATCAGCTGTCAATGTTGTTGTTGTTGTTGTTATTTGCCGTCGAGTTGGCCCCGACTCATAGCGACCCCTCCTTGGGTTTCCGAGGCAGTATTACTACGGAAGTAGGAT
>NW_006921611.1:18521944-18526682 GCF_000298275.1 Orycteropus afer afer
GGGTTTGAACCACCAGCCTTCTGGTTAGCAGTCAAGTGCCTTAGGCATTATGCTACCAGAGGGTGGATGGATTTACTTCTCGGTTCTCAATTCTGTTCCATTGGTCTATGTGTCTGTTGTCATACCAGTAGTAGGCTGTTTCAACTACCATGGCTCTATAGTAGGTTTTGAGATCAGAGAGTGTGAAAAAATGGATTAAACTTTCTATTTACCAGTGGTCTTCTCATTAGATGGTAAGTACACCAAGGGTAGGAATTGCCTTCTTGCTGTTTATATTCCTAGTATCTAATCAGCACCCTGCACAGAGACAACACTTAATATATTATTGTTGAATAAAGGCCCAAATGAATAAGCAGATTAGATTGAACTCAACTCTCCTAGAGCTTTAGAGTAAGAATTGAAGAGAAATAGTAAAAATAAATATGGACAATTATTTGGAGAAATGGAGTCCCTGGGTGGTGCAAATGGTTAAGGGATCAGCTACTGACTGAAAGCTTGGCAGTTTGAACCCACCCAGAGGTACATTAGAAGAAAGGCCTGGTGGTCTACTTCCAAACGATAACAGCCATTAAAACCCTGTGGAGCACAAGTCCACCCTGACACACATGGGCCCACCATGAGTTGAATCCACAGCAACTGGCTGGTTTTTATATTTGGGTGAATGGAAGTATCTATGGGTTCTAAGGAAACAGGATGCATATAGTCCTAAGTTCAAGTCACAACTCTATATAACCTATTAGCTAAGAAACCTTGGGCAAGTTAGTAAATTTCAGTTTCTCTGTGGAAATTATCAAATAATAATATCATTAATATCACATGGAAGTAAAATTTTGCTGAAGATAATTCAAAAACAGTTGTAGCATATATATAGACAGGGAACTTCCAGAAATTCAAGCTGGATTCAGAAGAGGACATGGAATGAGGGATATCATTACTCATGTCAGGTAGATCTTGGCTGAAAGCAAAGAATACCAGAAAGATGCTTACCTGTGTTTTATTGACTATGCAAAGAGATTAGACTAAGTGGATCATAACAAAGTTTAGATAACATTGTGAAGAGTGGGAATTCCAGAACACTTGATTGTGTTTGTGATGAACCTGTACATAGACCAAGAGGTTGTTGTTTGAACAGAACAGGGGGATACTTCATGGTTTAAAATTAGGAATGGTGTGCATCAGGGTTATATCCTTTTACAATACTTATTCAATCTGTATGCTGAACAAATAATCTGGCAAATTGGACTACATGAAGAAGTATGTGGTATCAGATTGGAGGAAGACTCATTAACAACCTGCGATATGCACATGATGTAACCTTGCTTGCTGAAAGTGAAGATGACTTACAACATTTACTGATGAAGATCAAAGACTACACTCTTCAGTATAGATTATACCTCAACATTAAGAAAACAAAAATCTTCACAACTGGACCAATAAGTAACATCATGATAAATGGAGAAAAGATTGAGGTTGTCAAAGATTTCATTTTACTTGGATCCACAATCAACACCCATGGAAAGCGGTCAAGAAATCAGATGTCATATTGCACTGGGCATATTTTCTGCAATGGACCTCTTTAAAGTATTAAAGCACAAAGATGTCACTTTGGAGACTGTTGTTGTTGTTGTTATGTGCCATCAAGTCAGACCCGACTCATAACGACCCCTCCTTGGGTTTCCGAGGCAGTATCATTACAGAAGTAGATTGCCCCATCTTCCTTCCCAGGAGTGGCTGGTGGGTTTGAAACACCAGCCTTCTGGTTAACAGTCAAGTGCTTTAGGCACTATGCTACCAGAGCTCCTACTTCGGAGACTAAGTTGTGCCTAAGCCATGCCTTATTTTCAGTCACCTCATATGTATATGAAAGCTGAACAATAAATAAGGAAGATTGAAAAATAATTTGATGCCTTTGAATTGTGGTGTTGGCAAAGAATACTGAAAATATTCTTTGGACTGCCAGAAGAACAAATAAATTTTTCCTGGAAGAAGTGCAGCCAGAATGCTCTTAGAAGCAAGAATGACCAGACTTTGTCTCACCTATTTTGATCATGTCATTAGAAGGGATCAGTTCCTGGAAAAAGGATGTCATGCTTAGTAAAGTGGAGGGTCAGTGAAAAACGGGAAGGCCAATAGTGAGATGGACTGACATGGTGATTGCCACGATGGGATCAAGCATAGCAAGAATTGTGAGGATGGTGCAGGACCGGACAGTGTTTTGTTCTGTTTAACATAGGGTTGCTATGAGTCAGAGCTGACTTGATGGCACCTCACAACAGCAACAATAACAGAATGGATGATAATAATGTTGTGTTTTACCCATATACCTGAAAACCTTTTGCTTTCCTTGACCTCTCCTCAGAGAATGACATAGAGAGAAAGAGAGAGAGAGAGAGAGAGAGAGAGAGAGAGACGGTTCTTTTAACTCAATCTCTTCTGTGTTCTAGCTATTTTATAGTGTATGTAGAAGAATTAATTTAGAGAAAGTATGTAAAACATTTAGGGCATAATAAGAATTCAATGAATATTAAGTACTATTATTATTATGTTGATTCCTAGTCTAGAAGGTGAATGTTTTTTACTTAAAGTATACAAAAACAACATAAGTGATCACTTGAAGCAAGAACATGCGTTATATTGGTAGAATGATCAGCTATCTCACAGCTGTGAAAGGTAGGGGTAAGCAAGGAGGCTTTCTTTGTGATTTATCTGAAATACCTCAAGCTAATGTCATGTTTGTTGCTGAACCAAAATCAAAAACAAAAACAAAAAAACAGTTTTTGGACAGCAGGTATAAAATACTTGTGTTATAGCCCAAATGTAAATGTAAGTCCATTTATATTTAGGAGATCAATCATATTCACATGTCTACTCAACTCACTGCTGTCGAGTCAGATCTGACTCATAGCGACCCCTCCTTGGTTTTCCAAGGTGGTATCACTGCACAAGTAGATTGCCCAATCATCCTCCCCAAGAAGTGGCTGGTGTGTTTGAACCTCCAGCCTTCTGGTTAGTAGTCAAATGCCTTAGGCACTACACCACCACTGTGCCATCAGGGCTCCTTTAAATGGCACTAAACATGTGAATGGGAGCTCTGGTAGCATAGTGCCTAAGGCTCTTGACTGCTAACCAGAAGGCTGGCGGTTCAAACCCACCAGCCACTCCTCGGAAGGAAGATGGGGCAATCTACTTCCTAGTGATACTGCCTCAGAAACCCAAGGAGGGGTCGCTATGAGTCGGTAAGACTCCAGGGCACATAACAACAACAACAGCAATAAACATGTGAATAGGAGACTTTCTTTGTTAAGCCTTTGTTAAGAGTTTGGCTGCCAATCTGCAGCCTTTTCATGGGAGAAAAATGTGGCAGTTCAGTTCTGTAAAGATTATTGTTGTTAGATGCCATTCATTTGGTTCTGACTTGTAGCAATCCCATGTACAACAGAACGAAACACTGCCCAGTCTTGTGCCATCCTCATCATTGTTGCAGCCACTGTGCCAATCCATCTCACTGAAGGTTTTCCTTTTTTTCACTGACCTGCTACTTTACCAAGCATAATGCCCTTCTCCAGGGACTGGTCCCTCCTGGTAACATGTCCTAAATACACAAGATACATGAGATGAAGTTTTGCCATACTCGAATCTAAGGAACATTCTGGGTTTACTTCTTCAAGACAAATTTGTTTATTCCGGCTGTCCATTGCATACACAACACAAACAATAGAAACAGAATGATGGATGCATATGCATAACATAGCCAACAAAACTGATCAAACCAACAGCTAACAGCTTTGTGAAGCAGTAAAAGATTGAGACCTGAAGAGAGATATCTAATCAACTTGAGTCCTGGTGGTAGGGTGAAGGTGGATCTAAGTCCCTGTTTTTGTTAACAGACCAAGTCCATTTTCATTACTTCTTCCTGATGCTGGTTGACCCCAATTCTCTGCACAGATCCTGAGGTCTGAGGCTGGTGGGACCCATGGGCTCAGAGCCCATCCTTGGAAACCCTATGGGGCAGTTTTACTCTGCTCTATAGAGTCATTAGGGAGCTCTGGTGGCATAGTGCGTAAGACATTTGACTGCTAACCAGAAGGCTGGTGGTTCCAACCTATCAGCCACTTTTTGGAAGGATGACTGGGTAACCTACTTCCATAGTGATACCACCTTGGAAACCCAAGGAGAGGTCTCTGTGAGTCAGATCCGACTCGACGGCAGTGAGTTTGGTTTTTGATTTTATAGAGTCATTAGGAGTCAGAGTCAACTTACTGGGAATGTTTTTATTTATTTATTTATTTTTGTGTGTATGTGTTTTAGTACAATTTAAGGCCATTTAAACTCATCAGGATTGGTATTCTTGACTTCAGATAACCTAGACAGATAAAAGCCGGTTCCCATGGGAACTGGTTTGGCTTTCTTTTCCATCTAATTAAAATGAGTTTACCTAAGCCTGAATGTTTTATAAGCACCTTTCAGTGTGCTTTGGTTTACCAAATGCAGCAAAAGCTCGGGCAACTTATCATTTGCGACATAAGTAAACTCTGTCAAGTGAGTATACTTGAGTTTGCTGAGACAAATTCTTTCTCTGGTTTGTGGTTCAAACTAGAAAGCAACATTTTCTGCAAAGCACTCTATGCGATTTGTAGTATCTAGCATTTAGCAAATAGTGTGTGGTAGTTAAGGTTGTGTGTCAACTTGGCTGGGCCTGGTTAAGTGGCTGGGCAGCTGGTTGTAGTTATTCCCCATG
>NW_006921611.1:18526902-18533378 GCF_000298275.1 Orycteropus afer afer
CCGATCTTGGGACTTTTAATGGACTTGAATCAATGGCTTGCCATGTCATTTGGTAATTGGGATTGTGCCTTTTCACTTGTTGACCTTAGGTTTCTTAGCCTCAGCAGCCAGCAGCTGCCTAAGTGAAGAAAAGCCTCCAGCTTCAGTAGACTGGGAGCAGGAGGCAGAACTAAAGCCCAAGGTTGAGGAGCTTTCATCCTGCCCCTAGAGCCTGGCACTTGAATTCGGACTTCAAGCCTCCAAAACTATGAGAATAAACTCCTATTTGTTAAAGCCATCCCATTTGTGGTATTTTCTGTTAGAGTGACACTAGGTAACCAAAACACAGTGTTTTTTGGGAACCATGGTTTAGTGAACTTTCTGGGGGAAGAAGTAGCCATTAGAAGAGTGATAAGATGGTTATACAAATGATGTTTCTTCAAGTGTACCTGAAGGCAAAACATACATTTCAAACTCTTTGATGTGGCCATTTAATTCCATTTTTTTAAACGTCATTGTTCAATACCTTACCTTGTCATCCACTCAACTGTGTTTTACTTATGTACCTGCAAACCTTTTGCTTTCTTTGATCTCTCCTCAGAGAATGAGACAAAGAGGGCTCCCTTAATTCAAACTCTGCTGTTTTCAAGCTTTGACTAACTGCTGTCTTTGTTATTTCTTATTCTCAAGAAAAGAGTCCTCAACTCATATTTTCCAGGCCCTTGGAGGGCTGGACAATGCTCGTGTGAAATAGACTGGGCTATGCTGACAAAGGAAGAAGTGAATCATCAAAGCTCAGCCTCACGAATCTGGAACCAAACACCTTTCGAGAATAGCATCACTCTGTGTCCCTTTTCTTCATCAGCCTCTATATTGGATATTAACACTTGCATTCTTCTCTTTAGCTATTTTCATTTGAAGAGCCTGGAGGCCTCAAGAGCCCCTGGGTGGTACAAATGGTTAGCATCTCAAATGGTTAACATATTGGCTGCTTACTGAAAGGTTGAAGGATCGAGTTCAACCAGAAGTACCTCAGAATAAAGGCCTCGTGATCTGCTTTTGAAAATCAGTCCTTGAAAACCCTGCAAAGCACAATTATACATGACACAAATTGGGTTGCCATTGAGTCAGAGTTGACTCAATGGCAACTGATTGTTCTGGTGGCCTGAAGGAGCCATGAAGCTACCATAATTCTCTGTTTCTTCCTATTCATTGCACTGATAGAAAGAGGCGCCTGAGCCTCTCTGGCAAGCATGTCTGTACATGTATGGGCTTTCTATGTTGCCAGGTTCCTGCCACCTGCTCTGCTTGGAGGAGACAGATAAGGGCAGGGAGGTTGAGGAAGATCTTGCCAATTGGAAGGCTGGCCTGGCAACCTGATGCCAAACTGAGCATGCTGCAGTCTTTTAGGCTGAATTTGCCCTGGAACAAGTCAGAGTGGGGAATGGCCAGGTCTTGGCAAGGACCAAGAAGCCCAGATGGAAAAGAAAACTTGAGAGGTTAATAGACTTGGGGCAGGCTTCATTGAGGGATACCAGGGGACTGCATCAACATGCTTCCCTAGGCTTTTTGGGAGAAGCTTCTGAGAAGGAAACTGCTGACTTCCTACATGTAGCAACACTCACCCCAAAGTGTTGTCATTATTTATTTCCATGACTAAGTTACAGTACTAGATCAAGAGCTTCTTAAAGGCAAGAATTGAGTCATTATCCCTCACTGTGTCCCCAGAGTTTAGCTGAGAGCTTGGCTGCACATCAGGACTCAGTTAACTTTTGCTGATTTGCATGGAATTGAAGGAAATTTATGAGGTATGTTCAGGGCCAGTGAGAGACACTTGGGTACCCTCGACAAGCTAACAACTTGACATCATTTTAAACAATATTTAAATATTTTATCAATAATTATTTAGAGAAGAAGTTGAAAGCCGAGTGAACAAAGGGCTGCTAGGAGGACTTGAATTTTCAGAAAAAAATCAAAAGCCCTACAATTAAACAGCTAAGGAGCTCTGGTAACACAAATGATTAAGTGCTCGGCTGCCAACTGAAAGTTTGGTGGTTTGAAACCATCCAGTGGCTCCACAGTAGAAAGACCTGGCAATCTGCTTCCATAAGATTACAGTCCAGAAAACCCTATGGGACACTTCTACTCTGTCATATGAGGTGACTGTGAATTGTAGACTCAATAGCACTCAACAATTGTTAAACAGACCCACCCTCCCTAGAAGACATTTGAGATGTTATTTGTTGTTACTTAAGTCTGTACTTTGGGACTCTCAACCTGGAGGTTCCTCTCATAGGAGTTCTAATGAATATTTTCTTCATGAGTTTTCCAGTGATGTTCTAATGTCCCTGGAGCAGTACTCCAGCCAACTGTCTGGATATCCTCAGCTTAATCCAGTTCTGCGAATGTATTTATCTTTTTGGGGTTAAATCAACTATTGCTGATTTTGTTTTGTTGTATTTTAAAACAATATTACTATAACAACTTTAAAGACCTTTTAAAAAGAAGAATAACAAATCACTCGCTACTGCACATGACTGTAACAGAATAGGTTTTATTTTATTCTGGAGACTGGCCATAATCATACATATTTTACATCTTGTAATCACAGTGAGCATAACATTTTGCATTCTGCTTTATTCACTTGGTATTACATCACATTATATCAAATGTTGCTCTATATTATTCCATTCTTTTTCCATTTATCTTTTTAATAGTTGCATGATACTCCATGGAGTGAGTAAACAGACTATTCAGATTCTTTTCTTTTTTCTTTTTTTTCTTACTATCATAAGCAACCATGCAAAGATAATTTTGTGCAGGTTTTATCTTTCTTGTTTACATTATTTCTTTTGGATTATTTCCTTGGAGTAGGATCAAAGGCAGTGGTGTTCTGGAGCTGGTTTATACCAGATTGTGAGAGCCCATATTGCAAATCTCTTACCAACTTTATGTTCAGTAAGCTCTCTTGAAATCAGTTATGGTAGGAATATTTACTTTATGAAAATTGGAAAATACAAATTAGGTCAGTTTTCTTTTGGAGAGCTGTCTTGTCATCACTACTGATCAAAAGTTATAAACTTGTTTATTACTCTTGAAATATTTATTCATACAGTATTTTTCAAAGAAGCTGAATCAATATATGTGCAACGAGTTTGCTTGAGACATCTTAACTTGTTGAAGTACAATGATGAAATACTTAGATTTATCTGGTAATGCTAAGGTTGTATTTTGTCAAAACTCTTTTTCCCCAATAGACATTAGGCTACCTTGTATATCTGAATCTGCTTCTGTAATTTTGGTCACTTGAAACAGTCTCATTTTGGTTGTTAAGGTCTGTTGTTAGCTTTCATTGATTTAATTCCAACGCACAATAATCCCATGTGTACAGAGTGGAATTGTGCCACAGGATTTTTGAGGCTGTGACCTTTTGGAAGCAGATCACCAGGCCGTCTCTTGAGAAGGTGTTGAGTGGGTTCATACTACCATACTGTATAGTAGATGAATGTATAACCATTTGTGGGACCAACGGAGAGCTTATTAAAATTTAGTTCTGTCTATTTAAAAATGTTGCTCTAATTTTTGATTCAAAGCTCATCTCATTTTCCTTATACAGGTGAGGTGTGACTCCAGTGGTGTGGAGTAGAGGGAACATTGTTTTCTTCTACCCTCACTAGCTTAGGATCTTTCAACCTTTCCTCTACTTACTCTTTGCATTTGAGTTGGGGAAGAGGAGGAAGGATGTATGTGATTGCTTATAGTGTGTTGGCTCTTCTGTTCTTTGTTAATCATATCTGTAGTTCCCCTATCAGTGTTCGTATAGTCTCTGCCCCTTCTGCTGGCCATTGCTACTTCCTGTTCATCATTGACTGACTATAGTGTCTCTCTGTGTGGTTGATGTCCCATTACTGACTCTTTCTCTCTTGCAACAACTGAAAAACTGGACGACATATATGAAACAATGGTTTTCAAGACACTGGAAATCAGGTAACAAAGGAGAGTAATCCTCAAGCCCCAGTTTGAGATTCCTCAGGTTGTGGTACACAGAAAGAAAACCCAGATGAGGCTGGTGTACTTCCTGACTTTCTGATAGAGCTGGGAGCCTAGGGAGGCCAAAGAGACTAGAGTTTACAGAGCAGAGTGCCAGGTAGCAGAGAACTCAGATTAAGGACTCTTTAGATATGCAGAGGGTCCCTTCAAAGCTTCAGTTAATTACTAATCTACGCATATATGCAGGGAAAGTACTCATGGTCAGGGCAACAATCACGCAAAAGTTTAGAGGAATATACTTCAAAGGTCAAAGAGGATGGAAATTGTTATTGTTCATGTAACCAGAGTGAAAAATCTCATAATTTATGTACTTTAGGTAGAGTACAGAAACATTTGATTTTTGTACTAAGTCAAAATTAGACCTACACCTACTATTGCTCTGATCTTCCCTAACAAAGCTTAAAAGCAAAATGTAAAAGGATCAAACTGTTTCCAATTAATACATCCCAGAACAAATCTCCAGAC
Source organism: Orycteropus afer afer (assembly GCF_000298275.1). Classification (NCBI taxonomy): domain Eukaryota; kingdom Metazoa; phylum Chordata; class Mammalia; order Tubulidentata; family Orycteropodidae; genus Orycteropus; species Orycteropus afer. The sequence continues at coordinate 18,531,397 of NW_006921611.1, forward strand.
TTTTAATAGGAATATAAAAATACCTATCAACAACATGGTAAAATTCACAATGGCTTGCATTCAATTTTTTAAAAATTATAAGACTTGAAAAGAAACAGGAAAATACAACTAACAATGACAAGAAATTCGGTTTGACATTAAAAATAGTTGTACTTCACTATGTTGACCAACTGAAAGAGAGAAAAATCAACTTAATGAATATAAAAAAGCATTAACAAATTTAGCTTCTATTACTGATAAAACCTTGGAGCAAACTGAGAAAAACAAGGAATTTTCTCAACTTGATAAAAGGCACCTGGTGGCATAGTGCCTAAGACATTTGACTGATAACCAGAAAGCTGGTGGTTCGAACTACCAGCCACTCCTTGGAAGGAAGACTGGGCAATCTACTTCCGTAGAGATACCGCCTTGAAAACCCAAGTAGGGGTTGCTATGAGTTGGGATCAACTTGATGGCAATGAGTTGTTTTTTTTTTTTTTTTTGGTATCTTGAAAGATTAGGGGAAGATTTCTTAGGTAACACCAAAAGTATGCTCCATAAAAGGAAAAAAAGACAATTTGTACCTAAGAATTATAGAATTCTGCTCTTAAAATATACTATTAAGAAAATGAAAAGATGAGCCATAGATAGGGAGAATACGTTGGCCTTTCAAAAATCTGATAAAAGACTTGTATGTAGAATTTATAAAGAAATCTTAAAACTCAATAAGAAAGGCACAATCAACCCAGCAACAAACTTTAAGAATGTTTGAACAGATATTTCACTAAATATATTATTGACAATCAAGTATGTGGAAATAAACTTAACATTGTTGATCTTTAAAGAAATGCAAATTAAAACCACAGTGAGATCTCATTCACCAAAACTGTTGTCATCAGGTCAATTCCAAGTCATAGCGACCTTATAGGACAGAGTAGAACTGCCCCATAGGATTTCTAAGGCTGCAAATCCTTATGGAAGCAGACTACCTCATTTTTCTCCTGCAGAGTGCCTGCTGGGTTAGAACCACCAAGCTTTTGGTTAGTGGCTGGATGCCTAACCCCTATGCCATCAGATCTCCTGAAATCCCATTACATACTTTTTTTTTTTTTTTTTTTTGTGATTTGGGTGAAAATTTACAGAACAAATTCACTTTCCATATAGCAGCTCACATACACTTTGTCTCATGATATTGACTGCAATTTCCCACAATGCAACAATGCCCCTCCCACTTTGTCCCTATAGTTACCCTGTGCCCTTCCCTTCATGCACTGCTGATCCCCAAGCTGTCTCTCTGTGTATACACAGCTCTTCTATTCTTCCATGACTGATCTCTCCAAGGAGTGTATCTAGCTAATGTAAATGTTCAGCTCATATGCCTGTCTTTTGTTTGGCTGGAAGCCACAGGAGTGGGTTCAATACCAGTCCTGAAAGGCAGCTAGGGGCCATAGTCTCAGTGGTTCCACCAGGTTCTATCAGACCAGCAAACCTGCCCCCCCCCCTTTTTAAAAATGATTTTGAGTTTTGTTCCACATTATTCTCCCACTCTGTCTAGGATCTCCTACATAGATCCCCTTCCGAGTGGTTGACGGTGGTAGCCAGGCACCATCTAGTTCTTCTGTTCTTATAGTCATATAGGCTGAGAATCACATGGTGTACCAGTCTCTCGGACTATTTTTTTCCATGTGTTTTTGATTTTCTTCATTCTTCTTTGCTCTGGATGATGAGAGACCCATTGTTGCATCTAGATGGCTGTTTGCAAGCTTTTAAGATCCCAGTTGCTACTTGCCAAAGTAAGATGTGGAACAACATTTTTGTGTAGTATGTTAAGCCAATTCAGCTTGATGTCCTCTGTGACTATGGTCCTGAGCCCACAGGTCCAACTACTTGCTCCCTCTGGGTAGTGGACTGTGGCCAAGAAGTGACTACAACATTGTCCCTTGTCAGCTCTACTATATACCTCGGAATTCTTTTTTATTTATTTATTTATTTTTATTTTTATT
>NW_006921611.1:18534967-18538334 GCF_000298275.1 Orycteropus afer afer
TGAACTTTGATACTAGTGCTGGAGCAAGATGGTATCTCATTGTTGTTTTGATTTGCATCTCTCTAATAGCTAATGATCGTGAGCATTTCTTCATTACCTCGGAATTCTTACAGAACATACAAATACACTTGCAGAATCATTGTCTGCCAACCCTGTACATGGTCTTGGGCACACTTCTCTCTGCACAGATATACCTAATAGTTCAGCCTGTCCACTCATCTATCCACCCATGTATCAATGTTTGCCTTTGCTGACGATGCAGTACTGTACCATTAGATACTCTTAAAATGTCTAAAATTTAAAAAAGCAGCAACAGTAACTGATCATACTAAATGTTTGTGAAGATATATAGGAACTGGAACTCTCATACACCACTAGTGGAAATGTAAAATGGCACATCTACTTTGGAAAACAGTTTGACAGTTTTTAAAAAAGTTAATTGTACATCTACCCTATGATCCAACTATCCAAATTCTAGGTATTTTTTTCAAGAGAAATGAAAGTATATGTCTATACTTTTACATACAGTTTTACACAAACATTCATAGCAGTTGTACTTTAAATAGACAAAAATGGAAAAGAGCCCCAATATCCATTAACAAGTGGATGTATTCAATGGGATATTCTTTAGCAATAAAAAGGAATAAAGTACTGATACATAATACAACTAGAATTGAATCTCAATGAAATATGCTGAGTAAAATAAGTCACACCCAAAAGAGTGCATGCTATATATTTCTCTCACTGCCGTCAAGTCGGTTCTGACTGATAGTGACCCCTCCTTGGGTTTCTGAGGCAATATCTCTACGTAAGTACATTGTCCAGTCTTCCTTCTGAGGAGTGGCTGGTGGGTTTGAACCACCAGCCTCCTGGTTAGCAGTCAAATGCCTTAGGCACTACACCACCAGAACTAAAATTCTAGAAAATACAAAGTAATCTACAGTAAAAGAATGTCAGTGGCTACCTGTGGATGCAAGAGATAGGACATAGTATGAGCAAGAGATTACCAAGGGGCAGGAGGAAATTTTTGGACCGATGGATAGGTTCATTATCTTGATTGTGGTGATAATGGTGTATACATATATAACAATTTATCAAATTATGCACTTAAAATATGTGCATTTTATTATTTCTCATTATCTACTAATGAAGTTGTTAAAAATGATTAATGTTTCTAGTTTTTCTTCTTCCCCTTTCCCTTCATTCCCCAATAATTATAGCAAATAGCTGAATTTATCTCCTTCCATAATCTTCAGAAAAGAATTCTGCTATTATTAGACTGGTTTATAGGCACTTATGATTGAGAACAAATGAATGAAACCACACTGAAGGCATTTGCAAACAACAAGCCTTCAGGAATTGATGGAGTACCCATTGAGGTGTTTCAACAAACGGATGCAGCACTGGATGTGGTTACTTGTCTATGCCCAGATATTTGGAAGACAGCTACCTGGCCAATTGACTGGAAGAGATCCATATTTGTGCCCATTCCAAAGAAAGGTGATCCAACAGAATGTTGAAACTGTCAGACACTATCACTAATATCACATTCAAGTAAAATTTTACTGAAGATGATTAAGAAACAGTTGCAGCAGAAGACTGGAATGAGGAATATCATTGCTGATGCAGATGGATCTTGGCTGAAAGCAAAGAATACCAGAAAGATATTTACCTGTGTTTTATTGACTATGCAAAGGCATTTGTCTGTATGCATTATAAAAAATTATGGTTAACATTGAGAAGAATGGGAATTCCAGAACACTTAATTGTGCTCATGAGGAACCTGTACATAGACAAAGAGGCTGTTGTTCAAACAGAACAAGGGGATACTGCATGCTTTAAAATCAGGAAGGGTGTGCATCAGGGTTGTATCCTTTCACCATACTTCTTCAATCTATATGCTGAGCAAATAATCTGAGAAGCTGGACTATATGAAGAGGAACACGACATCAGAATTGGAGGAAGGCTTATTAACCACCTGCAATATGCAGATGACCCAACTTTGCTTGCTGAAAGTGAAGAGGACTTGGAGCACTTACTGATGAAGATTAAAGGCTACAGTCTTCAATATGGATTATAACTCAATAACAAGAAAACAAAAACCCTCACAATTTGACTAATAGGTAACACATAGATAAATGGAGAAAGGATTGAAGTTGTCAGGGATTTCACTTCCCTTGCATCCACGATCAACACCCATGGAAGCAGCAGTCAAGATATCAGACGTAATACTACACTGGGCAAATCTGGTGCAAGGGATCTCTTTAAAGTGTTATGAAGCAAAGATGTCACTTTAAGACTAAGGTGTGCCTAACCCAAGCCATGGTATTTTCAATTGCCTCATATGCATGTGAAAGGTGGACAGTGAATAAGGAACACTGAAGAATTGATGCCTTTGAATTACGGTGTTGGCAAAGAAAACTCAAAATACCATGAACAGACAGAAGAATGAACAAATCTATCATGGAAGAAGTGTAGACAGACTGCTCCTTGGAAGCGAGAATGGCCAGGCTTCTTCTCACCTACTTTGGTCATGTTGTCAGAAGAGACCTGAACGAAGGATATTGTTCTTTGTCAGTGAAAAAGGGGAAGGCCCTTAACAAGATGGATTGACACAGTTGCTGCAACGATGGGATCAGGCATAGCGGAATTGTGAGACTGGCACAGGACCAGGCAATGTTTCGTTCTATTGTACATATGGACACTGTGAGTTGGAGTCAACTTGACAGCACCTAACAAAAACATGATGCAAAATTAAGATAATAGAGGATGTTCTAGAAGAATGGGAAAGGGTTGGCCTGAGGGAGTAAGGTGATTTTTTTATATAACTAAGTACTGGAGAAAGGGTGTCATCAGGTTTTGGTGGGATAATTGGGGTAGGATACTTGTCATGAAGTTGGAATGCAGTTAGAGAAAGCAGCAAGAGTGTGATGGAGTGGATCAGATAATAAAGGGGATTAAAAAAAGTGTTCCTTTGGACAATGCATTAGATCTTCTTTCGTGGTGTTTGGTTTATTTGCAATGTCTCTGGCTTGTAACACCATTCTGAAACTATGTCATGTGTGTTCCTCCTTTGTTTGGGTTGCTGCAATATGTCTGAAACAAGATTCCTTAGATTTCTTCCAAGTCTATCTCCACTGTTCTCCAATGGAATTAGAGCAACATGGCATTTTTCTTACTTTTGATGAGCAATAGGTCATATTTAAATTTCTTCCTATTTCTAATATCAGGATACTATGAAGAACTGTATTCCAACAAATTTGAAAATGTGGAGGAAATGGACAGTTTTCTAGAAACACACCACTTACCTAAACTAACACAGACTGAAGTGAAAAATTTGAACAGGCCCATCACAAAAGAAGAAATT
>NW_006921611.1:18541409-18576149 GCF_000298275.1 Orycteropus afer afer
AGTATATGTGAACTGCTGTATGAAAAGTGAATTTACTCTGTAAATCTTCACCCAAATCCTAATAAAAAAAAAAAAAAATTTCTTCCTATCTCATGTCAGTGTTTCTACTATTTGACAGGTTCTGTTAGACATTAAGGAGCCCTGATGGCACAGCATTAAAGGGCTTTTCTGCTAATCAATAGGTTGACAGTTGAAGTCCACCAGCTACTCCACAGGAGAAAGATGTGGCCATATGTTTTTGTAAAGATTACAACCTTGGAAACGCTGGGGGAAGTTCCACTCTGTCTTGTAGGATCCCTGAGTGAGAATCACCTAGAAGGCAATGGGTTTTGATTTTGGTGTTAGACATTAAGGTTGCAAAGAAGTTCAAGCTCTAGTTACTGGGCCCAAACAGCCCAATCATGGAATTGGCAAATAAGTAGAAAGAGCACTGTCATACAGTGTGATCATATCACTGCCATGAGTTGATGGTGACTCACAGTGACCCTTTTGGACAGAGTAGAACTTCTCTGTAGGGTTTGTAAGGCTGTAAATATTTACCAAGGCAGGTTGCCTCATACTTCTCCCACAGAGCACTTGTTGGGATCAAATCTCTGACTTTTTGGTTAGCAGCTGAATGTTTTAATGACTGACTACAACATAGTTAGGATAAAAAATTAAATATGTTAAAAATCCATGTTCAACAAAATTCCAAGAAAGAATTATTCTTGTGAGAAAAAAGACTAACTACATATACCAGAGGATGGATTTGGCAGTGAGGGCCCTATGTTGGGGGCTGGCATATAAATAATGTAATACTGGAGAACAAGGAAATAAATAGTGTAGCAGCATGGTGTTATGGGGATATAGTATAGAATGTGAGAGAAGAGGAAAGATTTTTTTTTTTTTTAATTTTATTGCAATTTGGGTGAAAGTTTACAGAGCAAATTCATCTTACATACAGCAGTTCACATACACTTTGTCTCATGACATTGACTGCAATCTCCCATAATGCAACAGCTCTCCTCCCACTACCTCCCCATAGCCACCTCTTCCCTGTGTCCTTCCTTCCATGCACTCCTGCCCCCTCAGCTGTCTCCCTTTGCATGTACTGCCCTTTCTCCCATGATTGATTTCTCCAAGGAGTGTATCTATCTAATGTAAATGTTCAGCTCATATGCCTGTCTTTTGTTTGGCTGGAAGCCACAGGAGTGGGTTCAGTTCCAGACTTGAAGGGCAACTAGGAGCCGTAGTCTCAGGGATTTCACCAGGCTCCATCAGACTAGCAAACCTAGTCCCCCCCTTTTTTCTTTCTTTCTTTTTTTTTTTTTTTTTTATGATTCTAAGAGGAAAGATTTTAACAATTTCCTTTTATGAGACACTTTAGAGGTAGGGAGAATTGTCTAAAATAGGATTTTTAGGAAACTGTCGTTGCTATTGCCTGTCAATGAAACCTCACTCAAGACATACGTCATTCTTTTTTCTTATTGTTGTAAAAATATAGGTAACACAACATTTGCCAATTGCACATTTTTCACTTGAACAAAACCCATAAAACTCTTTGAAAATGTAAGGGTACTGCTCCAAACCTAATCCTCAACAATGGATTCTTAGACATGAGACCAAAGGTACAGGCAATAAAAGACAAAACAGGTAAACCTGATCTCATAAAAATTAAAGACTTTTATACCTCAAAGGATTTTGTCAACAAAGTGAAGAGACACTACAGAGTAGGAGAAGCTCTGGTGGCGTAGAGCCTAAGGCATTTGATTACTAACTAGAAGGCTGGCAGGTCAAACCCACCAGCCACTCCTCAGAAGGAAGATTGGGCAATCTACTTCCATAATGATACTGCCTTGGAAACCTAAGGAGGGGTCACTATGAGTCGGATCCGACTCCACAGCAGTGAGGTTTTTTTTTTTTTTTTTTTAATGTTGAACAAGCGTCTAAAATTCAGAATATATAAAGTACTCCTACAACTTAACATCAAAAAACAGACAATCCAATTAAAATGTGGGCAAAGGACCTGAATAGACAATTCACCAAAGAAGGTATACAAATGACCAACAAGCACATGAAAAGATGCTCAACAACTTTGTGTTTTTTTTTTTTTTTTTGCTACTATTCTCTTCAATGTAAAACTGTGCAGAGATAAGGCCATGAAGAAGACTAATTATATTTAGGTTATATTGAGACTTTCAAATATGCTCCAGAAGCACAGAGGAGGGATCAGGCTGCCCATCTGAGGGTTATTCACCTTCCTGAAGGTGAAATTGTCATCCAAATGATTTCATGACAGATGCTAAAGGCCGACAACAAGATGGAATTCTGCCACATCAGTACTCTGGCCCAACCTGTTCTCTGACCCAGAGGAAATAGCCCTGTTTCTGATGCTCTTTTTCTTTTTATAAACTTTATCACAAAGAAATTTGATTATATTTTATTTTCTTGCCAATAGTCTTTTAAATATATACTCATTTGGTGGCTGGAAAATATGTAATTTTTGTTTTAATTTAAATTTATTTCTTGATGTTTTCATGGATACTGGAGAGGCTGACAATCTTTCTATATGTTTGGCCACTTGTATTTATTGTTTTGTGAAATACCTATAAATAATCTCTCAACATTCTTTTTTTTTTTGATTCTTTAAATTTTGATTTTTCTTATTGATTTATAAGAGAACTTTTAATGTATTATGAGTATTAGTACTTTTTACAAATTTTCTCAGGCTTCCAATTTTAAGTTTCATTTAGAATATATAGATTTTAAAAATCATATTGGAATTTAACAAGTTATATAGTTGTATCAGTCTATTGTTTCTTTCTAGGTTTTACATCTTCTTCTCCCCCAACTCCCCACTTTTTTCCAATGACTGTCTGCCTTCCTAGAATTATTGTTTACCTTGTAGTCTATTGTTTGACTGAAAGGTAAGCTCCAGGAATGGGTTCAATTCCAGGTGTGAAGGGTGACCAAAAGCCATGGTCTCAGGGATTCCATCAGTTTCTATTTGACCAGTAAGGCTGGCCTTTCCTTCTTCTTCTTTTTTTTTTTTTTTTTAATAATTTTGAGTTTTGTTTCACATCTTTCTCCCACTCTATCCAGGACCTTCTAATGAGATTCCTTTCAGAGCAGTTGGTAGTGGTAGCCAGGCATCATCTAGTTCTGGTCTCAGGGTCATGGAGGCTGAGGTTCATATGCTACATTACTCCTTTGGACTAATTGCTTCCATGTGTCCTTTATTTTCTTCACTCCTCTTTGTTCCAGAAAGTAGCTCTGGTAGTAGTGCCTAAGGTATCTATTAGCCAGAAGGATGGTGGTTCAAACCCACCAGCCATTCCACAGAAGCAAGACTGGGCAACCTACTTCTAAACAAAGATTTACCACCTTGGAAACCCAGTGGGGTTGCTATGAGTTGGAATTGACTCGATGGCACTGGGTTTGGTTTTGTTTTGGTTTGTCTTTACTCCAGAGGGGGAGAAACAAATAGTAGCACCTTAGACAGCTGATTGCAAACTTTTAAGATCCCAGTGGCTATTCACCAAAGTAGGCTGTAGAGCATTCTTTGTGGACTATGTTGTGCCAATTGACTTTGATGTTCCTTGAGATTATGGTCTGGAGTCCCCAGCCAAGTGACTCATTCCTTCAGGGTTTTTGATTATGGCTAAGAAGTTTTCAAAATTTTGTCACCTGTATGCCCTACTATATTCATGGATACACTTACGGCATATGTAAATACATATGTACAAATATCCTCTGTCAAATCTATACATATTTGTGGGCATAGTCCCATTCTCCTTCCCACAGACTTCTTTACCTGGTTTGTCTATCTATGTATCCAGTTGTAGATTATTGATTATTATTAATACTGTTATTGTAGGATTGTGTATGTATTAATATTTACCTACATTGCCTTTTGAGAGCTCTGGTGGCACAGTGCGTAAGGAAGGAAGATGGGGCCATCTACTTCTGTAAAGATTTACTGCCTTAGAAACCCAATGGGTGTTACTATGAGTTGGATTGACTTGATGGCAGTGGGTTTTTTGGTTTTATGTTGGCTTTAACTCTTGTGCTTCTCCCAGTGTCTTCCGTTCCTTGATCATTTTGTGCTGCCCTCTTCCTTACTGTTTATTGCCTTCCCCCTCTCCCAAGTTAATATGTGTCTGCCCTCTAGTTAGTGGTTTACCGTCCTTTCCCCACCCACCCCGGTAACCATCAAAGATATATATATGTAGAGAAAAAACATTTTCTTGACTTTTTAAAATAGTGGTCTCATAAAATATTTGTCCTTTTGTGATTGATTAATTTCACTCAGCATAATGTCATCTAGGTTCATCCATGTTATGAGATGTTTTACAGATTCATCATTGTTCTTTAACATTGTGTAGTATCCCTTTGTATGTATGTACTATATTTATCCATTCATCATTGACACACATTCAGATTTTTTTCATCTTTTTGCTGTTGTGAATCATACTGTGATGAACGTGGATGTGCACATGTCAGTTTGTGTCACAACTCTGATTTCTCTAGGATATATATGGAAAAGTGGGATTGCTGGATCATATTGTAGTTGTATTTCCAGCTTTTTAAGGAAGTGCCATACTATTTTCCACAGTGGTTGCACCAGTTTACAATCTGTAATAGTTAAGGTTGTGTGTCGTCTTGGCTGGGCCATGATTTTGTGTGCTTGGCAGCTGGATGTAGTTATTCCCCATGACGAGACTGTAATCACCTCTATGGTAGAATCTGCCACAAGCAGCTGAGTAGTTGTCTTTGGGGTGTGGCCTGCTTTCAGCATATATTGAGAAGCTTTGGGAAAGGTCTTAGTTTTTTGGCACATCTTGGACCCTATGTTTGGCTGAGTCTTCATCTCCAGTGCCTGGACTTGAACCAGTGGCCTTCTGTGTTGCCTGTTGATCTTGGGATTGTGCCATTTTACCTTCTGACCTTGGGTTTGTCAGCTTCAGTGGCCAGCAGCTAGGAGTTAGGAGATGCCTCCAGCTCCAATGGGTCTGAAACAAGAGGTGTAGTTGAAGCCCAAGGTCAAGCTGAAGCCCTTAGCACTAGCACTATACATTCCTATTTGTTGAAACCAACCACTTGTGGTATTTCTGTTATAGCAGTGTAAGAGAACCAAGACATAGTCCCACCAGCAGTGTAGGACGGTTCCAGTTTCTTCACACCCTCACCAGCATTTGTTGTTTTGTATGTTTTTGAACTTTGCTATTAATGCTGGAGTAAGATGATATCTCATTGTTTTGATTTGCACCTCTCTAATGGCTAATGATCACAAGCACTTTTCCATGTATTTGTTGGCTGTCTGAATGTCTTCCCTGGTGAAGTATCTGCTCATGTCCTCTGTCTGTTTTTTAATGGTATTGTTTGTCATTTTATTGTTGAGGTGTTGAAGTTTTTCCATAAATTTTAGAGATTAGCCCCTCGTGCAATATGTCATTGTCAATTTTTTTTTCCTAGTCTGTGAGTTCTCTTTTTATTCTTTTGGTGAATTCTTTTGATGCATATAAGTGCCTGATTGTTAGGAGGTCCCAGTTATCTATTTTGTCTTCTGTTTGTGCATTTTTAGTTACGTTTGATAGTATACTTATGCCATGTATTAGGAGCTCTGAGTTTGTCCTTATTTTCTCTTTGATGGTCTTTATGGTTTTACATTCAGGTCTTTGATTCAACTTGAGTTTGTTTTTGTATATGGTCTGAGATATGGTTCCTGTTTCATTTTTCTGTAAGTAGATATCCAATTTTGCCAGCACCAATTGTTAAAGAAACTATTTCTTCTCCATTTAATCACTTTTGGCCCTTTGTCAAAGATCAGCTGTCCACAGGTGGATGAATTTACTTCTGGGTTCTCAATTCTGTTTCATTGGTCTACGTGTCTATCACTGTACCAGGACAATTCACCAATGAAACTATCTGGACAGGACTTTTTTTTTTTTTAATTGGTATTTTTTTAATGAGTCTGTTCAAATTTTCTACCTCAGTCTGTGTTAGTTTAGGTACGGAGTGTGCTTCTAGAAATCTATCTGTTCCTCCTAGGTTAAGATGTTGATTTAGGCTCTTTCTTCTTTTTTAATGGATGTATTTATTGCTATAAATTGCCCTCTGAATATTGCCTTTGCTGTATCCCAAAGATTTTAGTATGTTGTGTTTTCATTCTTGTTTTATTCAAGGAATTTTTAAATTACATTTTTTTTTAATTTCTTCTATTATTTAGGAGTTTTTAAGCAGTTTTCATGTATTTACTTTTTTCTTTTCTTTTCCTTGCTCTTCTTATTGTTGATTTCTAGTTTTATAGCATTGTGATAGGAAAAGATGTTTTGTAGTGTTTTGATGTTTTCAAATTTATTGAAGCTTGCTTTGTGGCCTAACATATGATCTGTTCTGGAAAACCATTTGTGCTGGAAAAGAATGAACATTGTGCTGCTGTTGGGTGAAGTGCTCTATGTATGTCTATAAGGTCAAGTTGGCTGATTGTTCTTCTATGTCCTTGCTGAATTTCTTTCTAGTTGTTGTATCCTTCATTGAAAGTGGTGTATAAAATTTATAGTGGTGTAGTAAAGTGTCCTACTATTATGTGGAGTTGTGGTGGTGGTTATGTTTGTGTGTCAACTTAGCTGGGCCTGGTTGAGTGGCCGGGCAGCTGGATGTAGTATTCCCCATGATGAGACTGGTAATCAACTCCATGGTGGAATCTACTGTGAGCAGCTGAGTGGCTGCCTTAGGGAATGTGGTCTGCTTCCTGTATATAAGCAGAACCCTTGGGGAATGGTCTGTAGCTTATGGCATGCTTGGGCTCTGCAGGTAGCCGTGTCTTTGTTGAGCAGCCTGCCATGCTCTGCCAACCTTGGGACTTACAATGGACTCAAATTAATGGCCTGCCATGTGGTTTGGTAATATCGGGACTCTGCCTTATTACTTGTCAACCTTGGGCTTGGCAGCCTCAGCAGCCAGCAGCTGTCTGAGTGAAGAAAAGCCTCTAGCTTCAGTGGGCCAGGAGCTGGGAGCAGTGCTGAAGCCCAAGGCTGAGGGGCTTTCACCCAGCCACTACAGCCTGGCACTTTGAATTTACACTTAAAGGCTCCAAATTGTGAGAGTAAACTCCTGCTTGTTAAGGTCATCCCATTTGTGGTATATATTTCTTGTCAGAGCAGCACTAGGTAACCAGAACAGTTGTCTATTTCTCTTTTCAATTTTGTTAAAGTTTGAGTTAAACTTTTGTTACTTTTGTTAAAGTATTTTGGAGTTCTTTCACTGGGTGCATAGATACTCATTCTAGTTAAATTATCTTGTTAGAGCAACTATTTTAATCACTATATGATGTCCTTCATTGTATCTTTTGATGGTTTTTGCCTTTAAAGTCTATTTTGTCAGAAATTAAGATTGCCACTTCTGGTCTTCTTTTGATTGCCATTTATCTGATATATATTTTTCCCAACATTTGATTTTTAGTTGATTTTTGTCTTTGTGTCTAAGGTGTGTCTCTTACAGATGATGTATGGCTGAGTTATGTTTTCTTATCCATTATGCAACTCTTTGGCTCTTGGTTGGTGCATTTAATCCACTGACATTCAGTGTAATTATCAACAAGTACAAATTTATTGCTGTCATTTTTTCTTTTTTTTTTTTTTGTGGTGCTGCTGATTTCTTTGTTCCATTAAATTATCTGTGCTGAGTTCATTTGCTTATGGATTTTATCATTTCCTTCATTGTTATTGCTTTAGTATTTGCTAAATATTTATAACTTTCTTCTTTTTCATTTTGATCAGAAGGTTTATAAATTTTCTTTGAGTTTACACTGTGATTTGTTACTTTCTTCTCAAGTTTAAAACAGTCCATTCTATCTTGATATCATCTTGAGTTCCTTTCCATTTGGAAATTCTGTAACACACTATTTATCCCTCCTTTTTGCTTTGTACTTATTCTTGTTTACAAATTGATGTCTCTGGTTCTCTTTTTTCAGTCTTGTAGGTTTATTTTTCTTTGGATACTTTGATATCTGGGTTGATTTTTAGGTGTTATTGTCATGTGTGTTAATCTCAGGCTGATGTCTGCTATTGTTGGTTCTCTTTCTGAAGGATTCCCTTTAACATCTCTTGTAATATTGGTTTGTTTTTTTTAAAATTCCTTTAATTTCTGTTTTTCTGGAATTGTCCTAATTTTGCCATCATATATTAGGGACAATTTGGCTGGATATATATAATTCTTGATTGGTGATTTTTTTTTTTTTTCAGGGTTTTATATATATCATTCCACTGCCTTCTCACCTGCGTGGCTCCTGTCAGGAAATCAGAGCTTAGTATTATTGGTTGCCATTTTTGGTAATTTCTTTTTCCTAGGCTGCTTTCAAGATTCTTTCTTTGTTTGTGGATTTGGAAGCTTTGATTATGATATGTCTTGGTGATGTTCTTTTGAGGTCTATCCTGTTTGGAATTCACTGAATTTCTTGAGCACATGTCTTCTTGTCCTTCCATACAGCAGCTCACATACACTTTGTCTCATGACATTGACTGCAATTCTCCACAATGCAACAGTTCCCCTCCCACTTCCTCCCCATAATTAGACCTCTTCCCTGTGTCCTTCCCTCTTATGCAGTCCTGCCCCCCGAGCTGTCTCCCTGTGCATACACAACCCTTCTATTCTCCCATGATTGATCTCTCCAAAAAGTGTATCTAGCTAATGTAAATGTTCAGCTCATATGCCTGCCATTTGATTGGCTGAAAGCTACAGGAGTGGGTTCAGTTCCAGGCCTAAAGGGCAACTAGGGGCCATAGTCTCAGTGGTTCCTCCAGGCTCTATCAGATCAGCAAACTTGGTCCCCACCTTTTTTTTTTTTTTTAATGACTTTGCATTTTGTTCCACATTATTCTCCCACTCTATCCAGGATCCTCCTACATAGAACCCCCTCCAAGTGCTTGACAATGGTATCTGGACACCATTTAATTCTTCTGGTCTCATAGTCATATAGGCTGAGGATTGCATGGTATACCAGTCTCTTGGACTAATTGTTTTCATGTGTCTTTGGTTTTCTTCATTCTTCTTTGTTCTGAACAAGTAGAGACACATCACTGTATCTAGATGGCTGCTTGCAAATTTTTGAGATCCCAGCCACTACTTGCCAAAGTAGGATGTATTCCAAAAAATCTTAAACAATTTTCTCTTTTTTATTGTCTCTTCCTATTCTGGAATTCAGATCACATATAAGCCTTTCATTTTGATGATGTGCTACATAAATCTCAGACTCTTTTCATTTTCTCCACTCTTTCTTTTGATTGTGTCTCCTGACACAGTAGTATTAAGAGATTTGTCTTCAGTCTTGGTAATTCTGACTTCCACTGATTCAGTTCTACTGCTTTACCCTTTCAATGCATTATCTATCTCTGAAATTGATCTTCTGGATTTCTACTTGCTGTTTTTTATGCATTCTATTTTTTTCATGTATTTTGCCAGTTTGCTCCTATATTGTTTTCCTGAATTCTTCTAGAATTTTATCTGTGTTTTCCTTGATCTTTCTCTCAACCCATGGAAGTTACCTAAATATAATTCTTTTCAATTCCTTATCAAGTAGTTCCAGTTTCTTCTACAAAAAGTTTCCTGGCTCTATATTTTTGTCCCTTGTTTGTACTGCTTTATCTTGCTTCTTTATGTGAACTGGAATTGTCTATTTTCTCTGAGACACTGTGATGTTGTATTTGCATTTAATTGGTGATTGTACGTTGGTGTGTTTTGCATAGGTTTTTTCTTTCTTTCTCTTTTGTTTGAATATATGTGGGTGAGTAAGGTATTACTTTGTTTGCTAGTTTGGGAGCACAAAGGTGCTCACTACCTATCTCCTGGGGTGTGTGTACTGTTCTCTGTTTGCTGTTCATGTAGAGCAATTGAAGGTGGGTTGGGCTGATATTGGCTGCTATCTATTGTTGTTCAGTTGATACAGAAACAGATGGTGGCCCTTACCCAGTCAGTGCAGCTGTAGGATGTGCAGGTATGGTTGAGTTGTGTTGGGCATGCTTGCTGACTTCTGCTGGGTGGGACAAGAAATCAGAAAAGAACAACAATAATGAAACAAAGAAATAAAAATCAAGAAAATAAAAATACAAATAGCACAATAAAAAAGAAAATAATAAAAAGAGAAAAGGAAAAGGAGAATAAAAGCAAGAGGAAAACAAACAAACAACAGCAACCACAAAAAGAAAACAATAAATAAAAATAAAAAGTAAAAAAAGAAACAAGGTAAGGATGAACAGAAAAAGAAATCTAGGGAGGGGGAACAAAGCAAAGAGAGCAAGAGCAAGAGAATAAAACCAAATCCGCTGCCATCAAGTCAATTCGGACTAAGAGGAACCTATAGGACATAATAGAACTGCCCCATAAGATTTCTAAGGCTGTAAATCTTTACAGAAACAGACTGCCCACTCTTTCTCCCATGGAGTGGCTGGTGAGTTTAAACTCCAACCTTTTAGTTAGCAGATGAATGCGTTTAACCACTGCACCACCAGAACTCATCTGAGAAAGAAAGTTGTTGTTGTTAGTTGCTGTTGAGTTGGCGCCAACTGATAGCGAACCTATGCACAATAGAACAAAACACTGTTGAGTCCTGCATCAGCCTCATAATCCTTGCTAACCTGAGATGATCATTGCAGCCACTGTGTCAGTCCATCTCATTGAAGGCCTTCCCTCTTTTGCTGACTCTCCACTTTAGCAGGGATGATATATACTTCTTTAGGGAATGGTCTCTTCTGACGTGACCAAAGTGGGTGAGACAAAGTCTGGCCATTTTCTCGCTTCCAAGGAGCATTCTGGCTGCATTTCTTCCAGGACAGATTTGTTAGTTCTTTTGTCAGCCCATGGTATTTTCAGTATTCTTCGCCAACACCACAACTCAAAAGCATCAACTCTTCTTTGGTGTTCTTTATTCATTGTCCAACTTTTACATGCCTATGAGACTATTGGAAATACCATGGTTTGGGTTAGGTGTACCTTAGTCTTCAAGTTTCACGGCTAGTCATAAAATTTTCAGTAATATATCAGACAGTGTTTCACTGCTATTCATAAAGTTTTCACTGGTCAATTTTTTGAGAGGTTGATGGCCCCTTCTTTCTTCTAAGTCTGTTTTAGAATGGAAGCTCTGATGAAACCTGTCCACCATGGGTGACCCTGCTGGTATTTGAAATACCAGTGGCATAGCCTTCAGCCTCACAGCAACACACAAGCTACCACAGTAAGACAAATTGACAGATGAGTGAGAAAGACAGTAGTATAGTAAAAATAAGAAAAAAAAAAAAAGTAAGAAAAGAGAAAAAAGGGAATAAGAACAGGAAAAGAAAAACAAGAACCAGGGAAGAGAAAGAAAAAGAAAGACCCCACACACACACCAAAAAAAAAGTAGAAGAGGAAACTCCGTTGGGTGTAGGGCACCTGAGTGATGTTCCTACTGGCCTTGGAGGGGTAGGCACTTAGTATAGATGGAGTTCCTGCTGTCTCAAAAGGCAGCTGGGGGTAGAGTGTCTGGTCAAAGAAGAAATTCTTGCTGGCCCTAATGGTGATTGAGGGTAGGGTACCTGGTCTCATAAAAAGTTTCTGCCATCTCAAAGGCAGATAGAGGTAGGGTTTGATCCTGGAATTAGTTCCTGCTGGGCCAAAAGGTGGCTGGGAGCAGGAAGCCTGGTACCAGAAATAGTTGTTGCTTGCCCAGAAGGCAGGTGAGGACAGGGCATCTGGTCCAGGATGGAATTCCTGTTGGTCCAGAAGGTGAGTGGGGATGGGGGATGGCCACAATTCTGGTCCTTGGGAGGGTGTGGGGAATATCACATCTTTCTGGCCACCAGCTACCAGTGTGGGTGTCTGTGCAGTTCTCGGCAAGCAGAGATGATTATCAGGTTGCTGTGCCACTTGGAATACTGCTTGCAAAAATTCAAAATGCTCACACTGTAAATTGTGGTTGTTGACAATTGACAGTTCACATCTCCATTTGCCTCCTTGTTCACCATTTTCTTTCACTTCTTCTCATCAATGTTTGATCCACTTCCTCATCCTTTCCTTCAAAGTTCAGGGTTCCAGGATTATCGTCTCTATCTATTTCATTTGATTTATCTTTTCTGGGGTGTAGAAGATCTGGGTAGCTTATCTGTCTGTTTTGCCATTTTGCTGGAAGTCCTGCTGATGCTCTTTTTCTAGGTCACAGATGTTCTCAATATTCCAGCTGAAATTCTTTCACTCCACTACTGACATCTCTGTGCTCGAGATTCTGACTAACCAGCTTTCAGAAAGAACCTCTCCTCTTTTCACCTCTCCTCAGAGATGCCACTATATAGTGCTCTCTCTATTTTCTCCTTCTTCTCTCTGTGCTCGATGTCCTCATTGCTTCTTCTCATTCTCCCCCTATTTCTTCTCCTTCCGTTTCTCCTTCTTTGAAAGAAAGAATTCTAACATGAGTCTTAATGAAAATTTAATATTCTGTAGATTTCATAAATTCCTTTCTCTCCTTCTAAATCATAAACAGATCTGACAATTCTACTTATGCACGTATCCCTCTGTCAAAACTCCAGTTCAAGTCATTATTTCTTCCTGACGAGATGATTTTGTTAATATCTCATTTCTCCTTGTCCAATTCACCTTGTGCCTACAACCAAGTTAGAATTCTAAAAGAGTTCTTACCATGCTACCATCGTTCTCAAATTCTATTTCTATTCATTATTTATTGAATAAAGCTACCTAAGTTCTCATGGTTTGGCCCAGACCACCTGATGATCTTCTGCTAAGCTATACATAGCTTTCATATTATGTGTTATACCCAGTACTATTTCCCAAGGTATAAAAGATGAAAGAATAAATAAATTAGTGCTGTATAGTCTTGAAATGGAGTCTATAGGTAGAGCAAATGGTTAAAAGCTCAGCTACTTGCTAAACTTTGGAAGAAAGGCCTTGTATACTTCAAAAAAATCAACCATTGAAAAGCCTATGGAGCACAGTTCTGTTGTGACACACATGGGGTCATCATGAGTGAGAATCAACTCAGAAGTGGTATTGTCCTGAAATCTTTACTTATTTTACTTGTGGCTTGCATGTGTGTATTGCAATCATTCTAGTTGTATTAAAAACAATAAAAATAATTTACTGACCACTTGTTATGTGCCAGGCATAGTGCAAAGCACTCATATATCTTATTTCTTTTAATCCTTACAACTAGCCTATAAGGTAAGTACTATTATCATCATCATTTTCATTTCACAAATGAAAATATTAAGCTTAGTAAGGTTAAGTGAATTTTATCAAAGCTATACACAGCCATGGTTTTTCTGGGGCCACCACAGAAATGAAAAGAAGACAATCCTGGCTTGCAAAATCTTAGGACACTTACTTGACTTTTAGACAAAATTTCTGTAGGATTATCTCCTTTCCTTATTGCAATATATAACCTATTACCCTCCCATTTAGCTCTCACCTGTTATTATAACAACTCACAGCATTTAACAAGGTGTTGACCTTGAATTGAAAGCTAGAATAAGGGAGCCTAATGTTTGTCCATATGGGGTTTAAATATGATGATCTCATTTTTTCCTTGTGGACTCTTGTTATGTTGTGAAACACAATATCCCAAAATTAGTATTGGAATATCACATTTGAGAAGGATGTCTCAATTGTTTCCTGTGAATATTCAAAATTATTAGACAAGAAACACACAAATTCCATAGACACCATACATCAAATAGATGAAAGGTAAAGCACACCAAATTTCTCCTCACCTTAATCAGAAAAGAAGACTCTGCAGTGAATAAGATTAAAGTGAATGCATGTAGTGGTTAATGTTGTGTGTCAACTTGGCTGGACCATGATTATAGGTGGTTTAAGCAGTTGTGATGTAGTCATTCCCATGATGATATGTGATGTAAAATAATCACCTTCATGATGAGATATGCTTTCAGCAGCCAGTCAGTTGAAAGGAAATTTCCTCAGGGGTGTGGCCTGCTTCAAATGTATATATGGACATCCTGAGAAAATTCTTGAGCTTTCGGTTGGATCTGAATCCTGCATCTAGCTTTTCATTATTTGATTTTTGGAGCTGAACCAGTGGCCTGCCATATTGCCTGCCTTCACAGCCTGTGAGACAATAATCTGTCATTTTATCTGCTAATCTTGGATTCATCATCTGCTAGAGTCAGCAGCCTGCTATACTGCCTGCTGCTCTTGGGTTTGTCAGCCCCTGCAGCTGCATGAGTCAGTAAAAGCCTACAGCTTGACATGTGACCCACAAACTTGGGACTTGCCAGCCTCTACAAATATGTGAGATAAATTTATCTCTCCCTCTTTCTATATATGCTTCACTGGTATTGATTCTCTAGAGACCCTAGCCTAAGACAATGTGGTAATGAAACAAAACAAAACAAGAAAAACAAAAAAGAAACAAGTGATAAAGATAAAAATTCAATAAATAGCTCAGTAACTGCTACAAAATCCACTAGACAATGCCTTTCTATATGGAAAATTGCAAAGTGGATTTTATTTGGATTTAGGGGACCCAGTAGAGCTCATCTCAATTTGGTTTGGACACCTGTGGTAGTTAAGGTTATGTATCAACTTGGCAGGGCCTGGCTTTGAGTGGCTGGGCAGCTGCATATAGTTATTCCCCATCATGAAACTGGTAAGCAACTCCATGGTGGAATTTACTGTGTGCAGATGAGTAGCTGCCTTAGGGATGTGGTCTGCTTCCAGTATACAAGAAGATGCTGTGAGAAAGGTCTCTGAGGTTTTGGGGACATCTGGATCCTGCATTTGGCCAAATCTTCATCTCAGTGGTCTGCTATTGTCTGCTAATCTTGAGATTGTTTCTGTACTTGAACTAGTGGCCTGCCATGTTAATTATCTTGAGACTGTGCATTTTATTTATCAACCTTGGGTTTGTCAGCCTCAGCAGCCAGCAGCCAGCAGCTGCCTGAGTTAAAAGAAGCCTCTAGCTTCAGTGGGCCTGGAGCAAGAGGCAGAGCTGAAACCCAAGGCTGAGTGTGAGGCCTTCACCCACCCTCTAGAGCTGGCAATTTGATCTTAGATTTCTATGCTCTTAAACTATAAGAAAATAAAAGAGAGTGGCATTAGAGAACAAATAAAGCATCCTTTGTACGCTTCTTAGAATTTATTCATTCACATGGACATTGACTCAAATTATAGAAGGCATCACCATGTGAATTAGCTGATCTTTTGTTTTGAGAGAGCAGTCAAAGTCACAAATACAATTTAAGATATATTTTGATATAGTTTGCATGAAATTTTGTCAAATTCAGTAAAGATGTTTGCATGTTATTAAGCAACAAATACACCAAGGGGCATATTGACAGGTTCTGCCCATATCTGCCTCTATGTTACTGCTTTTGTCTTTTTGTCTATAATAAATGTGGGTTAAATTCCTGCCCTGAAGTGCACTGCGCACTTGTTTCAGCCTTAGAAGTAGCCCATATGTGATAACTCTTTGGCTCCCAAAAGTAGGGCTAAGGGTATATTGGTTTAGAAAGCAGATACCTAATATCCCACCAAATCTATGTACCCTGGGATGCTTCCTGTTTCATGGGACCAAAAAGAATATTGATAGCTCATGTGACTGGAAAGTCTAGGAATAGGGCTTAATTATGGTATGGCTAGATACAGAGTATGGACATTAGGACTAGCTCCTCTCTTTCAACTCTTCTCCTTTATGGTTTCATGTGGAAGCTCATGGGCCTCACATTTTCTCAGGTTCAAAACCAGGGGAAAAGAGAACCTCTATTTGACAAGAATCAAACAAAAAATTGGATTGCTGAATTCATCACTGGGGCCATGGAGAAGGAATTTATTTATCTTAGGCATATCACATGATCTGGGATATGAGGAGGGGTATTCTTCATAAAACACTGAAAAATTAGTTTTCAGGAAGTACCATCAACAGATGCTGGGTGAAGGCTGCTGATGCCCCTCCATTCAGTGTATGGGGAGCCCCTTTTCTCTTTCTGCACACCTGCCCAGAGATTCTAGGGAACTCTGAGTTCTCAAAATCTTGATTAAGTTCTAGATTGCTTTACCCATGTAATTCTGGGGAAAAATATTTCAGGATCCTACATTTTTATCAGGGAGAAGGAAGACTGAACCTTCATGCTGTAAAGTTTTATATAACATATTAAAGTTGCTTAATTTGGAGAGAATGAATGATATAGAAATGGACCAGAGTGAAGCTGCCATAGCTCATTGTTCTCCATGTTATGGCATGTGTGGGCTACTGGGTAGAATCATTCAGAGAATATCTGATGCTTATGACTTACACCAGTACACATTTCTGTATCTTAAGTCCTAGGTGACCTCACCTGCACACTGTGAGGAAATGTATTCATAGAGCTTACACTTGCAAAACCCTTTCCTCAGGTGTCAAGTTTAATACTAATACTAATAATAACACTAACCATGGCAATAACAATGAAGAAAAGTACAAAATATAATTTTGCTATCCTGTACCTGTACCAGAATTAATCTTAGGGAGAATGCTGTCTTTGAGAAAATATCTTGATAAATTGTCTAGAGTCGAAGGTGAAACTCTGAGACCATGGATGCTAACAGCTGCAAGACAAATAAAAGATAAGAGAGAAAAAGGTTTTCCTCCTGGAAAAGTTGATGACAAGTTGAGATGTACATGGAATGAAGTGGTTCATATGAGACCTGAGGATATTTTAGAATGGAATAGCCTAATTCATTTTAAGAATGAATTTTAAGTTTTTCAATTTTACATTATTGCTTTGCTGCTATGTAAATCTCTCCTCCATTAGCCTCCTACACTTCTGCAAAGTTTACTAAACACAAAAATTGCTGAGTCTGAAGGCCAGTCATTCATTTATATATGTTTAGAGTGGACACTGAGGTAAGGGTTGCTATCTTAGCTATCTAGAATTGCTATAACAGAAATACCACAAGTGGATAGCTTCAATAAACAAAAATTTATTTTCTCATTGTTTGTTGTTGTTGTTGTTATTTGCTGTCGAGTCGGCCCCGACTCATAGCGACCCCTCCTTGGGTTTCCGAGGCAGTATCACTACGGAAGTAGGATTGCCCAACCTTCCTTCCGAGGAGTGGCTGGTGGGTTTGAACCGCCAACCTTCTGGTTAGCAGTCAAGTGCTTTAGCCACTATGCTACCAGAGCTCCTTCTCATTGTTTAGGAGGATGGAAATATAAATTCAGGGTGCAGACTCTAGGGGAAAGCTTTCTTTCTCTGCTAGATCTGGAGGAAAGTCCTTTTCTCTTTCAGCTTCTGCTCTTGGGCAATCTTCATGTGGCTTCGTATCTCTCTTTCCCTATCTCTGCAAGCTTGATTGCTTGTTTAATCTCTTTGTATCTCAAAAAAGATCGATTCAAAACACTCCCTACACTACTCCTGTCTCATTAACATAATACCAAAGAAAATCCATTCCCAAATGGGATTTTAATCAAAGGCATAGAGATTAGGAATTTCTGCACATGTATTTTGGGGACACAATTCAATCCATAATATTCCACCCTCTGGCTTCCAAAAATTTATGTCTTTCTCACATGTAAAACACATTCATTCCATCACATCCTCTTAAATCAACTCCCAGTCCAAAACATCATCTTCTGAAACTTCTAAGTCAAATACAGGTGAGACTTAAAGCATATTCTATCCTGGGGCAAAATTCTTCTTCATAAATGAACCAATGAAATGTAGGTTACAAGTTATCAGTTTCCAAAGTACAATGATGGAACAGGCACAAATGGGAGAAATTGAAGGGAAAGAAGGGTTAATGGGCACCAAGCAAGTCCAAAACCCAGCAGAAGACTTTACATTAGCTCTCAAGCCTTGAAAATAATCCTGTTCTCTGAGCCATCTGGGCAGTGGTCCTGCCCTCCAGATTCTGGGTGTTGGCCATGCCCATTGGATTCTGTGTAGAGTCTCCTCAGTCCTGGGCATCAGCTCTTCTAGCAGTAGGATGGCAATATTGCTTGGACTTTGGGTGGCCCTATTTTCCTACTCCATCTGAGTGGTGACTTCACCCCCTCAGCCTGGCAGGTGCTATTCTCCTGCCCCTTGGGCATGACGGCCCTGCACCCTTAGCATTGGGCAGTAACCATATATGCCCCTGGTATTTGGGAACAGCAGTCTTACACTCCTGAACTCCTGAACCGAGATGGTGAAGATATGACCTAGCAGGCCATGACTCTACCCTTTTTTGGAAACTGATGCAGCCTAGTTTCCCATGCTCCTTCCAGTAGTTCTGCTGATCTCTGAGCTTCTCCAGGGATGATTCTTTTCTTGTACAACAACAGATATAGCTTCTTTGGCCTATTTCCTGCCTGTAGAATCCCAAGAGGCATACAACATTCTTTGTCTCCTGCAGTCTAAACTGATGGGTTTTCTACTGTGGTAATTGGTTAGATCCATCAGTCAGAGGTGTAATCTCTTGAACAAAGATTTTGTAGCCACATCCTTGGTGAAAGTTCTAGGACACATGTCCTTAGTTCGTGCAAGAGAATTTTCCAGATCTTTAAGTTTTGTTTTCATTTTGCACAGTTCATTTTAAAGTCCATGTCTTTCCTCTCTCATTTTACTACAAGTGGCAAGGAGAAACTACCTGTCCTCTTTAAGATCTTGCTTAGAAATCTCATCAGCCAGATATCAAAGTTCATCATTTACAAGTTCTACCTTCCATCAACATTTGCACATTATTATACAACTTTGCCACCGCAAAAAAGCATCACTATTCTTCCATTTTCAACCACATGTTCATCAATTCCTTTCTTTTTTTTAAATATCATCATTCCCTTTTAAAACCTCACCAAAACCACATTTAATATTTACATTTCTAGAAATACTCTGGTGTTGGTGCCATAGAGATTTTCTATATAACTCTCCTTACTTCCTTCTGAATTCTCACCAGAATTGCCTCTAATGTCCATAATTCTACCAACAGTCTCTTCCAGGCAATCTAGGCTTTTACTGTCAGGCACCTTAAAACTCTTCCAGTCTCTACCCATTACCCAATTCTAAAACCACTTCCACATTTTTTAGGTATCTGTTAAAGCAGCATCCTACTTTCCAAGTACTAAATTCTGTCTTAGTTAGTGCTGCTATAACAGAAATAACACGGGTGAATGGCTTAACAAATAGAAATTTATTTTCTCACAGTTTAAGAGGCTAGAAGTCTGAATTCAGGGTGTCAGCTGTAGGAGAAGTCTTATTCTCTCTCTCCGTTGACTCAGGGGGAGGGTCCTTGTCACGTCTGAGCTTCTGCTCCTGGTGATCTTAGTGGCTTGGCATCCCTCTTCTCCCATTAAGCAAGCTTCCTGGCTTGTTTAATCTCTTTTATATTTCAAAAGAGATTGACTTAAAACACACCCTACACTTATCCTCCATCATTAACATAACAAAGACAAACTATTCCCAAATAAGATGGTGACCTCAGGCATAGGGGTTAGGATTTACAACACAAACTTTTTTTTTTTTTTTTAATTTTTATTCTGATTTGGGTGAAAGTTTTTTTTTAAAAAATAATTTTTTTTTAATTGTGATTTGGGTGAAAGTTTACAGACCAAATTCACATTCATTACAGCAGTTCACATACACTTTGTCTCATGACATTGACCACAATTCACCACAATGCAACAGCTCCCCTCCCACTTCCTCCCCATAGTTACTTCTCTGTGTCCTTCCCTCCATGCGCTCCTGCTCCCTGAGCATACACAGCCCTTCTATTCTCCCATGATTGTTCTCTCCAAGGAAAGTATCTACCTAGTATAAATATTCACCTCATATGCCTGTCTTTTGTTTGGATGGCAGCCACAGGAATTGGTTCAATTCCAGACCTGAAGGCAGCTAGGGGCTGTAGTCTCAGTGATTCTACCAGGTTCTATCAGACCAGCAAACCTGTGAACCAGTTTATTTACCTTTGCACTTCAAATTCTTTGCCTATATTTGTGGAGAAATAATGACCTCCTCTAAGGGAGATTACAAGGGTAAACTAAAATAATCTGTTAAGTGTCTGTTGTCACGTTCAACACGATGTAGGCTTGAGAAGTGGTGATTACGATCAATTATAGATCCATTATGTGCAAAAAGATGTTCACTGCAGCATTGTTTATTAAAGTTAACGCTGGAAGTAGCATCAAAATATACCAATAGGGGAATGATTAAGTCAATTTTGATACATTTCTATGATGAACTATTATGCAGCCATTGAAAATCATGATTTTTACCTAGGGAAATTAGAGCTGTGACATGAACAGTTATATGCATGCCTATGTTAATTGCAGCATTATTTAGGATAGCAAAAAATGCAAAATATCTAAATACCCATCAACCAAGGAATGGCTCAATAAACTATGGTACGTACAAACAATGGAATACTTCACAACATTAAAAAACAATGATGAATCTGGGAAATATAACACAGGTGAACTGCCAAATAAATGAAGCTATGTTGTGTTGTTGGGTGCTGACTACAACTCACAGCAACCCCATGTGACAGAGCAGAACTGCCCCATATGGTTTCCTTTGCTGTAGTCTTTATGAAAAAAGATTGCCATGTCTTTCTCCTGCAGAGGTGCTGTGTGGATTTGAACTGCCCACCTTTTGGTTAGCAGCTGAATGCTTAATTGTTGTGCCACCTCACATAACTGAATAGAACTCTACCCATCCCCACAAAAGGATTTGGAAAAATGTACCCCCGAAACTATAGGTTCTCTAAGTGGTGAGAGTATGAGCATTTTCATTTTCTTCTTTTCTTATGTTCCGCAATGATAATTTCCTACAATTATAATACAAGAAAGAGCAAATATTATTACATTTTAAAAATGATATGAGAAGCCACATGTCATTTTTCACAAAGCAACAGCTGCTAAGAACCATTAACTTTCTGCTCCATCCATCCAAATACCCTAGCCCCAGCCTAGGTTGGGTGGGATAGCAGTTGGCCTGAGTCAGCCAGGCCAGCATCCCCGTGGCAGGGGGAGTGTCTCAGCCCTGTAAGCTTGTCTCTCTCTCCTCTTCTCTGTTGGCGTTTCCGCTGGTATTTATTCACTCACATAGCCTATGGAGTTAAAAGAGGTTTGTTTCTTTTCAGGCTGTTGAGTGCAGCCAGGGTAATTTAGTAGAAAAATGTCATGCTAATGCAATTCAAAGTTCAAATGATCTTTCATTTCGAGGGAGAGAAGAATGTGTGTGCAGTTGGAATGTTAAAACTCACTACTTGCCCTGCAATTCAAATAGAAATATGAGCTGCAGGGGCTACATAAGTCACATGAAGTACTGTGAGTGAAATGCACAAAATGAATAAAAATGATCTGGAAGCCATTTATTAGCATTGCTGGGGGCCAGCACCAAACAAGAACCATAGCCATCAGAAGCTGCGTTGGGAAGGAGTGTTTGCATGGAATTACAATAATCCTGAAATAATGAGGAAGGAAGTGATCAGTAAGGTATTTCTTACGAATGAAGTGAATGCCGCCCTCAGCCCCCCAGAGCTCTATGCCCTTTTCCAGCCCACATGCCCTTTCCTTCTCTTTCCAGACTCTTGCTTGGCTTGGTTGCACTTGTCAGGTGGGAGAGTGGTGTGGAGCCCAGGTACCGCAGAGGTTCTGTGTGTGTCCTGGTGTCTTAGGAGGATGGAAGGTGGATGAACTAGTTGTGGCTCCTGGGGCTCACGCCACACATAAGAAGGCAAGACGACAGTTGGCATGTGGGCAGTGAGACCAAACTCTCACCAGGCTCATCAAAGGCAGGTTTGTCCTAGATGACTTAGTCTCCTTCTGTTCCACTTCAGTTTCCAGTCTTTCTCTGACACATGATTGTGCTCTCATGAAAGAATATTTCTTAAAAAAACAAACCAAACTTACTGCCCTTGAGTCGATTCCAACTCATAGCGACCCCCTTTGGGTTTCCGAGGTGATAAATCTTTACGGAAGTGGATTGCCCAGTTTTCCTTCCATGGAGTGGCTGGTGGGTTTGAACCACCAACTTTCTGGTTAGCAGTCAAATGCCTTAGGCGCTATGCCACCAGATCTCCTAGAATATCACTTATAGCAATATAAATTTGTCACCTTGTTTCTGTTCATAAGGGATTTACATTTTAGACATAGCCATTATGATCCACTGACATTCTTTATCCACCCCCCACCCCCCCCCAAAAAAAAAAATTGTTGGCCTGCTAAAAGAACTAACAAATCTGTCCTGGAAGGAGTGCAGCCAGAATGGTCCTTGGAAGCAAGAATGGTCAGACTCCGTCTCACATATTTGGCCATGTTGCCAGAAGGGACCATTCTCTGGAGAAGGATGTCATGCTTGGTAGGTGGAGAGTCAATGAAAGAGGGGAAGGCCTTCAATGAGATGGATTGACACAGTGGCTATAGCGATGAGCTCAGGTATAGTAGGGATCATGAGGCTGGCATAGTACCAGGCAGTATTTTGTTTTGTTGTACATAAGGTTGCTATGAGTTGGAGATGACTTGTTGGCACATAACAACAACAACAACAAAACAACAACAACCCCCAAATTGTGAAAGGGACTTGAGATATCAGTGTGTGGATAATTTGTCCAGGTTTCTCTCTTCACTTTTTAAAATCAGATTCTGTATACCTCTGTAAGACCATCTCTGGTCATCATCAATGGAAGCAGGTTTGTCATCTTCATTATAGTCTCTCTCTCCTCTACCAGTTGCTGTTGAGTTGATTTTGACTCACGATGACTCATACGTGTCATGTGTTCCATAGGGTTCTCAGTGGTTGATTTTTTGGAAGTAGACCACCAGACCTTTCTTCCAAGGAGCCTCTGAATGGACTTGAACTTCCAACTTTTCAGTTAGCAGCTGAGCCTGTTAATTTTTTGTACCACCCAGGGACGTCCTATCCTCTACAAACAAATTCCAAAGTAGGAATATGATTAATCCTCACGTAGGCCAATTTTATGCAAGGGCAACAATGTAACAACCCTAAAAACACACTGCTGTCAAGTCAATTCCTACTCATAATGACATTTTAGGCTAGAGTAGAATTGATCTATGGGGTTGCAGACACTAAATCTTTACGGAAGCAGACTGCTTCATCTTTCTCCAGTGGAGAGTGGCTGGTGGGTTTAAACCATGGCTTTTTGGTTAACCAAAAAGCTAAGAGCTTAACCATTTACCAGGGCTCCTATGCAACAACCCTAAGGAACTGAAAGACTAGAATCCAAAACATTTGTGTGTATGTGTGTGCATTTACAGGCAAAAGTCCAAGTGTTCTTGCTTTGGAGAGTGTTAATTTTCCACTATGTTTCATCTAAGTGGGTGAAAATGTTTTCTATACCATATATTTAATTGCAGAGTAGAGGAGTAGTATGCATAGATTTGGGGGTGATGAGGGGGTTGGAGAGTTAAGGAGGTGAGAAGAAAGGAAGGAGAGGAACTATTTTTCTTTTCCTTTTGCATGTGGTCCCAAGAGCAAAAAAGGAAAGAATTACATTTATTTATATGCACATATCCCAATATATCTGTTATGTATTGTTTCCCAAATTTACTTCTGTAGAATACTAGTTCTGCAAAGGGATATTAGTAGAAGGTATTAAAAATGTCTCTGGTCAAGGAAGTTTATGAACTGCTTTGTTAAACAAAGTTATACAGAGTTCTCTACTGCACAGTTTTTCAAAGCCTGTGCATCATGACTCTCTGAGAGGCGGTCATGGCCTCCAGTACTCAAAAAAACCTCACAGCGGTTGAGTCGGATCTGACTCATAGTGACCCCTCCTTGGGTTTCTGAGGCAGTGTCACTATGGAAGTAGATTGCCCAATCTCCCTTCCAAGGAGTGGCTGGTGGGTTTGAACTGCCAGCCTTCTAGTTAGCAGTCAAATGCCTTAGGCGCTACACCACCAGAGCTCCTGTGGCCTGCAGTAGTTCCCTATATATTTGACCAGGACTTCCTTTTCACCATTCATTTTGGCAAATGTGCTTAGAGTTGTGATTCTGCAACGGAAAGACATAGACTAGAAGTCACCAAATCCAGTTCTAGACCTGCTTTTCTATGTGTCTGCTGCATCATCCTGAGCAAGTTGCCTCTTAGTGCCTTGGTTACTTCTGCTATAAAATGAAGTGTTGGGTTGGATGATCGTAACTCTTCATCCCTCCGATAGCATTCCATGATTCTGTTGCTATGACTAGCTCTACCAACTTGCTATGTATTCCTGTGCATGTTATCTATTTTCCTATCTATTAATGTTGTTGGGAGCTTGGTAGTGTAGTGCCTAAGGCACTTGACTGCTAACCAGAAGGCTGGCGGTTCAAACCCACCAGCAACTCCTTGGAAGGAAGGTTGGGCAATCTACTTCTGTAGTGATACTGCCCCGGAAACCCAAGGAGGGGTTGCTACGAGTCAGGTCCCACTCGACGACACATAACAACAACAATGTTGTTGTTGTTAGGTGTTGTTGATTTGATTCCAACTCATAGCAGCCTGTGTACAATAGATGAAACACTGCTTGGTCCTGTGCCATCTTTTCAATCCCTATTATGATTGAGCCCATCATAGCAGCCACTGTGTTGATCCATCTCATTGAGGGTCTTCCGCTTTTTCTCTGACCAAATACTTTGCCAAGTATGATATCTTTCTCCAGAGACTGGTCCCTTCTGACCACATGACCAAAGTAGGTGAGACAATATTTGGTCATTCTCACTTTTAAGCAGCATTTTGGATGCATTTTTTCCAGGACAGATTTATTCGTTCTTCTGGCAGTACCTGGTATTTTCAGCATCTCTGTCAACACTATAATTCAAAGGCATCAATCCAAGTAAAATGAAATGCCTAACAATTTTATGAGAGCTCTGGTAGCATAGTGCCTAAGGCACTTGACTGCTAACCAGAAGGCTGGTGATTCAAACCCATCAGCCACTCCTCGGAAGGAAGGTTGGACAATCTCCTTCCGTAGTGATACTGCCTCGGAAACCCAAGGAGGGGTTGCTGTGAGTTGGGTCCAACTCGATGGCAAACAACACAACAATTTTAATCTTTTCTCCATTTATTGTGAAGTTGCCTATTGATCCAGTTGTGAGCATTTTTGTTGTATTTATGTTGAGGTGTAATCCATACTGAAGACTGTAGTCTTTGATCTTCATCAGTAAGTGTTTCAAGTCATCTTCACTTTCAGCAAGCAAGGTTGTGTCATCTGCATACCATAGGTCATTGATGAGTCTTCCTCCAATCCTGGTGTCATGTTCTTCATGTAGTCCAGTTTCTTGGATTTGTTCAGCATACAGATTGCATAATTAAGGTGAAAGGATACGACCCTGATGGATGCCATTCCTGATTTTAAACCATGCAGTATTCCCTTGTTAATTAAAATGACAGTCTCTTGGTCTATGTACAGGCATCTTATGAACACAGTTCAGTGTTCCAGAATTCTCATTATTCTCAATGTTCTCCATAATTAATTATGATCCATGCAGTTGAATGCCTTTGCATGGTGAATGAAACACAAGTAAAAATCTTTATGGTATTCTTTGCTTTCAGCTAAGCTCCATCTGACATTATGAATGATATCTATCCCTTATTCCATGTCCTTTTCTGAATCCAGCTTGCATTTCTGGCTGATCCCTGTTAATATACTGCTGCAACCATTTCTGAATTATCTTCAGTAAAAATCTTACTTGTGTGTGGTATTAATAATATTGTTTGATAATATCCACATTCTGTTGCATCACCTTTCTTTGGAATGGGCACAAATATGGATCTCTTCCAGTTGGTTGGCCAGGTAGCTGTCTTTCAAATTTCTTGCTATAAATGAGCAAGTACTTTCAGTATGTTGAAACACCTCATTGAGTATTCTGTCAATTCCTAAAACCTTGGTTTTTTTTTTTGGCCAATTCCTTCAGTGGAGTTTGAACTTCTTCCTTCAATACCATTGGTTCTTGATCATATGCTATCTCCTGAAATGATTGAACATTACTGTGGTGGTTAAGTTTGTGTGTCAACTTGGCTAGGCCTAGTTGAATGGCTGGGCAGCTGGATGTAGTGTTCCCCATGATGAGACTGGTAATCAACTCCATGGTGGAATCTACTGTGAACAGCTGAGTAGCTACCTTAGGGATGTGGTCTGCTTCCTGTATATAAGGAGAAGCCTAGAGGAATGGTCGCTAGCTTATGGCATGCTTGAACCCTGCATGTAGCCATGTCATTGTTCAGCAGCCTGCCATGCTCTGCCGACCATGGAACTTTCAATGGACTTGAATGAATGGCCTGCTGTGTGGTTTGGTAACATCAGGATGTGCCATTTTATTTGTTGACCTTGGGCTTATCAGTGTCAGCAGCCAGTAGCTGCCTGAGTAAAGAGATGCCTCTAGCTTCAGTGGACCAGGAGCAAGAGGCAGAGCTGAAGCCCAAGGTTGAGGGGCTTTCGCATAGCCCTTAGAGCCTGGCACTTTGAACTTGGACTTAAAGCCTCCAGAACTGTAAGAGAATAAACTCCTGTTTTGTTCAGCCATCCCATTTGTGGTATATTCTTGTCAGAGCAGCACTAGGTAACCAGAACAATTACCAATACTTTTTGCTACAATGACTCTTGTGTTCCTTCCATCTTATTTTGATGTTTCCTGCATTGTTCAATATTTTGCCCACAGAATCCTTCAATATTGCAATTTGAGGGTTGAATTTTTTCTTCAGTTCTCTCATCTTGGGGAATGCAGAGCATGTTCTTCATTTTTTGTTTTGTAACTCCAGGTCTTAGCATATTTCTTAATAATACTTTACTATGTCTTCTTCAACTGTCCTTTGAAATCATCTGTTCGGCTCTTGTCTTTCAACATTTCTGCCTTTTGCTTTAGCTACTCTCCATTCAAGAGCAAGTTTCAGTGTCTCTTCTGACATCCATTTTTATCTTTTCTACCTTCGTTGTCTTTTTAATGACATTTTGCTTTCTTCATGTGTAATATTATTGATGTCATCCCACAACTCATCTGATCTTTGGTCACTGGTGTTCAATGTGTCAAATCTATTCTTCATATGGTCTCTAAATTCAGGTGAGATATAATCAAGGTCATATTTTGGCTCTCATAGGCTTGTTTTAATTGTCTTTAGCTTGAACTTCAACTTGAATATGAGCAATTGATTGTCTGTTTCACAGTCAGCTCCTGGCCTTGTTTTGATTGATAATATTGAGCTTCTATGTCGCCTCTTTACACAGATGTAGTTGATTTGATTTCTGTGTATTCTATCTAGTGTGGTCCATGTGTATAGTCGCCGCTTATGTTGTTGACGAAAGTTATTTGCAATAAGTAAGTCATTGTTCTTGCAAAATTCTGTCATACGATTTACAGTGTCATTTCTATAACCAATGTCATATTTTCCAACTAGTGATGTTTCTTTATTTCCAACTTCCACATTCCAATCCACACTAATTATCAATGCATCTTGATTGCATGTTTTGTCAATTTCAGAGTGCAGAAGTTGGAGTAAATCTTCAATTACTTCAACTTTTGCTTTGGTGTTGGTGTGTAAACTTGTATAATGATGGTATTAATCAGTCTTCCTTATAGGCTTATGGATATAATCTTATCACTGATAGCATTTCACTTCAGGATCAATATTGAAGTGTTCTTTTTGATGATGAATGTGATGCCATTCCTTTTCAATTCCTCACTCCCAGAATAGTAGATTATATGATTGTCTGAATCACAATGGCCAATATCAGTCCATTTCAGCTCACCTTATGCCTAGGATATTGATCTTTATGTATTCCATTTCATTTTTGACAACTTCCAATTTTCCTAGATTCATACTTTGTACATTTCACATTCCAATTATTAATGAATGGTTGCAGCTATTTCTTCCCATTTGAGTCATGCCCCATCAGCAAATGAAGGTCTCGAAAGCTTTACTCCATCATGTCATTATGGTAGACTCTACTTTGAGGAGGCAGCTCTTCCCCAGTTGTATTCTGAGTGCCTTCCAACCCGAGTTGCTCATCTTCCGGCACTATATCAGACAATGTTTCATGGCTCTTCATCAAGTTTTCCAGTAATATATCAGACAGTGTTTCACCACTATTAATAAGGTTTTCAGTGACCAGTTCTTTGAGAAGTGGATGGCCCTGTCCTTCTTCCCAGTCTGTCTTAGTCTGGAAGCTCCACTGAAACCTGTCCACCATGGGTGACCCTGCTGGATTTGAAATGCCTGTGGCACAGCCTCCAGTCTCACAACAACACACAAGTCACCACAGTACAACAAACTAGAGATGAGTAGTGGATCTATGAATAGGTATATAATCTTTTTTATATCTTCTTAATAGGTATATAAAAAAAAGTGCCATTGATTCAATCCCAACTCATGTGTTTCAGGGTAGAACTGTGCTGCACAGGGTTTTCAATGTCTGTGACTTTTTGGAAGTAGATCACCAGACTTTTCTTCTGAGGCACCTCTGGGTGGATTTGAATCGGCAGCCTTTGGGTTAACAGCTGAGTGCTTAACATGTGCACAAACTAAGGACTCCTTTAATAGGTATAGAAACACTTAATTTACTTTGCACAGAGATCTCATCAGGATCAAATGAATTAATGCCGATGAACAAACTTAGAAAACAATAAAGTGCTAAATAATTTCTAATGCCTTTGGGGGAAAAGTTTATGAATTTGCCCTGCCATTCTATGTCCTTCACAAATCAGGTGAAATGCAAGATCTGGAATTGGACTAAAGCAAAATCCACTGCCATTGAGTCGATCCCAACTCATAGTGACCCTATAGGACACAGTAGAAATGCCCCATAGGATTTCCAAGGCTATCATCTTTAATGGAGGCAGTCTGCCACATTTTTCTCCATGAAGGAGCTGATTGAGTTGAACCATAACCTTTCAGTTGGCAACTGAGTGTTTAACTGCTGTCCCACCAGGGATCCTTGGACTAAACAAAAATCCATTTCCATTGAATTAATTCTAATTCATAGCAACTACTTAGGTTCAAATCACTATTTACCCCTTATGACTGGAAAGATCTTGAGCAAGTTACTAATGTTTTGTACCTCAAGTTCCTTAGAATTAAAACAGAAGTATTTTCTTTTGTCATTAGAATGAGGATTAAATGAGGTAATATGCATAAAATACTGAATATAGTGCTTGGTATTTAGTAAATGCTCAGTGAATGTTAGGTATTCATCATCATCACCATCATCATTATCTTTATGGAATAAATGAAAGCCACAGCATAGCCAACAAAATGAAAAATAAAAAAGTGGTGGGGTGGTCAGTACATAGCTAGCTTGAAAGAATCTTAACTCTTCAAGTGAGCAGTACATTCCTGTCAACTATCTGCTGACCTCTGATGGCAAAGAAGTTAAACACATGGATTGGCTTTGATGTTAACAGTGTTTATTATTGACCCTTCTAACTTGAAAGCCATAGTGTTAACGAGGAGGCACAGGAACAAACAAAAACACAGGTATATCTCCATAGCATATCCTAGGTAGCATGAACAGCTAAGTGCTTGGTTCTAACTGAAAGACTGATGGTTTGAACCCACCCATAGGTGCCTAGGGAGAAAGGCCTGGCCATCTGCTTTTGAACGTTCACAGCCTTGAAAACCCTATGGAGCACAGTTCTATTACATACACATAGAGTTGCCATGACTCAATGGCAACGAATTTTGGTTTATTTCTTCCTCAAGGAGACTGCCATTCAGAGAGAAATGACAGTTGTAAGCTCCCCAACTAGAGGAAACAAATGCCTGACAGTGGGTGGCCTTTGTCTGGTAAGGCTG
This sequence comes from Orycteropus afer afer, assembly GCF_000298275.1. Classification (NCBI taxonomy): domain Eukaryota; kingdom Metazoa; phylum Chordata; class Mammalia; order Tubulidentata; family Orycteropodidae; genus Orycteropus; species Orycteropus afer. The sequence goes on from NW_006921611.1 coordinate 18,571,131, forward strand.
TGAATGTTCTGGATGCAGATCAACATGGGTAATCAACAAAGGTGAGATCAGCATGAGAAGAGTAATAATAATTGAATGTTTTGTAGAAAAAGTGGAGTTTGACCTGGTCCTTGAGTGGAGCTGGAAAGCAGAGAGAAGAAGAGAAGATATTTTAAGGAGAGGTGAATATTGTGAGCAAAGAAACAAAGTAGCACATTGTAGTAGGGGATGAGAATTTGCTGAGTGTAGGCTCAGTTTTGAGTGGTGGAAACACATTAAAAGGTAAGTCCTTAAATGTTAAGCCAAGGAATTTGGGCTTCATACAACAGGGAATCAGCAGAGGACAAATTGCTATTTTTTTTTTTTAAACAGTCTGCTTTCTCCTTGTGGAAGTAGAAAGGTCATGCAATGAAAGTGAGTCATCATTCTTTTCCATTCAGTTAGCATTCAGCATAAATCAACATTTGCCTTGGGTGAACAGGCAGGTAGTTATTTGCAAGGCTGAATCAAATCATGCAGCTGGATATGGGTGCTGCTTGTAGACCTCCTCCCCCCACACCAGCCCAGGTCCCATTCAGTGGAACTGCACCAGCACTGAAGGATTGGCAGGGATGGTGCTCTTGGAGAATGGATGAGAATGGAAGCCCTCGAATTGCAGGGAACCTCACAGAAGAGCTGGTTACTGAAATTATGGAGTTGGGAGAAGTGATGCTGGAGTAAGGATATCTGGAATTTTAACATATACCACTAGACCATAGATGATCACATTGTAGGACAGGGTGAAGTGCTTTCATGTGGATTAATAAAACAAGGGTAAATTGTCTTCATTTTACGGCCCTCTCAGAAATTTGGACTTTCAGTTTGGGGCACTTAAAAGCCCATTAAACATGGTCGCTGTGCCACTATCAATTGCTTCAGCCCTGTGCCCTCCACTGTCAGCAATGCCAGCCTCCATCCTTGCCAAACTCGGTCACAAATGTGAGCAGTCAGCTATTAAGCAGAAATGATCTTTTGTGAAAATCTATATATTATTTAATGCCTTTGCCCTTTGCCTCAGCTCTCTCTTTCCACAAGCTTCTCAGTCAGGATTTCAATCTGCTTTGGATGCTTTGCAAGGAGAAATGCACAGCAAACTCCAGTGGGAATCGTGGCTTTCGTTCCCTGATGTCTGGAGTCTCATAATTTATAGCATCTTTGTGCTGGGGCTCTGCAGTTCTTTAATGGGGCCTTGCGGTAAAGTTTGGGTAGGGAGAAATCATTTCACTTAAAATGGTTCTGCTTTGACGGTCTCTGTTTTACTGGGTGTTTTTCTTCTCCTTTGTCTTTAGAGCCAGAGCCATTTCCTAGAATAAATGCTGCATGAACACTGAGGAAGAAAGAGAAAGAAAATCGAATCTCTGAATGATTCAAACACCAGTGGTACATCCAAATGGCTTTGGCAGTTCAGTGATCAATTGACAAATATTTAGAAATCACCTACCATAAGTAAGGAACTATGGAAAATCTAAAGTGTGAATCAGATCTTGTCACTCTAACTCTCAGAACTTCTCATGGCTTACTAAATTCAAGCCCAACTCTGTAGTCTGACACCCCACACTTCATCCTGCCTCATATGACCTTTCTACGTATGCCCTGATTTAGCCAATCTGGCTGCTTTTTTTTTTTTTTTTTTCTTATCTGAGGTTACCCCTTGAATCTGCAGAACCCTCCCTTCCATTTTTGTGTAGTAAATTTTGTTCATTTGAACAGGTTGATTTCAAATGTCACTTCCTCCATGAAGCACATCCTGATGTAAATTCCAACGAGATGTGCACGAACGTTCTTCCTTTCAATCCCCACTAAAAACAAACAAACAAAGAAACAAAGAAACAAACAAAAAACCAAACTCACTGCCTTTGAGTTGGGTCTGACTCATAGCGACTCCTCCTTGGGTTTCCAAGGTGGTATCACTATGGAAGTAATTTTCCCAACCTTCCTTCTGATCAATCCCCACAGTATTTCATATTTCTTTTGTTTTCTCTATAGAACAGAGAGACCAAAAAACATTTGCCAATTGACTATTTTAATAGAGTTCAAGAGTTCTAGAGCTTAGGATCCTATTAAGACTGTCAGTATCAAAGTTGCAGAGTTTGAACTTTGAGAATTAGAGTAAGAGAAATGTGACTAATTTTTGAACAGGTAACACATGAAATGTTTAAAGGTGTATGTTCATGGTCAAAAGAGTGATAATTTTATAAACAGCCCAGAATATATTATACTTAGATGAGTATTGTGCTTTAAAATAGTCACCATCATCAGAGATTTAGGCTTATTTCATTGACGCTACTACTGAGCAGACATTGAGAAGATCCCACCCTTGGTGCTCACACTCTAATCCACTTTCCTCCATTTCCTGGTCTTGTAACTCTAGCCAGTCTACATTGTTTCCCTTAGTGGGTATGTTAGGAACGCCAACACAGTCCACAGGACTCTGTTAGACATTGAGGGGAAGATAAAAGATAACCTTGTTTCTGTGACTTACAACCACATTGAGGAGACAAACAGGAAAAAAAACTCAAACTATAATTTAAGTGCTACATGATTAAGTGTTGAAATGAGTCACCCAGACAAGAAGACCTACCTGACTTTACAAAGGAGGGGTGTGTGGGTAGGAACTGAGAAGCAGGGGAATTCAGATACGAAGTGAGAGGGGCCCTGGAAGACTTTAGAGAATGGGACAGGAGGGCTGGGTATACTCGTCTGGGGACTTAAAATGTCTAAAATTGTAAGTCACCATTTTACCACCCACATCTCAATCCCTTTACTCCCCAAATCTACTCTAAATTATCCCTGCCTCTCAATTCTTTATTTTGGTACATGTTACCAAGTGTATTCACAGTCTCCCAAGAAAAAAAACAAAACAAAACCTCAGTCAATTCTGTCTTTTTGCTTTCACTAGACACCTATATCTAATCACTCACCCATTATTACAGTTCATACAGATTGTTTTTGTCTCTAAGTTCAGTCTGTAAATAGAACCCTAGGTCCTCACAGTTCTTGTCTTTTCAGTAGTGTTCCAGTTATCTATAGCTGTGTAACAAACTACCTTGAGACTCAGTAGCTTAAAGCAACAACTGTTTTAATAGACCTCATGATTGTTTGGGCTAGAAATCTGGCCATGGTTCAGCTGAGCAATTATTTTGCTTCACATGTTATCAACAGAGGCCATTCACTGGTATTCAGCTGGAGGACTTGAGGGTCTGCAGAGTGCAAGAAAGCTTCACTTATATGTCTGGCTCCTTGGCAGGGATGGCAGGAAGGCGGGGCTTAGTGACAACCATCAACCAAAGTGTCTACAGGTGATCTCTCCAAGATGGTGGTCTTAAGGTAGTCAGATTCAGAGCTTAGAGCTCCCAGAGTGAAAGTTCCAAGAGCTAGTAAATGGAAGCTGCTAGTCTCTTAAGGCCTGGGTCTACAAACAGGCACAATACCACTCATACCCTCTGATTAATCATACAATCACAGAACTGCCAAAGTCAAGGGGAGAGGATATTGAACCATCTCTGGATGGAAAGAGTGTCAAACAATTGCAGTCATCTGTAAGTTGTCATAAATATCATACTTTTTATTTGAATAGCAGGGGGCAATGGGAAAATCTCTACACTGGCATCCAGGAGACCTGGATGCTAGGCTCCACTCTCTGGTTAGCCTACCATGTGAACTTGAGGGAACCACTTCACATTTCAAACTTCAGAGCTTCCTCTATGATGATTACAGTTGAGTGGCTCTCAAGTATTGTCCTTAAACCAGCAGCACCAGCTTTGCTTGGGAACTTGTTTGAAATGCAAATTCTCTGAACCCATCCCAGACCTACTGAATTGGAAATCTGGGGTAGGTACAGAAATTTGTATTTTACCAAGCCTTGGGGTTGTTTTCTGTTTTTTCGAACATTGCTATTAATGCTGGGGTGAGATGATAGCTCATTGTTGTTGTCAGGAGTCAACATTGACTCACAGCAATTAACAGCAACAACACTTAGAAATTCTGATGCACACAAAGGTTAAAGAACCCTTATGTTAAGAGATGTCCAAAGTCCCCTTTATTTATTTGTCTTCCCCTTCACCCAAGTTAATATGTATCTACCCTTTAGTTAGTAGTTTACCCTCCCTTCCCCATCACCCCTAGTAACTATCAAAGAACATTTCTTTATTTGTGAAACCATTTTCTTGGCTTTTCACAATAGTGGTCTCATAAAATATTTGTCCTTTTGTGATTGACTAATGTCACTCAGCATAATGTTCTCTAGGTTCATTCATGTTATAAGACGTTTGCACATTCATCATTATTCTTCAACATTGTGTAGTACTCTATTGTGTGTAGATACCATAGTTCATTGATCCATTCCTAGGTTATGGGCACTTAGGATGTTTCCATCTTTTTCCTGTTGTGAATAGTGTTGTAATGAACATAGATATGCATATATCAATTCATGTCATGGCTCTTATTTCTCTAGGATATATACTTAGTGGTGGAATTGCTGGATCATATGATGTTTCTATTTCCAGCTTTATAAGGAAGTTGCAGACCGTTTTCCACAGTGGTTACATCATTTTACAGTTGCACAGCAGTGTATTACAGTTCCAGTTTTTCCATACCCTCATCAGAATTTGTTGTTTTCTGTTTTTCTGAACTTTGCTATTAATGCTGGGGTGAGATGATAGCTCATTGTTGTTTTGATCTGCATCTCTCTAATGGCTAATAAGGACCACTGGTGGTGCATGATTAAGGGATTTGGCTACCAAACAAAATGTTGGTGGTTTGAACCTACCAGTCCCTCAGTGGGAGCAAGAAAAGGCAGTCTGCTTCCATAAAGATTTACAACCTTGGAAACCCTATAGGGCAATTCTACTCTGTCCTACAGGGTTGCTATGAGCCGGAATCAACTCGATGGCAGTGTGTTTGGTTCTTTTTTTTTTTTTTTAATTAGGATTTGGGTGAAGATTTACAGAGTAAATTCACTTTTCATACAGCAGTTCACATATACTTTGTCTCATGTCGTTG
>NW_006921611.1:18580589-18639138 GCF_000298275.1 Orycteropus afer afer
TGTGTCTACTTGAGGTAAATGTTTAACTCACTTGCCTGTACTTTGGCTGGAAACCACAGATGGGGGTTCAGTTCCAGACATGAAGGGCAGCTAGGGGCCATAGTTTCAGTGGTTCCATCAGGCTCTGTTGGACCAGCAAACCTGGTCCCCACCATCGCAAGCATTTCTTCAAGTGGTTGTTTGCTGCCTGAATGTCTTCTTTGGTGAAGCGTCTGTTCCTATCATCTGCCCATTTTTCAATTGGATTATTTATCTTTTTTTTGTTTGTTTGTTTTTTGTTAAGGTTTTGAAGTTTTCTATAAATTTTAAAAGTTAGTCCCTTGTCTAATATGCCATTGAGAATTTTTTTTCCTAGTCTGAGTGTTATCCTTTTACTCTTTTGGTGAAATCTTTTGATGTGTATAAGTGTCTAATTTTTATGAGGTCCCAGTCATCTATTTTATCTTCTGGTGTTTGTGGATTTTTACGTATGCTTGATAGTGTGCTTATGTCATGTATTGTACCTCCAAGTTTGTCCCTATTTTTTCTTTGATGGTCTTTATGGTTTTAGGTTTTATGTTCAGGTTTTTGTTCAGGTTTGTTTTTGTGTATGGTGTGAGATATGGGTCCTGTTTCGTTTTTCTGCAAATGGATATCCAGTTTTGCTAGCATTGTTTATTAAAGAGACTATCTCTTCCTCATTTAATGAATTTGGCCCTCTGAAGTCCTTTTCAAATGAATTTTTTTGATTCTAAGTATAGAAGTCATTGTCTTACTCTACATGACTAGAATTGGTAGTCAATTAATTGAAAAAGAATCAAAATTGAGAAATGCTACATACATGCTTTAAACTTTTTATTTTAATGAAAGAAAGCCAATTTTTTAAATGCAGCATCTGGCCTTTCTTTGAGCATGAGTCAACTAGTTGGATTTCTATGTCAACTTTTTTCACATAAGATTTCCAAGTTTCTGGAAAATGAAAACTAAAGCCTTTACAAAGGACTCTGAACGATTCATTTTAGTGACTGATCTTTTTTAACTATTTCCAAAATCTGAGTTATTACTTTATGTAACAACAATATTTGTAATACATAATTAAATTATGTAATTACAGTAACAAGAATAACTGGATAGACAAGTTTAGGGGAAAAAAAAACCTCAACTGAGGGGAGCAGGAGGTCGTAGTGCTCTGGGTAACCTAATAGTCACAAACATTCAATTTTCTGTGAGCGCAAATAATTTTTTTGGATCATTTTATTGTGGTTTGGGTGAAAATTAACAGAACAAATTCATTTTCCATTCAACATTCATATTTTGCTTTGTAACATTAGTTGCAACTCCCTCAAGTAACAGCACTCTTCCCATTTCTTCTCTGGGTTGCCCATTTTCATTTGCCTGTCTTTCCTGGCCCTTCCTGCCTTCTGAACTTTGTTTTTGGGCAAATGCTGCCCTTTTTTTGTCTTGTATGGTTGTTTGTTCTGAGGAGTATGTTCCTCATGGGTGTTATTGTTCACTTGATCAGCCTATTGTTTGGGTGAAAGGTACTCTCAGGGAAAGGGTTCCGTTTCAAGTATGAAGGGTGTCTAAGGACATAGTCTTGGGGATTCCACCAGTCTCTCTATCAGATCAGTAAGTTTGGTCTTTTCTATAATTTTGAATTTTGTTCTACATTTTTCTCCCACTCTGTGTTGGACTCTGTTGTGATCCTGATCAGAGTGGTCCATAGTGGTAGCCAGGTACCATGAAGTTCTTCTGTTTTCAGATTAGTGGAAGCTGTGGTTTGTGTGGTCCATTAATCACTTGGACTAATTGTTTTCCTCACCCTTCTTTGCTCTGGACAAGGCGAGACAAACAGTTGCATCTTAGATGGCTGCTCACAAGCTTTTTAGACCCCAGTTGGTACTAAAGTAGGGTATAGAACATTGTCTTTATTGACTATGTTTTACCAATTGACTTAGATGTACTCCAAGGTGATGGTCCTGAGCCCCCAGGTCCACTAACCCATTTCCTCTTGGTGTTTGGTTATGTCTAAGAAGTTTGCATAACTTTTTCCCCTGTATACTCTACCGTATACTGGGATATATTTGCAGCACAGACAAACACATGTAGATATATCCTTTGCCAAACCTATATATGCTCATGAATGTACTCCCAAACACCATCCCACATCTGTTCAGCTCAAATATCTACCTATTATCCACTTGTAAATTATTATTCATGTGGTGCAGCGAATTACTTAACATGGCTCTTCTTGCCATGGTCTTGTGACTCCCACCAGATGACTGGGTGGGTGGGACTAAGGAAATGTGAAATGCTTGTGGCCCACCAAGGGGATTGGATAGCTTGCAAATAATGTAAAGAAGGTACATGATACCCTTGTGGGGGTGGGACTCTGCAAACAAAGTGTATGGAACTCAAAGTGAGGGTTGGTCAATTTTGCCACCCATCCACTAGGCTCAAAATAAATCACCCAGAGGCAGAAAGAGGGATCTCACTACCATCAAGAAAGAAGAGCCAGGAGTGGAGCATGCCCTTGGGCCCAAGATCCCTGTGCTGAGATGATGAGAAACAGTGGCAGAGAAATGGTGACAGCAGAGGCAGGAGAACCAAGAGATTGTCATGATACACAGTGATGGGCTCCCTGGCCCGTAGAGTGAGAATACTGAGTGTCTTTCTGCAGGAGGCTTGCTGGTGGAGTAAGTACTTCTCTGGGTACCTATCAGAAGAGCTAAAACAACTATGTAACACTTGCCCAAACAGACAAGAGGCCAGACTGAAGGGCTGAAGGGCAAAGAGAGGTGTGCCTATGGGCATGGCTGAGGGGAGGCTGTCCTAATCAAAGAATTGTATCCTGAGTGTTCCTGAACCTGAATTGTAACATGTTACTTCCCTAATAAACCCCATAATTGTGAGTATTGTCTGTGAGTTCTGTGTGGCCATTGCAATGAATTATTCAACCCAGCAGAGAAGTAGAAAGGGACTGTTGAGGTTAGAATTCGTAAAAAGTTTGGAGGATGGCAGCGTGTCTGACCTCTGCCTCATAGGAATCAGCCTTAGGCTGTTGATGCTGATGGAGATTCTCTCTCCTCCTTGTGAAAGTAGAGGAGATCAGACAATGCTGCTCCCATGCTCTTTTTACAGTTTGTTATTACATGTAATGGTATTTACCATTATTGCCATTTACTCTTGGGTACCTCTCAGTGTCTTTCTAAGCCTTTATTGTGTAGTGACTTTCTCTTCACCCAAGATATTACATATCTTCTATCTACTTAGTGATTTTTCCTCCCTCATCCTCCCATCCCTAGTGACCATCAAAGAATCTTTCTTTCTGTGCATAATTTTTTTCTTGACTTTTTATAATAGTGGTCACATAAAATATTTGTCCTTTTCTGATAGACCTATTTTATTCAGCATAAAGGACTCCAGGTTCATCCATGTTATGAGCTGTTTTGAGGGTTCATTGTTATTCTTTAATGTTGCATGGCATTAGATTATTTCCATCTTTTTGCTATTGTGAATAATGCTGTAATGAACATGGGCATGCATATATCTATTCATGTTCATGTCATGGCTCTTATTTCTCTAGGATGTATACTTAGTAGTGTGATTGCTGGATCATGTGGTATCTCTTTTTCAAACTTTTTAAGGAAGCACCATACTGTTGTCCACAGTGGTTGTACTATTTTATAATACCACCAGCAGTGTATGAGAGTTCCAGTCTCCCTACACCCTGGCAACATTTGTTGTTTCTTTCTTTCTTTTTCTTTTCTTTTCAATCATTGCCAGGGTAAGATGATACCTTATTTTTGTTTTGATTTGCATTTCTCTAATGGCTAATGATTGTGACCATCGTTTCATGTACTTGTTGTCCTCCTGAATGTTACTTTTGGTGAAGTGCTTGTTCACGTCCTTTAACTTGTTTTTTTTATTTCTTTTATTGTAATTTGGATGAAAGTTTACAGAACAAATTAGTTTTCTATTGAGCAATTTATACACATTTTTTCCCCCTAACATTGGGCCCAATCCCTTCAATGTAATTGCACTCTTCTTCCTTCCTTCCTGGGTTTTCCACTTCCATTTGTCCTCGTCTCCTGCCTCTTCCTACTTTTGAGTTTTGTTTTTGGACAAATGATGCTCTTTTGGTCTTACATGGTTGATTGTTCTGAGGAGTACATTCCTCATGGGTGTTATTGTTCAATTTTTATTGTTCACATGTGTTTAGATTTTCTCTGTCTTTGCTGAGTTTCTTTCTAGTTATTCTGTCCTTCATCAGGAGTCATGTAGAAAAGTCTCCCCCACTACAATTGGGATGTCTGCTTCTCTTTTCAATTGTGTTAATATTTATCTAACATACTTTGGAGCTCTTTCATTGGATGCACAGATATTTATTTTGGTTATGTCCTGTTGTTGGATTGATTCTTTAATCGTTATGCAATGCCCTTCCTTGCCTCTTATGCTGGCTTTTGACTTAGAATCTATTTTAGCAAAGATTAATATACCACATCTTTCTTTTTTGGTTTTTATTGCCTGATAAATTTTTTTCCAACCTTTGATTTTTAGTTTATTTTTATCTTTGTGTCTAAGGTGTGTCTCTTGTAGGCAGCATATTGATGGGTCATATTTTCTTATCCATTTTACCACTCTTTGTCTTTTGACTGGAACATTCAATCCATTTACATTCAGTGTAATTATGTTGTGTTGTTAGGTGTCATCAAATTGGTTCTGACTCACAGTGACCCTATATACAACAGAATGAAATACTGCCTGGTCCTGCACCAGCCTTATGATCCTTGTTTTATCTGAGCCTGTGGTTGCAGCCACTGTGTCAATCCATCCCATTGACGATTTTCCCCTTTTTTGTTGACCCTCCACTTTACCAAGCATGATATCCTTCTCCAGGGAATGGTCCTTTCTGACAACATGACCAAAGCGGATGAGTCAAAGTCTGGCCATTCTCACTTCCAAGGAGCATTCTGGCTGCACTTCTTCCAGGACAGATCTGTTAATTTTGGCAGTCCATGGGACTTTCAGTAGTCTTCACCATCACCACAACTCAAAAGCACCAACTCTTCTTTGGTCTTTCTTCTTCATTGTCCAACTCTCACATGCATATGAAGTGATTGAAAACACCATGGCTTGGGTCTTAGTCTTCAAAGAGACATTTATGCTCTTCAGCACTTTAAATAAGTCTTTTTGCAGCAGATTTGCCCAGTGCAATATGTTGTCTGATTTCTGGACTGCTGCTTCCATTGGTGTTGATTGTGGAATCAAGTAATATGAAATCTCTCTTTTTTTCCCCATGTAATGTAGCTTTTATTTCTTATAAAAAGAAGCAGACAGCATACTAGAAAAGTTGCAAATCCATTTTGATCCAGCTCTTCCCTGCCCCTGACTTGAAAAAGCTGTCTAGGAAGTGATGACGACTCTTTTATGCATACCCCACTTTGTTCTATAGGTGAAGAAATCAAAGGGCTTTCCTTAAGCTGATCCCCCTTGGCTAGGTAGGCTACTTAGGTGTGACAGGAAACTCTGCTATACTTTCTCCCACCTGGCAGTGTAGGTGAGGGATTCTGAAGTCCTTCCCTTGAGTATTTTTGTACCCCTGAGTCTATGTGACTCACTACATGGAATGCAGTGTAGATTTTTCCTCCTGACTACCAAAATAGGATGGACGGTTAGACGTTTTAGTGCTTAGCCTGGAATGGTATCTCATTTGCTTTTACTGCTTACTTGACTGCTAACTAGAAGGCTGGTGGTTCAAACCCACCAGCCACTCCTTGGAAAGAAGGTTGGGCAATCCTACTTCTGTAGTGATACTGCCTCGGAAACCCAAGAAGGGGTCGCTATGAGTCGGGACTGACTCGATGGCACATAACAACAAACAACAAAAATTAGACTTTGAGGGAAAGAGGGAAAGGAGTGGTTATGTTAAATGTTTTTTTTTTTAGCAGGGGGAAATGGGGAAGACCATTGCCTCTGGAGTTTTCTGAAAGATTCCCTCCAATATGAAATCTTTGACAACTTCTTTTCTCCATTTATTCTGATGCTGCTTATTGGTCCAGTTGTGAGGATTTTTGTTTTATATTGTGAGGTGTGATCCATACTGCAGACTGAAGTCATCTTCACTTTCAGCAAGCAAGGTTCTATCATCTGCATATCACATATTGTTAATGAAAATCACCACTAGTCTGTCAGTTTGTCGTACCGTAGTGGTTTGCAGTATTGCTGTGAGGCTGGAGGCTATGCCACTGGTATTTCAAATACCAGCAGGGCCACCCAAGGTGGACAGGTTTCAGCAGAGCTTCTGAACTAAGACAGACTCAGAAGAAGGAAGGGACCATCCACTTCTCAAAGAATTGGCCAGTGAAAATGTTATGAATAGTGTAATTTTAAGAGGCATGAATTTTCTGCTATTGCCTTTTTTGTGCTTGCTTTTTTTTTTTTTTTTTCATTATGCTGATGATTTCTTATCAAGTAACTTCATTACCATTTCTTCCCAAGGGAGGTTTCTAGGCTCTTTATTTTGGTCACTTGCTAGAGCCACTTTGTCTTGTTTCTTTAGGTGATTTGATATTCTGTATTGTTTGTGAAAGGAGCTCTGGTGGTATAGTAGTTAACACATTCTACTGCCAACCAAAAGGTCAGTAGTTTGATCCCACCAGCCACTCCATAGGAGGATGATGAAGCAGTCTGCTTCCCTAAAGATTTACAGCTTTGCAAACCCTATGAGGCCGTTCTACTCTGTCTTACAGGGCTGTTATGAGTTAGAATCGAATTGATGACAATGGGTTTTGTTTTGTTTTGTTGTTTTGAAGACTTTAAGGTGTTATTATATCTATTTATTTATTGTATATTTGTTTGCTGCATCCTTATATTTTTTGGTTATGTTTTGGCTGCACTGGAGTACTTGCCCCCTATGTCTAGATCGGTAGGGTAACAGCTGGGTTTGTGAGCATGGGTCTCTGTTCATTGGTCTTACAGGGTGGTTGAAGGCCAGTTGGGTAGGTATTGGCTGCTGTTTGTCATTGGTCCAGCGGTGAAGGAACAGGCAGTGGTAATTGTTGAGTGGGTAGTGTGGCAGGTAAGGTGGGTGTGTCTGGCTAGGGGGCACAGTCACCACTCCCTGCTTGATGCAGGAGGTGAATGGCAAGTAAGTGCATGCACAGTCATGCTGCCACCATCTCTCACGTGGTGGGGTATGGTTGAGTGGTAGGCAGGCATGCATGTGGTTGCTCAAGTGCAGCCTCTTGCCAGATGAAGTGGAAGGGGAAGGGCAATTGGCAGGTGGAGGAAGGGAAGAGGAAGCCGTATGCAGGTGGGTGTGGAGTTGCATACCTCTGCCTTTCACTGGGCAGAGAGAAGGGAGATGGAGCTTGGCTGAGCTGTCAGGTAGGAGGGGTGGGGTGAGTGTTTGGCACCACTCAGTTAGGTAGGTGGGTAGAAGGGGCGGGACAAGCAATTGGTGCTATGCCAGAGCAGTCTGCCACTGCTTGTCTGGATTGGTAGGTGGGAGGGATGTAGCAAGAGGCTGGGACTGCATTGAAGCAGCCTGCTGCCACTTAGCAGGGTCATCAGGTGATGGAAGCAGTGGTGGTTGGGGTGTGGGTGAGGGTGGCAGTTGGAACTGGGTGAAGGGGAAGAGAGAGGGCTCACGCTTTGGTCCCTGGTGGTCAAGGCAGCAGGGATGAGGAGATTTGTGCTGCTGATCACCAGCAGGATGGAGGGAGGAAGAGTGTGCTCCTCTGTTCCCCGGGCAAGGTTGCCTGGGTTCTTCCAGTTGCAGCCAGCAATTGGGACCTTATTGCACTCTGGGTAGGTCTGCACAGTTACTCTATTTCCTGTTGGGAATTACATGAAGTTGGCTTCTGTGTTCCTCCCCCAGAATTGCTGAGGTCTTTATCTCAAGATGGCCACATTTTGCCTTGTTGGCTGGCAGAGCCACACTGCTCCATCTCTTCTTGTTTGCCATTTTCAGTAAGTTTCTTCTTATAATCAGTGTTCGATCTAGTCCTTTATCATTTCATTTGATGCTCAGGTTTCCAGGATTGTCTTCTGTATCTGTTTCACTTAGTCTCTTGGGTCTTTACTGTAGAGGGATAGCATAGTGTGTTTGAATAAGCTGCCATTTTATGGAAGAGATAGAGACCATTCATTCATCTAGAAAGTTGATTGAGTGGAAATTGAGTAAGAGGCCTTTTTCTTTACTATTTTGATTCCTCAACCAGACCTTTCTCTAAGAAGCCTCTCTTTCATTGTGTTTTTGACACACTTTTGGTTGAAATCCTTTTCACCTAACACTGAGCTTTTGCAAGATTACCTTTACTGGTTTTGTTGTCACGTTTACCGCCTTCTCTCTGCGTAACTGTGTGGTTTAAAAAGTCATGTCATTCCCATTCTCAGCAGGGTAGAGTGAAAAAACAAACAAACAAACAAATAAACCCCACACACTGGATTAGGGAACTAAAGACCTGGTTTAAATCTCAGATCTACTACTTCTGACTGTGTGACAGTAGACAACTCATTTAACCTCTTTAGACTCTTTCTTTTAAACAAGGACAAGAGGAACCAAAATCACGCACATCTTACAGAGACGTTCTGAAGATCAAGTGGCCTTATGCAGGTAAAAGCATTTTGAAACCTGAAAAGAGCTCTACAACTGACACTTGCTTTTTTTCATTACTATGTGATAAAGTTTAATCCTTTGAGCCCAGCATCTGTCAGTCTGGTATCAGCTTACTTTTCTAGCTTTTCTCTTCACAGTTACCAAGGGGTCCTTTCCACTCTAGTAAGACTGGTTTATTCAATATCCCATGTATAAACCTAAACATTTCCCTATTTCTATGTCTTTGAAGATTGCCTGTCAAAAGGCTTTTCCCATTTATCAACTACCTGAATTCTCCCCCTCGGTATGAGTTGAACTAAGGACCAAATTTCTAATTCCAGAGATGGCTCTAGAAGTAAGTTCATTTATCTCCATCTGAATAGGTCTTTACATGAAGATACAGAATCACAAATTATGGGTAGAACACAAGCAAGCAAAAGCAAGCTGAACCCTGGCCTCTTCAGACTTAGTGGAGAAGAAAACATAGTTTCTCTAGCCAAAGGGGAAAGTTAAGAGTTAAATTTCTAGAGGGTGGCTGCAGGCACACCCTGAAATGAAGAAGAGAGTATTTTGTTCTGATAGCCCGCAGGTCACCAATGATGAAATTATGACATTCCTTACCTGAGTGGGTCAGGATTACACACTTGTCAGTGGAACCTAGAAAATGCAACAGTAACAACATAGAGTGGGTGTATCCTACTAAATTCTACTGAGACATCTATTTTGTTGTGATCTGTGTATTGGGATTACTTTTATTAGCATTGAGAGATTGAGTTTTTAGGCACAAATAAGCCTCAAGTCTTTTACAATAGGTAGAATAAAGGCCATTTAAATATAGAATTGATGTCTGTGTCAGTTAGGATTCCATTCAGGTACAAGCAACAGAAGATCTGACCAGGAGTGACTTAATTAAACAAGGGATTTATTTATCTAATACAACATGAACTCTGGAGATAGTCTTCACTGCAGCTCCTCCAGTAGGTTAGTGAAGACCCAGACTCTTCTTTTACTGCTCTATAATCCTTTGTGTGTGCTTTTATCTTCATTGTTGCAAGATGGCTGCTGTGCCTCAGCCATGGATCAGGAAGAAGGAGAAGGGTGAAGTGTCAAACCACCTGACACTGAGTCTGTTCCTTTCAAAGAATTTTACTGGAAGCAGGGTTTTATTTACCATTACTTTACCCCTGGAATCCTTTATGATTGGTCTTTTTTTTTTTTTTTTAATTTTAAGTATTATCTCTGCCTAAAAGCCTCACCCAGTGACTTCCATTTATCTTATTGGCCAGAACTAGGCCACATGGCTATCCTCACCAGAAAAGTATCTGAAAAATTGAATATCTCTGTATGGGCACACTGTCACCCTCCATCAGGATTGAGTTTCTGTCAGTAAGGAGGAAGGCAAGAACAGATAATGGACAGATAATTAGTAGAGTTCACCATATGTCTAAATTGAAACTTCTGTATTTTCATTAAATTGCACTATCCAGTTTTATATTTAAAGCCTACAGGCTTCTACTATTTTAGGGACAATTAGGTGACCAAAGAAAGAAAGTCTCATTTTCAAGTGACATTTGCTTGGGTAGCCTCATGTCATACATCCTCCCAAGCCCAGCTCAAATACCACAGTGTTCATGAAACCTCCATTCAACCCAATTCTCCTCCTCCAATACTTGATCTTTATCCTGTTCACTTGGCATTTATCAGGAACAGAAGTCACTCCCTACCCCAACCAAATTACACTTCCTTAGGGGAAAGGACCATGTTTTATTCTTCCTTTTATAAAGGCCCTCAAGCAGTATTAAAGAAAAATATATATTAAAGAATAATTTTTTGTCTCACATCAAATAAGGTCATGGAGGGAGCCTTCAGCAAGATATGAACATGGGACAGTGAAAAGACAGAGTTTCTGGGTCTGAGGGTCTAGACATAAAAGAAAGGGAATTAGAAAAGTACTGAGGCTGTCCACCATTTATTCACTCATTTAATTCATTTTTTTTTTTTTTTTTTTTTTTAAATTGTGGTTTGGGTGAAAGTTTACTGAACAAAGTCATCTTCCAGACAACAGTTCTTGTGCATTTTGTTTCATGGCTTTGATTGCAAGCCCCATAATGTAACAGCTCTCTTCCCATTTTCTTTCTGTGGTTGGTTACCTTTTCCGTGTCATTCTTTCCTATTCATTCCTGCCATCTGGGCTTTCTCCCTGTGAAAATACTGCCTTTAGGATCTCTCATAATTGATTGTTCCAAGGTGTGTACCGACCTGGTGTAAATGTTCACCTTATATGTCTGTCTAATGTTTTGCTAGAGGCCATGGGAGTGAGTTCAATTCCAGACCTGAAGAGGACTAGGGACCATAGTCTTCAAAGTTTCACCAGTTTCTTTTAGACCAGTGAGGCTGGTCTTTCTTTTTTTTTATGATTTTGAGTTTTGTTTCACATTTTTCTCCCACTCTATCCAGGATCTTCTTGAATATTTTTGTATGGGCACACTGTCACCCATAGATCCCTCTCCGAGTGGCTGACAGTGGTAGCTGGGCACCATCTTGTTCTGCTGGTCTTGTGGTCATGTAGGCTGAGGTTCACAAGGTCCACTAGTCCCTCAGACTAATTGTTGCCATGTGTCTATGGTTTTCTTCATTCTTCTTTGCCCTGGATGAGGAGAGACCAGTTTTTGCATCTAGATGGCCACTTGCAAACTTTTAAGACCCCAGTCACTACTCACCAAAGTCCAAAACCAAACCAAATTCACTGCCATCAAGTCAGATCTGACTCATAGTGACCCCTCCTTGGGTTTTCGAGCTGCTATCACTGTGGAAGTAGATTGCCCAATCTTCCTTCTGAGGTCTCACCAAAGTAGGATGTCCCCCAAACAAAAAACAAAACAAAAGGAAAACCCAAACTCACTGCCATCAAGCTAATTCTGACTTATAGCAAATGTCATTGTATTTCTGACACTGTAAATATTTAGAGAATTTGACTCCCCATTTTCCTTTCACAGAGTGGCTGGTGTATTTGAACCACTATTTTCCTGGGTAGCAGCCAAATGCCTTATCCTCTATGCTACCAGAGCTCCTTAAAGTTGGATGTAGAACAATGTTTTTGTGTGGGATGTTATGCCAGTGGAGCTTGATGTCCCCTGCAAGCATGGTCCCGAGCCCATAGTCTTGAGCGAAGTCCAACAACTCACCCCTTCAGGGTAGTTGGCTGTGGCTAAGAAGTTATCATAACTTTGCCCCCTGTTCTTTCTATTTGTATGGACATTCTTACAGCACATACAAAAATGTATGTAGAAATATCATCTACCAAACTTATATATGGTCATGGGTATATTTCCTTTTGCTTAGACATACCTGATCATTCAGCTGGTCTCCTTATGTGTCTACCTGTAGATTAATGTTTGTTATTACTGATAATGCAGTATTGTATATGTGAAAGTGTTTATCTTTGTTGTCTGTACTTCCTCTGTGCCTGTACCTCCTGTGCATCTCTCTGTGTCTTTCTTTTCCTTAGTGTTATTATGTTGGTCATTCGCTTTTAGTATATTGCCTTTCCCTTCACCCAAATCAATACTTGTCTCTTACCTATCTGGCAGTTGCACTTGTTTAATTCTTACTGTATTTATTGAGTACCTAGCTTATGCCAAGGAGCCTTGGTCATGCAATGGTTAAATGCTTGGCTGCTCACTGAAAAATTGGTGTTGCAAAGCCTCTAGCTGCTCTTTGGGAGAAAAATGTGGCAGTCTGCTTCTTTATTACAGCCTTGGAAACCCTATGGGGGCAGTTCTACTCTGTCCTATAGGGTTGCTATGGGTTGGAATGGACTCTGTGGCATGCAAGAACAACAACAGTTTATGCTAGGCAAAAATACAACTGTGAGCAAAAAAGATAGGTTTCTTAAATTCTGTGTTCTTTTGGCCTTATAGCATAGAAAGACCTAAATACCAAGGAGAGAATTTTGCAAAAAATTGTAGTTTTAGATCATCTGTATATACAATATCCTTAGTCCCTGGTATATGGATGGAAGACACACACAGAGGTTGAGCTATATGTTGTGCCAGCTGTCATACTTCATATCTCCTATCAAACATACAATTTTGTTGGCTTCTCAGAGCAAACCTCTGCCGTCTCTTTGCATTTGAGAAAACTGAAGTCCAGGGGTGCTATGGGTTGCTCTAGGTCACATGGCTGGTTAGTGGCAGAGCCGGATTTCTAACCAGTATGTTACTTCTGCTCTCCAGCCCGTGGTCCCTCCCACAGTAAGCGTTAATTGCTTAGGAGAAGGATGACACTGTCTCCCGAGAAGTAAAAATGGAAGGTGGAGAGCATGTCTTGGTGGGCTCAGAGACTCTTATCCATGCCACTGTCATTTGTTGTTGTTGTTAAGTGAAACAAGGAGGTGGAGGAGAAGGGAGAGGAGACTCCAGGCAAACTCATGATATCTTCAACCTTCTAACTCTCTCATAGGACACTGCTTAGCCTTCACCATAGCTGGCTCAGCTTGGGCATGGAGACAGACATTTTGCACAGGTAAAATAGTGCTGTCTTTGTCAGACATTGAAGGGTCTTCTCTCAAAGCCCCTCCCCTGACTAGCTGACTGATCTGCCTGATTGCTCCCTTTACTCTCTCCCTTATGGAAGGGCAAATGGCCTGAATTGTTCTTGGCTCTCTAATGCCTTAACATGGACTGGGCATTCAGCGACTTGAGCTTTCATTGAGTGCCTACCTTGTGCCAAGAGCTGTTGTTATCCATTGCTGCTGAGTCGATTCTATCTCATAGTGACCCTGGACTTTAGGAAAACCTTGGGGTTTCTAAGCTATAAATCTTTACAGAAGCAGACTGCCACACATTTCTCTTGTGGAGTGGCTGGTGGATTTGAGCCATGGACTTTTCAGTTAGCAGCTGAGTGCTTAACTAATATATAAACCAGGGCTTCTTAGAATTGTTGTAGGTACTAGGGCAACAGTGAATGCATCAGCCAAGACTCCCTTGGCCTCATAAAGGCTATATCATAATAAGTAGATTCACTCAATCAGCTAGCCTAGCAAGACTTTGAAGAAATGGGATAGCACAGGTTGTGAAGTTAGAGATTTTGGTGCCTGTGACAGGAAAATGCAAACCTTGCTGTATAGGGGAGGCATGGGAAGGAGACTGCTGGAGACTGAGGGTGGCATAAGGACCCGAGAACAACTATGAAAATGTACATTACAAATTGTTTCTAGTGTCACACTTTGTTGTTGTTGTTATGTGCTCTCGAGTCAGACTCAACTCATAGCGACCCCTCCTTGGGTTTCTGAGGCAGTATCACTACGGAAGTAGATTGCCCAACCTTCTTGCCGAGGAGTGGCTAGAGGATTTGAACCGTCAGCCTTCTGGTTAGCAGTCAAATGCCTTAGGCACTACGCTACGAGAGCTCCTGTGTCATACTTTAGATGAGGCTATTCAGCTTGGCCAGAAACAATTTAGTCTTTAAACTCTATGAAAGAGAACAAACAAACAAACAAAACAAAACCTTTATTGAATATCACTAGCCAGAAGGCTGGTGGTTCAAACATACCAGCCACTCCTCAGAAGGAAGGTTGGGTAATCTACTTCTGTAGTGATACTGCCTTGGAAACCCAAGGAGGGGTCGCTATGAGTTGGGTCTGACTGGATGGCACATAACAACAACAACAGACTGTAAGAGAGTAAATCCCTTTTTATTAAAGGAAACAATTTGTGATATTTTCTCTTAGAGTGGCACAATAGAACCAAAATGTAATCTACTTCTGTTGTGATACTGCCTTGGAAACCCAAGGAGGGGTCGCTATGAGTTGGGTCTGACTGGATGGCACATAACAACAACAACAGACTGTAAGTACCCTGAGGACAACGTCTATATCTGCTTGACTAATAACCTTGCTTGGCACCTGGCACTTAGCAAGAATGAAATAAATATTTACTGAATGAAGTACAGAGTTAACCTGTGAAGACTTGGGCACTGCACACCTTTCTGTATATTTCCATTTTCTCTTTCAAGTCTAATCACATCTACACAAAGAAATCATACCTATCCTGATTTTTCAACAAGAAACCTGAGACAAAGTTGTTAAGGTCATAAATAGCAGACTTAGGATTTGAAGTCAAGGTTGCAGATTTCCAAGGTCAGTTCTCTTTCCACTTGTCTCAGTTCTTCATTCTGTTTTACTCTGTCTTTTCACCCAAGAGTGTAGGCTCTGCTAGCATAAGAAATTATGACACATCACAAGAAAGTGTTTTGACTCTTAATCCTGAGCTGTCAAACTTTCCTCATTGGCTCTCTAGGGGCACGGTACTTTGATGGTTTTGTGCTTGGTTTTAGGAAATGTCCACATACAATGTGTAGATGTGTGTGTCTAAGTATGTGTTTGAGTAGAGTTGGAAAACTATGTTAGCTGTTTTACAATAAAGAACCAATCAAAGGTAAAAATAAGAAAATACTGAAAACATAATGTTAATCTAAAAGTGAAAGTATCCAGGTTCCTAAGCTAGCATTCCTTAACTTCTGTCAAGCCAAATTGGCCAGGAGTGTGATATTAGAAAATATTGTGCAAAAATATTCCCTTTGGGAAGGGATGGGGTACACTATAGCTGACTGTCCTCCCTGGCATCTATGTTGAGGTCTATCTCTGAAGTGTGGTTTAGGGCTTACTCCTTTACTCCCTAGATGTTTTATTTACTCATTTACTCTAATGCCTTCATGCCATGGAAAAGATACTGTGAGGTTATACATTCATTTATTCATTTCACATATTTATTGAGTTCTTCTTTTATGCTAGGCAAATATACATCCCTAAACAAGACAGATGTGGTCCTTGCTTTTTTAGATTCTGAATTTTATTGGCCTCATGCATAGAAAGACTCAAGTATCAATGAGATAATTTTGCAAACAAGATCATAGTTCAGATCATCTGTAGAGAGAATATCTTATATCTGCTTAGTAGTGGACAGAAGGCACACACATAAATTTATCTTTTTGTTATTTGAGCCACTTATTGATGGTTGTTAGATATTTCTTTCTAGCCTATAACTCTGTCTTAGAACTGCTTGCCACTATAACCAACTTCCTATCATCTCTCTGCATGGGATGTTACACTGGGACTTCAATGCTGACCCTGTAATTGGCCCTTCTTTCTCTTTTGGTTTAGCTCAGTGAATGGCATTGCTGCCCTAACTTAGGTCCAATATAGAAATGTAGGGTCCACTTTCTCTTTCATTCTTTATAGCCAATATATCACTTAGGCCTATCAATTCTGTCTCTTAATAGCTCCTGAATTCAGATCCATTTCTCTGTCTTTACTGATACAATTCTAGTTCATGTCACCATCATGTCTGTCCAGGACATTGGCATCTTTCACCTCCATGGATGGGAATTATAGTGTCTCCATTGCACTTCGCAAAAGAGGGCCTTCCTCACACCCTACTTCAGTTCATTTTCATGTTGTAGCTAAGTAGTCTTTTTAAAACATAAATCTGATCATTTCACTCTCTTTATAAAAGCCCTCCCATATTCCCATTGACCAGAGGATTAAGTCTAAGCTCACAACAAGGTTACAGAGCAATCCTCAGTTGAACCTTATGCCTTGTCCTTTGCCCCACACTTTTCTTTAGACTGGTTAATTCTACCATTCAGCCAACCAGAGCACCACCTAACTGAACAAGTTCTCAAATGTGTTATACTTTCTCTACCTTCAGACGTTGGTCCCTGTCATTCCCTTTATCTGAAATCCTCCCTCTTCCATTTCTTCACATTCTCCTTGTCATCCCTCCAACCTCTTTGCAAGGGTAACTCTTAACTATTCTTTACTAGTAACAGTTGTTATTGAGTTGATTCCAACTCATGGTGACCACATGTGTGCTAGAGTATAACTGTGTTCCAATGGCTGATTTTTCTGGAAGCAAATCACCAGGCTTTTCTTCTGAGACAACTCTGTGTGGACTCGAACCTCTAAACTTTTGGTCAGCATGTGAGTGCATTAATCATTTGTGCCACTTGGGGGAAAGTTTTTCTTAAATCAACATTTATTCAACATTCAAATATTTACTGTTGTAAATAGTTAGGTGCCGTTGAGTTGATTCTGACTCACAGTGACCTTGTGTACAACAGAACAAAATATTACCTTCTCCTGGACCATCCTCACAGCCTTTGCTATGCCTGAGCCCATCATTGCAGTCACTTGTCAGCCCATCTTGTTGAGGGTCTTGCTCTTTTTCGCTGACCCTCCACTTTACAAGACATGGCATCCTTCTCCAGGGTATGGTTCCTTCTGACCACATGACCAAAATAGCTGAGACAAAGACTATTCTTACTGCACTTCTTCCAGGATAGATTTGTTCGTTCTTCTAGGCAATGCATGGTATTTTCAGTACTTTTTTTACCAACACTTAATTCAAAGGCATTAATTCTTCTTTGATCATCTTTATTCATTGTCCAGCTTTCACATACATATAAAGTGACTGAAAATACCATGGCTTGGTTTAGGTGTACCTTAGTCTTCACAGTGGTATCTTTGCTCTTCAACACTTTAAAGAGGTGTTTTGCAGAGGATTTGCCTAGTGCAATATGATGTCTGATTACATGAGTACTGCTTCCATGGGTGTAGATTGTGGATCAAAGTATCTTTGAGAACTTTAATTATTTCTCCATTTACCATGATGTTGTGTTTTGGTCCAGTTGTGAGGATTTTTATTTTCTTTCTGTTGAAGTGTAATCCATACTGAAGACTAAAGTCTTTGATCTTCATCAGTAAGTGCTTCAAGTCTTCTTGGCTTTCAGCAACAAAGGTTGGCATGTTGCAGGTACTAAATGGGCCTTCCTTTACTCCAGATGTCTTATTCTTATTCCTGTTCATAGAGTCCAGCTTCTTGAATTTGCTCAGCATACAGTTTGAATAAGTATGGTGAAATGATATGACCCTGACACATGACTTTCCTAATTTTAAACCATTCAGTATTCCCTTGTTCTGTTTGAACAATAGCCTCTTTGTCTATGCACAGGTTTTTCATGAGTACAATTAAGTGTTCTGGAATTCCCATTCTTTTCAATATTATCCAGAATTTGTTATGATCCACACAATTGAATGCCTTTGCATAGTCAATAGAACACTGGTAGATATCTTTCTGGAATTCTTTGCTTTCAGCTAAGACTGACCAAGCCCCCTAGAGCCAGGAAAGGGAGGGAGTAGGAGTGGCCTGGGACTACTGGAGTGGCAGGATATCAGTTAAGGGGCGGGAGGCAAGGCTAGGCCCCAAGCCTCCTAGAGCCAGGAAAGGGAGGGAGTAGCTAGGGACCACAAAGTGGCAGGTTTCAGGTAGGAATTAGGTAAGGGGAGGGTGCGGAAGTTTCCAACAGCTAAGGGAGACAAACTTGTCTGTCAGTTTGTCATCCTGTGGGGTAGTACATTGTTGTGAGACTTGAGGCTCTGCCACTGGTGTTTCAGACACCAGTAAAGTTGCACATGGTACACAGGTTTCAACGCAGCTTACAGACTAAGACAGACTAGGAAAAAGGAGGAGGCCAACCACTTCTCAAAAATTGGCCAGAGAAAACCTTATGAATAGCAAAGAAACACTGTCTGATATTTTTCTGGGCAACTTAATGAATAGCTTGTAAACATTTTCCAACACAGTGCAGGAAGAGGAGCCCCTTTGGTCAGGAGGCACTCAAAATAGGACTGGGAAAGAGCTGCCTCATCAGAGTAGGACCAACTTTAATGATATGGGTAAAATAAGTCTTTCAGGACCTCCATGTGCTGACATGGCACGACTCAAATTGAGGAGAAACAGCTGCAAACATCCATTATCAATTGGAACATGGAATGTACAAAGTATGAATCTAGGAAAATTGGTAGTTGTCAAAAATGAAATGGAATGCACAAAGATTGATATCCTAAGCATTAGTGAGCTGAAATGGATGGGTTTGGGGCATTTTGAATCGGACAACCATATGAACTACTATGCCAGGAATGAAAAATTGAAGAGGAATGGCATGGCATTCATCATCACAAAGGATGTTTCAAGATCTGTCCTGAAGTACAAGGCTGACAGTGATGGGATAATATCCATATGTCTACAAGGAAGACCTGTTAATACTACTATTATTTAAATCTATGTACCAGCCACTAAAGCCAAAGATGAGGAAATTGAAGATTTTTATCAATTTCTGCAGTCTGAAATTGACCGAACATGCAATCAAGAAGTGTTATGTATTACTGGTGACTGGAATGAAAAAGTTGGAAGCAAAGAAGAATCATCGGTAGTTGGAAAATTTGGCCTTGGTGACATAAATAACACTGGAGATCACATGATAGAATTTTGCAAGACCAATGACTTATTCATTGCAAATACCTTTTTTCAACAATGCAAACAGTGGCTATACACATGGACTTCACCAGATGGAGTACACAGGAATCAGATTGACTACATCTGTGGCAAGAGGCAATGGAAAAGTTCAATATCTTCAGCCAAAACAAGGCCAGAAGCTGATTGTGGAACAGACCATCAACTGCTCATATGCAAGTTCAACTTGAAAGTGAAGCCAATTAAAACCAGTCTGTGAGAGCCAAAATATGACCTTGAATATATCCCTCCTGAATTTAGAGACCATCTAAAGAATAGATTTGATGCATTGAATACCAGTGACCAAAAACCAGAATAATTGTGGGATGACATCAAGAACATCATTCAAGAACAAAGCAAGAAGACATTCAAAAGACGAGAAAGAAAAGACCAAAATGGATGTCAGAAGGGACTTTGAAACTTGCCCTTGAGTGAAGAGTAGCTAAAGCAAATGGAAGAAATGACAAGATAAAAAGAGCTGAACAGAAAATTTCAAAGAGCAGCTCGAGCAGACAAAGCCAATTACTATAATGAAATGTGCAAAGACCTTGAGTTAGAAAACCAAAAGGGAAGAACACGCTCAGCATTTTTCAAGCTGAAAGAATTGAGGAAAAAAATTAAGCCTTGAGTTGCAATATTGAAAGATTCCATGGGCAAAATATTGAATGATGCAGGAAACATCAAAAGAAGTGAAAAGAATACACAGTCACTATACCAAAAAGAACTGGTCAATCTTCATCCATTTCAGGAGGTGGCATATGTACAAGAACCAATGGTATTGAAGGAAGAAGCTGAAGCTGCACTGAAGCAATTGATGAAGAACAAGGCTCCAGGAATTGATGGAATACCCATTGAGATGTTTCAACAAACGGATGTCCTGCTGGAGGCACTCACTTGGTTATGCCAAGAGATTTGGCAGACAGCCAAATGATTGGAAGAGATCCATATCTATACCCATTCCAAAGAACGGTGATTCCACAGAATGTGGAATTATTGAACAATATCACTAATATCACATGCAAGTAAAATCTTATTGAACATAATTCAAAAATGGTTGCTGCAGTATATTGACAGAGAACTTACAGAAATGCAAGCTGGATTCAGAAGAGGACATGGAACAAGGGATATCATTGCTGATGTCAGATGGATCTTGGCTGAAAGCAAAGAATACCAGAAAGATGTTTACTTGTGTTTTATTGACTATGCCAAAGCATTTGATTGTGTCTGCCATAACAAATTGTGTATAACATTGAGAAGAATGGGAATTCCAGAACACTTAATTGTATTCATGAGGAACTTGTACATAGACAAGAAGGCTGTTGTTCAGATAGAAAAAGGGAACACTACATGGTTTAAAATCAGAAAGGGAATGTGTCAGGGTTGTATCCTTTCACCATACTTATTCAATCTGTATGCTGAGCAAATAAACTGTGAAGCTGGACTATATAAAGAAGAACATGGAATTAGGATTGGAGGAAGAATCATTAACAATCTGAGATACGCTGATGACACAGCTTTGCTTGCTGAAAGTGAGGATGACTTGAAGTACTTTCTGATGCACATTGGAGAATACAGTCTGCAGTATGGATTACATATCAATATAAAGAAAAAAACATCCTGACAACTGGTCCTATAAGCAACATTATGATAAATGGAGAGAAGATTGAAATTGTCAAAGACTTCACATTACTTGCTTCTACAATCAACGCCAATGGAAGCAGCAGTCGGGATATCAGATGATATACAGCACTGGGCAAATCGGCTGCAAAGGACCTCTTTCAAGTGGTGAAGAGCAAAGATGTCTCCTTGAGGACTAAGGTACGTCTGACCCAAGCCATGGTGTTTTCAATCGCCTCACATGCATGTGAGAGTTGGACAATGAATAAGGAAGACTGAAGAAAAATTGATGCTTTTGAGCTGTGGTGCTGGCGAAGAGTGCTGAAAGTACCGTGGATTGCTAAAAGAACTAACAGGTCTGTCCTGGAGGAAGTGCAGCCAGAATGCTCCTTGGAGGCAAAAATGGCCAGACTTTGTCTCACATACTTTGGTCATGTTGTCAGAGGGACCATTCCCTGGAGAAGTATATCGTGGTTGGTAAGGTGGAGGGTCAACAGAAGAGGAGAAGGCCTTCTCCTCTGATTGACATGTCTGATTGACATGTCTGATTGACATGGCGGCAGTGGCAATGGGCTCAAGTATAGCAAGAATCATGGAGCTGGCTCAGGACTGAGTGGTGTTTCATTCTGCTGTGCATAGGGTTGCTATGAGTCAGAGATGACTTGATGGCACCTAACAACAAGAACAAGACTGATTTGACATCAGCAATGATATCCCTCATTCCACATCCTCTTCAAAATCCAGCTTGCATTTCTGGAAGTTTCCTGTCAATATACTGCTGCAACCATTTTTGAACTATCTTCAGCAAAATTTTACCTGCATGTGATATTAATGATACTGTTCAATAATTTCCACATTCTTTTGGATCACCTTTCTTTGAAATGGGCATAAATATGGATCTCTTCTAGTCTGTTGACCAGGTAGCTGTCTTCTAAATTTCCTGGCATAGACAAACAAGTAAGAGCCTCTAGAGCTGCATCCCTTTGTTGAAACATCTTTGTGGGTATTCCATCAATTTCTGGAGGCTTGTTTTTCACCAGTTCTTTTAGTGCAGCTTTGACTTCTTCCTTCAATACCATTGGTTCTTGATCATATGCTACATTCTGAAATTATTGTTCTTTTTGGTACAGTGATTCTCTGTATTTTTCTCCCTTCTTTTCATGCTTCTTGCATTGTTCAATATTTTATCTGTAGAATCCTTCAATATTGCAATTGTGGCTTGAATCTTTCTTCAGTTCTTTCAGCTTGAGAAATACGGAGCATGTTCTTCCCTTTTGGTTTTCTAACTCCAGGTCTTTGCACATTTCATAATAATACTGTGGTTTGTCTTCTTGAGCCATCCTTTGAAATCTTCAGTTCATCTCTTTTATCTCATCATTTCTTCCATTTGCTTTAGCTACTGTCCATTCAAGAGCAAGTTTCAGAGTCTCTTCTGACATCCATGTTGGTCTTTTTTTTTTTTTCCCCCCTGTATTTTTAATGACCTTTTGCTTTCTTCATGTGTAATGTTCTTGATATCATCCCACAACTTGTCTGGTCTTTAATCACTGGTATTTAAAGCATCAAGTTTGTTCTTCAGATGGTCTGTAAATTCAGGTGGGATATCATCAAGGTCATAATTTAGCTCTCTGGACTTGTTTTAACTTCCTTCAACTTGTGTATGAGAAATTAACAGTCTGTTCCATAACCAATTCCTGGCCTTGTTTTGACTGATGATATTGAGCTTTTCCATCACCTCTTTCCACGGATATACTCAATTTGATTTCTGTGTATTCAGTCTGGCAAGGTCCATGTGTATAGTCCCAGTTTATGTTGTTGAAAAAAGTATTTCAAATGAATAAGTCATTAGTCTTGCAAAATTCTATCATGTGATCTCCAGCATCACTTCTATCATGAAGGCCATATTTTCCAACTACTGATGCTTCTTTAGGAGCTCTGGTGGCATAGTACCTAAGGGACTTCACTGCTAACCAGAAGGCTGGTGATTCAAACCCACTAGCCACTCCTTGGAAGGAAGGGTGGGCAATCTACTTCCGTAGTGATGCCGCCTAGGAAACCCAAGGAGGGGTCACTAAGAGCTGTATCCAACTTGATGGCCATGCGTTGTTGTTGTTGATACTTCTTTAGTTCCAACTCTTGTATTCCAGTCACCAGCAATAATAAATACATCTTGAGTGTATGTTTGGTTGATTTCAGAATCCAGAAGTTTGTAAAAATCTTCAGTTTCTTCATCTTTTATTTTGGTGTTTGGTGTGTAAATTTGAATAACAGTTGTATTAACTTGTCTTCCTTATGTTGTTAGGTGCCATTGAATTGGCTCTGACTCATAGCAACCCTGTGTACAACAGAATGAAACACTGCCTGGTCCTGTGGAAGCCTCATAATCCTTGCTATACCTGAGCCCATTGTTGCAGCCACTGCATCAATCCATCTTCTTGAGAGCCTTCCCCTTTTTCACTGACCCTCCACTTTACCAAACATGATGGTACCTCTGACAGCATGACCAAAGTAACTGAGATGAAGTCTGGGCATTCTCACTTCCAAGGAGCATTTTGGCTGCACTTCCTCCAAAACAGATTTGTTAGTCCTTTTGGCAGACCATGGTACTCTTAGCATTCATCTCCAACACCATAATTCAAAAAGATCAACTCTTCTTCCATTTTCCTTATTCATTGGCCAGCTCTCCCATGCATAAGAGCTGATTGAAAATACCATGGCTTGGGTTAGGTGCACCTTAGTCTTCAAGGATACATCTTTGCTCTTCAGCACTTTAAAGAGGTCTTTTGCAGCAGATTTGCCCAGTGCAACACATTGTCTTATTTCTTGACTGCTGCTTCCTTGGTGTTGATTGTGGAACCAAGTAAAATGAAATCCCTGACAACTTCAATCTTTTCTCCATTTATTGTGATGCTTATTGGTCCAGTTGTGAAGATTTTCATTTTCTTTGTCTTGAGGTGTAATCCATATTGAAAGCTATAGTCCTTGATCTTCATTAGTAAGTGCTTCAAGTCATCCTCACTTTCAGCAAGCAATGTTGTGTCATGTGTGTATTATAGGTTGTTAATAGGTCTTCCTCTAATCCTGATCACATTCTTCTTCATATAGTCCAGCTTCTGGAATTGTTTGTTCATCATACAGAATGAGTATGTATGGTGAAAGAGTACTACTCTAACACACTCCCTTCTTGATTTTGAACCATGCAGTATCCCCTTGTCCTGTTCAAATGACAGCCTCCTGGTCTATGTACATGTTCCTGCTGAGCACCATCAAGTGTTCTGTTATTCCCATTCATCTCAATGTCATCCATAATTTGTTATGATCCACACAATTGAATGCTTTTGCATAGTTAATAAAACACAAGTAAACATGTTTCTGGTATTCTTTGCTTTGAGTCAAGATCCATCCGACATCAGCAATGATGACCATCAGTTGCTCATATGCAAATTCAAGTTGAAGATGAAGACAATTAAAACAAGTCCAAAAACCAAAACCAAACTCACTGCCATTAAGTCGATTACAACTTATAGCAACAACTATGACAACTATAACCCCTCCTTGGGTTTCTGAGGCAATATCTCTACAGAAGTATATTGCCCAGTTTTCCCTCCAAGGAGTGGCTAGTGGGTTTGAACTGCAATACTTCTGGTTAGCAGTCAAATGCCTTAGGCACTAGGCCACCAGAGCTCCCACAACAAGTCCACTAGAATCAAAATATGATCTTGATTATATTCCTCCTGACTTTAGAGACCATCTAAAGAATAGATTTGGTGCATTGAACACCAATGACTGAACACCAGAAGAATTGTGGGATGACATCAAGAGCATCATCCATGAAGAAAGCAAAAGATCATTAAAAAGATAGGAAAGGAAGGACAGACCAAAATGGATGTCAGAAGAGATCCTGAAGCTTGCCATTGAATGGAGAGCAGCTAAAGCGGATGGAAGAATCAACAGGGTAAAAGAGCTGAACAGAGATTTTAAAGATCAGCTCGAGGAGACAAAATAAATTGCTATAATGAAATGTGCGAAGACCTGGAGTTAGAAAACCAAAAGGGAAGGGCACGCTCGACATTTCTCAAGCTGAAAGAACTGAGGAAAAAATTCAAGCCTTGAGTTGCAATATTGAAAGATTCTATGGGAAAAATATTGAATGATGCAGGAAACATGAAAAGAAGATGGAAGGAATACATAGAGCCACTGTACCAAAAAGAATTGGTTGATGTTCATCCATTTCAGGAGGTGACATATGACCAAGAACAAATGGTATTGAAGGAAGAAGTCAAAGCTTCACTGAAGGAATTGGCAAAGAATAAGGCTCCAGGAATCAAGGGAATACCCACTGAGATGTTTCAACAAATGGATGCTGAGCTGGAGGCACTCACTTGTCTATGCCAAGAAATTTGGAAGAGAGCTACCTGGCCAACTGACTGGAAGAGATCCATATTTGTATGCATGTCAAAGAAAGATGATCCCACAGAATGTGGAAAATATTGAACAATATCATTAATATCACACACAAGTAAAATCTTGCTGAATATAATTAAAAAATGGTTGCAGCGGTATATTGAGAGAGAGCTGCCAGAAATGCAAGCTGGATTCAGAAGAGGATGTGGAATGAAGGATGTCATTGCTGATGCCAGATGGATCTTGGTTAAAAGCAAAGAATACCAGAAAGATGTTTACTTGTCTTCCTTATAGGTATATGGATATCATTCTATCACTGACAGGATAGATCATGAAACGTCCTTTGTGATGGTGAATGCAATGCCATTCCTCTTCAACTCTTCATTCTCAGCATAGTAAACCATATGAATGCCTGATTCAGAATGGCCAAAACCGGTCCATTTCAGCTCACTAATGCCTAGGATTTCTATTTTTATGCATTCCATTTCTTTTTTTACAACTTCCAGTTTTCCTAGATTCATACGCAATATATTCCAGGTTCTAATTATTAATGAATCTTTGCAGATGTTTCTTCCCATTTTGAGTCATGCCCTGTCAGCAAGTGAAGGTCCGGAAAGCTTCACTCCATCCATGTCATTAAGGTGAACTGTACTTCGAGGAGGCAGCTCTTCTCCAGTCGTATTTTGAGTGCCTTCTGATCTGAAGGACTCATCTTCTGGCACTATATCAGGCAATGTTTCAGGGCTATTCATAAAATTTTTCAGGAATATATCAGACAGTATTTCACTGCTATTCATAGGGTTTTCAGTGGCCAGTTTTTTCAGAAGTGGTTGCCCCTGTCCTTCTTCCCAGTCTTTCTTAGTCTGGAAACTCTGCTGAAACCTGTCAATTGTGGGTGACCCTGCCAGTATTTGAAATACCAGTGGCATAGCCTCCAGCCTTACAGCAACACGCAAGCCACCACAGTACGGTAGACTGACAGTCAAGACATTTGTACCACTTGGGGAAGTTTTTCTTAAATCAACATTTATTCAACATTCAGATATTTACTGAGTACCCATGAAACACAGTTCTAGGTGCTAAGGACTTGGCAGTCAACAAAATAGACAAAAATCCCCAAACTCATGGAGCTTAAAATTTAGTAGTAGGGGTAGACAAAGAATGAACAAGATAAATATTTACACATGGTAGAAGGTGACAAGTGTAAAGGGAAAAAACAAATCAGGAAAGGGAATAGGGAGTGGAGACTTCACAATTTACCTGGAAAGCCTCCCTGAAGTAATATTCATGTAAAGATCTGAAGAAGATGAGGAAAGAATCCACTCAGAAGTCTGCGGAAGAACATTCGAGGCAGAAGGACAAGTAGATGAATGCTCTGAGTCAGGGCAGTGCCTAATGTGTTTGAGAAATAGAAATAGGAAGGAAGCCAGTGTGGCTAGAGAAAAGTAAGCAAAAAACCAAAAATGCACTGCCATTGAGTCAATTCTAACTCATAGTGACCCTACAGAACAGAGTAGAACTGCTCTATAGGGTTTCCAAGGCTGTAAATCTTTATGGAAGCAGACTGCCTCATTTTCCTCCCTCAGAGTGGCTGGTTTGAACTAGGTATCTTTTGGTTAGCAGCCAAATGATTTAATTACTGTGCTACCAGAGCTCCTAGTAAGATGTTAAGATGTGAAGTAATAGAAAATATGGTCAAGTGCTATTGGAGAAATTGAGGGGAATGGAGAGGATGTTACAATTCCATTGTGTCTTCCCAGTGGACATCTCTCTCTGTGTTAGGTAGCAGTATCACACCCTCCAGTTATCTATTCAGCATTCGTAACAATGGTCTTCATGGCTGGCCTATTGTTTTCCTCCACATTCTCTGTATTCGCATCCAGATAGTGAGCTGAGGGCAGAGGCTGTGGCATCTGTATCATTCTCTACTCTGTCCCCAGATCCTTTCACAGAGATTGCTACAGAGTAGTGTTATTGTTGGTAGTTGTCATCGAGTCAGTTCTGGCTCATTTTGTTCCCATGTGTGTGGAGTAGAACTATACTCCATAGGGTTTTCATGATTGTGACATTTCTTTCAGAAGCAGATCAGCAGGCCTTTCTTCCAAGGTGCCAACTTTATCCAATAGTTAAGCACTTTAGTGTTTGTGCCACTCAGGGACTCCTGCTACTGAATGACTCAATCAAAAAATCAATGAATGGATGGGTAAATGAATGAATGAACCTCAATTAGTACTTATACTTACCTTGTGACACATCCAGTGTGCCCATTACATTTCCCTCCATGCACTGAAGCTCCTCATCTCTGCACTTCTCCAGCAAAAGGCCTTTTCTTACTTTGTATTCATGCTTTGCCACTTTATGAGACCCTCCACCTCCATGGATAGGAAAGTGATAGTGCTTCCAGTTACACTTGGCAAAAAAGGCTTGATAATTCTGTTGGTGAAATCAACAGACCAGAGATTCAATGACAATCTAGACAAATAGGTGGGCAATGCTAGCTTGAAAATGCAGAGATCCTATCCAGAGGCAACAAAGTCCAGTTTGTTTTATAAAACCCCATTTCAAGCATACAGTTCATGTGCTGGGAAATAACGTTGTCAGTCTTCCCATCTCCTGGGGGCTTCTTGGAAGCCCTGAACAAAGATGGTCCTTTGTCATCTGTCCACTGGGGAGCTCATCAGTTCATGATGTCATTGTGATGTCTCCATGTCATTACCAGTGTGGTAGCTGCTTTGGTTAGCTGCTCTATTCTATACAAACCTGGTGGGTGCTGATCCCATGAAATTAGTAAGAATGTGTATTCTGATGGTTAAGATGTTCTGGGCAGGTAATGTTTTTCTACAAGTCTCTTCACACCCACCAGGCCTTCTCTGACATCAAGATAACCATGAGAACAAAATCTGAGTCACTGGCTCCCTGAGACCCTAGCATGCTCTCCCTGCTGTGTCCTCCCATAAGCATTTTGTGATGTTCTTATCCTGCTGCTGATGGGAAAACATGGAATTAATCAACAATGAGTGTGAAAGAAAAAAACAAAGCAAAACAAACAAACAAACAAAAACCCCAAAACACTGCTACTCTAAAGTTTTTTTTCTACATTTTATTTATTTATTTTCTTTTAAATAAGTGAAACCGGAGAAACTCTTTGTATTCATCTTTGCTCACTTTAGTATCAAATGCTTGTTCATTGCATGTTGCTGAGTTAAGTTAGCTGGGGCATTAGTGAAGACTTGGCCAATTTCATGCCTCTGTGTTAATATCATTCCTATATTACTTCCCCATTGGCCAGAAATGAAAACTATTAGGGAAGAAAGGGAATTTAGAGACCTTGTGGTTAGCCCCTTTCATTTTACATACATGGAAACTAGCTAATAGAGAGGGCAGAGGCAGAAAGAAGCTGAGCACACAAGTTAAAACTTAACAGGAAAAATTTTGTACATCTTTTTGGATTCATTCCTTTGTGTTGACTTAAGCTAGCTGTCCTGGCCTAGAGCTTCTTCCTTAAGTCTTTTCTCCAGGCACTTGGGCTGGAGTCTCATTTAGAGAAAGCAAACAGATGAGTAGTGCTGTGGTGAGTAGGGGTTTAGCTTGTCTTGTCAGGTTCCCTGAGTTCTCAAATCCTGGACCTGCAGTTTGTTAGTTCTGTGAGTCAGATCAAGTTTAATAAACTCTTCAACCCTCAGATTGCTTATCTGTAAAATGGGCATAATAACAGCACCTCTAGGATAGGATAGGAGCTCTGGTAGCATAGTGGCTAAAGCACTTGACTGCTAACCAGAAGGCTGGAGGTTCAAACCCCCCAGCCACTCCTCGGAAGGAAGGTTGGGCAATCCTACTTCCCTAGTGATACTGCCTCGGAAACCCAAGGAGGGGTCGCTATGAGTCGGGGCTGACTCGACGGCACATAACAACAACAACAACAACTAGGATAGGGTTGTTATGAGAACCTTTTAAAGGAAATACTGCATATCAAGTAGTTAGGAGTTTCTGGCACACAGTATGTGCTCAGGAATCTTAGCATTTATGGCCCTTTTGAGAAAAGAGGCTGTTGGGGTGTGATCATTACCCAGTACTAAAATTCACAAGGGAGCTCTGGTAGTATAGTGGCTAAGGCACTTGACTGCTAACCAGACAGCTGGCGGTTCAAACCCACCAGCCACTCCTCGGAAGGAAGGTTGGGCAATCCTACTTCCGTAGTGATAACTGCCTTGGAAACCCAAGGAGGGGTCGCTATGAGTCGGGGCCGACTCGATGGCAAATAACAACAACAACAACAAAATTCACAAAGGTGATTTCACTTTGGTAAATAGTAGCATTCCTGGCAGAGTGGTATTTCCCCAATTTATGCAGCATATTTTCCTTACATTCTTCCTGACTCTTTCATTCTAATATCTTCTCAGTTTCAATTTGCATCAGCACAGAGCCTACCCTTGCCCCTCTTTTTCATCACCAGGTTTTAAATGCATGTGATACTAAAACTAGTAAAAAACCAGGGGCTTTGCATAATAAGACACAGACAACACAATAGGCTGGGATACAGAACAGGAAGTGCCTCTGTCCCTTCAGAGGTGAACAACAGAGCCTGGTTACTTTTGTTAGCAAGAAAGCCACTGCTCCCCATGTGGGTCTTAAGCTGTTTTAAATGGATTAGAGAGCTAATATAAGGCCCAAATCAGGCCCATCTGAAAACAGAGGAGAAGGTATAATAGGCTCTGGGAAGACATACTTTCTTGCTTTCTCCATCGCCCTTCCAAAGCTTCCTGCTAAAAGTAGTGAAAGAGTCAGATCTGTTAAAAGAGAGACACGTCTGAAAGCAATTGCATCTCTAGAGGCAAGTCCAGGGAAGCCAGTTCCCCAACCCAGATTTCAGCTTTCCATTTGAAAACAGAGATGCAGAAGGAAGAATGGATTCTTGGTAGAGAGAGATTTGGAAAGCACATGGAATGAGGAGGTAGGGAATATATGTATATATATATATATGTGTGTGTGTGTGTGTGTATGTATATATATATATATATATATATATATATATATATAATGTATCTGAGGATGCTAAGTGTCTGCATTACTATGTGTGTCCTTGCCTGGTCTTATCTCTCTGACTTTGTTTGTAAAGTGTAAAAGAAGGAGAAGTGGATGTGGAATCAGGGAAGCCAGGTTATTTTTTAATTTAATTTTAATTTTTTATTGTGATTTGGATGAAAGTTTACAGAGCAAATTCACTTCCCATACAGCAGTTCACATATACTTTGTCTCATGACATTGACTACAATTTACCTCATTGCAACAGCCCCCCTCCCACTTCTTCCCCATAGTTACCTCTTTCCTGTGTCCATCCCTCCATGCACTCCTGCCCCCTGAGCTGTCTCTCTCTGCATACACAGCCCTTCTATTTTCCCATGATTGTTCTCTCCAAGGAGTGTATCTATCTAGTATAAATGTTCACCTCATATGCCTGTCTTTTGTTTAGCTGGAAGCCATAGGTGTGGGTTCAATTCTAGACCTCAAGGGCAGCTAGAGACCATAGTCTCAGTGGTTCCACCAGGCTCTATCAGACCAGCAAACCTGGTCCTGTCTTTCTTATTTTTTTTTTTCCCAAATGATTTTGAGTTTTGTTCCACATTGTTCTCCCACTCTATCCAGGATCTCCTACATAGATCCCCCTTCATGTAGTTGACAGTGGTAGCCAGGAACCATCTAGTTCTTCTGGTCTCATAGTCGTATAGGCTGAGGATTGCATGGTGTACTAGTCACTTGGACTAATTGTTTCCATGAATTTTTGGTTTTCGTCATTCTTCTTTGCTCTGGACAAGGAGAGATCCATCTTTGCATCTAGATTGAAGCCAAGTTATTATCGTATTTAATGGCATGATCTGTTTCTTCTTCACTTATTACTTCCTAAGGATTTGTTATGGATTGAATCATTGTGATAGTTGAAGATGTGTCAACTTGGCTGGACTCCAGTTGTGAGTGGTGGTTCCCATGATGGATCAGATGACTGAGTTCTGAGCGGCCGGTCTGCCCAAGGGGAGTTTCCCCAGGGGTGTGGCCTACCTGCAATGCTATTCCAAGGACAAGCTGGAAGAACGGCATTCTGGACTATATACTTCCTTGAGTGAGCGGCTCGCCGCTCGCCCTGGAGGTTTCGGATTCATCCTTTGTTGGGAACAGCAACCAGCGTGCTGCGTGCCAGCTTGATTCTCTCGGCTCTGTTGTGCTTACGGGAACCAGGCGGCTCCGGGCCTCATCTCCTCCAGAGACGAACTTTGTGGCTTGAACTCCTCTGCCGTGCGTGCGAAAGCCAGGTGGCTCCGGGCCCCATCCCCCTCCAGAGACGAACTTTTCAGCTTGAACTTGTCGGCTTCTACACGCTTGTGAGCCATTTACCTAAGATAAATCTCTCTCTCTCTCTTTCTCTCTCTATAAATATATATATACACTTTGCTGGTTTTTGTGTTTCTCTAGAGAACCCAATCCAACACAATCATCTTCCCCCAAATTTATGTTGAAGTCCTAACCCCTGGTACCTGTGTCTTCCCCCAAATTTATGTTGAAGTCCTAACCCCTGGTACCTGTGAATGTGACCTTGCTTGGAAATAAGGTCTTTGAAGAGGCTATCAATTAACATGAAGTTATATCATACTGGTTTAGGTGGGTCCTAATCCAATCTGACTAGTGTCCTACAAGAGGAGAAGAAACACAGAAAGATAGAGAGAACGATCATGTAAAAATGCCAAGCCAAGATGCATAACCCATGGAATGCTGGGAGCTACCAGAAATTGAGAGAGACAAGAAATATCTTCCCCTACAGCCTTCAGAGAGAATGTGGTCTTCCTGAAATTCTAAATTTGGACAGTTAGGACTGTGAGAGAATAAAAGTTTTTTTGCTATCAATCTCCCACTTTGGGGTACTTTGTTGCAGGGTTCCTAGGAAACGAATGCAGTTTCTTACTCATGTAATGCAAAGGTGAGACTAGATGGTTTTTCTGTTACATTCTTGTACTAACATTCTAGGATGTGGATTCCTTGCCAGCCTTTCTAGGAGCAGAGGACTCTGAATAGAAGACAACCCTAAAAAAATGGAAGCTTATGGAATTACTAGAGGGTTTCTGATCACATGTCTTTCCTTCAAGTGTATTTCTTGCCTTGCGTTGCCAGCACTCGGTTCTGTGCCAGACATTGCTGAGGCCTTGGGACACCTAAGCCAGCATCCACACTTGGCAAGGCAGACCTGCTTTTTGTGTTCCAAGACCTTAGCTCCCTTTGGGATAGTTGGCACTGGGAAGAAAGCAAGGAGCTGGCAGCTCTCAGAATGGTTGAGGGAGTCCAAGGTCTGGGGCTGGAGAGATAGCGAGTTGCTACATTCCAGGTTCTTTGTAGAGGAAGGTAGATGATGAGGCCAGGCCATGTTCTCCAACACTGTGGGAAGTCAGTAGGAGTTGTTCATTGGCTTGGCCCAGAAGCCTTTGGCTGGAGTGGGCAGGGGAGGGCCTCTTCAGCTTTTCAGAGAAGCCTGTGGCTGAGCTGGTTAACACTGTGCTAGGTGGTTCTTTCGCATGGCTGGTTCACTGGAAGGCTGGAGGCTTCTGGGGCCTGTTCCATCCCCAGTGTCAAGAGGGACCCTGCTATTGCTGAATTTTAAATGAAGGAGATGGCCAGACTGCATTTGTATTAGCTGCAGTAATGATGATAAAATTTGTAAACTTAGAGAGGATGCTAATTTACACTGTGGATGCCATCAATGCTGGGTTTTCTGAAGCTCCAATTACAAGACAAATTTCCTTATGAACTGACTGCCAGAAAATACCCTCGTTGTTATTCCAACAACAGAAGCTAATTCGTTACTCTTCCCTTGTAGGATGATGAAGAAGGAAAGAAATAAAAGCCAATCGTCTTTCTCTGTTAACCTGAGTTGATTCTTCTGCTCAGACTGAAAATGCCTAATGAATCAGGATCTAAGCTGTGCACTAACTTATAACATTACACCCAACTTAAGTGGCTATTTTGGGCTCCACAAAGAAAAGGCTGGAAAAAAAATGAACTGGTATTTCAGCAAGAGACACTGAGATTAGACCAGAGGAAAGACTTCCCTGACTAGTATGAACTTGAGACCTTGAGAAAAATCATTCCCTGTAGACCTGTAGGAAGTAAACAGAGATCTATACAGTGTGGTGGCTAGAGTTTGAGTGCTAAAGTCAAATAATCTGGGTTTGACAGTTACTTGGCCTCTTTTTAAACTACATGAAGTTAGGCAAGTTACTTACCCTTTCTAACCCTCAACTAATTTATATGTGAAATGGATATATTAATACTATCAAGCTCATAGAAATGTTACAAAGAGTAAATGAAATATGCATTTAACATGCCTAGCACACAGGAAGCAGTCAAGGGTGATTTTGGAGGATATTGAGATTATTCTTTCAAGTAGAAAAGAAGCAGAAGAATGATTGTTTATTGAATTGGCCTGTGGCCTGCAATTTAAAGGAATTCTGGGGGCGTAGTGCCTAAGGCATTTGACTACTAATCAGAAAGCTGGCGGTTCAAACCCACCAGCCACAACTTGGAAGGAAGACTGAGCAATCTACTTCTGTAGAGATAATGCCTTAGAAACTCAAGGAGAGGTTGCTATGAGTCAGAATTCCTCCATGGTAGTGAGTTTGGTTTTTAGTATGTGGAATTTAAATGCTAATTGTCCATTCATAGAAAAAGTTATAGAACCTCTAGATTTTAGAGCTATTAGAATCACTCAATAGATTGGTCTATGGAAAGAATTTGACCTTTGGAACCTGGATTTTCATCACAGCTCTGTCACTTATTAGCTCAGAGAAGTATCATAATCCCTCAGAGCCCCAGGTCCCTCTTCAGCAGCTTGGAGATAACACCTCCTTCCTAGTATTGCATTGTGAAGATAAAATGATATAGCTGTGTGAAGCATTTAACACACTGCTTGACACTCACAGTCACCCTACAAATCTTAATTCCCACTGCCCCTCCTGAAATAACTTTAAGTTTTAGCTATATGATTTCCTAAAAGTCTTGATTTCCAGGACTGGAAGCACTAATCTGATGCAATAATACAACAGAATGCCTTGTAAGCTGTAACATTGTGCAATTAAAAACACATAGTTATTGTTATTTATCAAGGGTGGAAGCTGAGAGGCCAGCAAGTAGAATCAGATGATGACACCTGTCATGAAAATAGAAGTAAATGACATTGGATAATAAATTTGGTGCTAGGCATTTTTAAGAAAGGGGAGTTGTTAAACATTTATAGAGGTGGAGTCCCTGGGTGGTACAAATTGTTAAGCACTTGGCTGCTGACTGAAAGATCACTCACACACTCACTCACTGCCATCAAGTGGATTCCAACTCATAGCGACCCCTCCTTGGGTTTCCAAGGCGGTATATCTATGGAAGTAGATTGCCCAGTCTTCCTTCTGAGGAGTGGCTAATGGGTTTGAACCACTAGCCTTCTGGTTAGCAGTTAAATGCCTTAGGCCCTACACCACCAGAGCTCCCAAGGTGGTTCAAATCCACCAGAGGTGACTCAGAAGAAAGGCCTG
Organism: Orycteropus afer afer; assembly: GCF_000298275.1. NCBI lineage: Eukaryota > Metazoa > Chordata > Mammalia > Tubulidentata > Orycteropodidae > Orycteropus > Orycteropus afer. The sequence continues at coordinate 18,615,107 of NW_006921611.1, forward strand.
GCGATCTATTTCCAAAAGATCACAGCCATTATAAACCCTATGGAACACACTTCTACTCTGTGATACACAGGTCATCATGAGTCAGAGTCCAATCAATAGCTTATTTATTTATTTTCTTTAACCATTTGCCAGATACTATATTAGGTACTTTATACATCGTATGTATATTATGATATTGGGGATGGTCCTAGGCTGATTATCATTTATTTTCTAGAACTGTAATTTACAAATAAAATGATTTCTTTCCAATAGATTTTAAGGTTCTTGAAGGCACATCCTATATTTTGCAAATATTCACTTTGTCCACAGTTCTTGGGAGAGCGTACTAGAGGAACTTGTAAGATATTTCGTGAATAGGTGGATGAGTTATATTCATTTATTCATTAATTTGACAATTATTTATACCATATTCCAGGCACGGTTTCAAACACTAAGAATACAGCAACTGACAAAATAAACAAAGTCTATTTTGCTCTCACACAATTCACACTTTAGCAGGGGCCAGGGCATGCTTATTATGTTCTCTGCTTTGAGCTGAGATATGAACAATGATCTCTCTCATTCCATGCCCTCTTCTAAATCCAGCTTGAGTTTCTGGCACAGTATAGGAGGTACTTAACAATGTAGGATTAGAAGTGGTCACTAAAAGAGTGAGTGTAGTAAGAAAAGATGTAGACTCAGCTCTGGGAAACGGCAAAGTTTATATGGGATGATGAGCAGTTCCAGCAAAGGGAAATGAGAAGAAGCAGGAGAAAACCAAGATAGAATAGTGTCTAGGAAGCAAGAGGAAAAAGTGTTTCAAGGAAGAGTCAGTCATCAGATGTGTCAAATCTTTTGCTAGTTCCCTGAATTAAATATTGGGTTTGGAAAAATATAGTTACTAGTGAGCTTGATAAGAGCAGGTGTGATGGGGTGGTGAGGGTGAAAACATTTTTTGAACTGGCTAAAAAAGTGGGAAGAGTCAAACTGAAGACCAAGAGTATAGGCAACTTTTCTGACAACTTTTCGGTAAAACAAGCAAAGAAATGGGGTTGTAGCTAAAGTTATGTGTGATGTGAAGGTAAATGTTTATTTGTGCATGCCTTTAAGATGATATGTTCAATATCTTTCATGATATGAAATGTTTGTATGCTGAAAAAAATGATTAGGGGAAGAGAAGTGATATGCAGGAGAGAGATGGGGTATTTGCGAGAATTACGTCCTTGGATAGGTGAGAGGAGATCCAGTATAAAAAGGGAGAAATTGGTTATACAAAGGTGAATGAATGAATTCATCTTGATTTTTGTAATTAATTTATTGAGGGAATTCAGGAAGAAAAACAAGATGTGAGGGGAAGCAATGAGTTCAGTGTTAGACATTTTATGTTTGAGATGCCTGTAGAAACAGTTGCTTGGAGATGTCACACAGACAGTTGGGAATAAGGATCTGAAGCATTGGGTAGTGGTTGGGGACGAACTAGTATCAGGGAATTGTAAGTGAACAAGTGATAGTTGAAGCCCTGGAATGGGTCAGATCTCCCATAGGAAGAGTACAAATAGGCTAAGAACAGGAAGGAGGGAAAGCTGGGGACGACAAGGCAGCAGGATCCAGCTAAGGGGAGGGAGTCAGGCCTCACGCAAGAGGTAGGAAGGAGAGAAAGCCAAGGACAACAAGGCAGCAGGATCCAGGTAAGCAGAGAGAGACAGACCCCCCGCTAAGGCAAGAAGGAGGGAAAGCTGGGGGATGGAGGAGAGGTTTTGAACAGCTAAGGGAGATGAACTTGTCTGTCAGTTTGTTGTACTGTGGTGGCTTGCATGTTGTTATGAGGCTTGAGGCTGTGCCACCAGTGTTTCAAATGCTAGCAGGGTTGCACATGGTGTACAGGTTTCAATGCAGCTTATAGACTGAGACAGACTAGGAAGAAGGAAGAGGCCATCTGTTCTGGTTACCTAGTGCTTCTCTGACAAGAATATATACCACAAACGGGATGGCCTTAACAAAAGGAGTTTATTCTCTTACAGGAGGCTATAAGTCCAAATTCAAAGTGCCAGGCTCTAGGGGCTGGATAAAAGCCCCTAAACCTTGGGCTTCAACTCTACCTCCAGCTCCCATCCCACTGAAGCTAGAGGGTTTTCTTCACTTAGACAGCTGCTGGCTGCTGAGGCTGACAAGCCCAAGGTTGACAAGTAAACAGGCACAGTCCTGATGTACCAAACCACACAGGACGCCATTCCTTCAAGTCCACTGAAAGTCCCTAGGTCAGCAGAGTGTGGTAGGCTGCTCAGCAACAACATGGCTACATGCAGGGTCCAAGCGTGCCATAAGCTAGAGACCATTTCCCAAGGCTTTTCCTTATATACAGGAAGCAGACCACATCCCTAAGGCAGCTACTCAGCTGCTCACAGTAGATTCCACCATGGAGTTGATTACCAGTCTCATTATGGGGAATACTACATCCAGCTGCCAGCCACTCAACCAGGCCTAGCCAAGTTGACACACAAACTTAATCACCACACCATCCAATTTTCAAAGAATTGGCCAGGGGAAACCTTATGGATATCAGAGAAACACTGTCTGATACATTACTGGGCAACTTTATGAATAGCCTGGAAATGTTGTCTGATACAGTGCAGGAAGATGAGCCCCTTAGGTCAGAAGGCACTCAAAATACGACTGGGAAAGAGCTGTGTCATCAGAGTAGAACTGACCTTAATGATATGGATAAAGTAAAGCTCTTGGGACCTCCATTTGCTGACATGCAATAACTCAAATTGAGGAAAAACAACTGCAAACATCCATTAATAATTAGAATATGGAATGTATGAAGTATGAATCTAGGAAAATTGGAAGTTGTCAAAAATGAAATGGAACACATAAAGATTGCTATCCTAGGCATTAATGAGCTAAAATAGATCAGTTTTGGCCATTTTGAATCTGACAACCATATGATCTGCTATGCCAGGAATGACAATTTGAAGAGGAATGGCGTGGCATTCATCATCACAAAGTGTGTTTCATGATATGTCCTGAAGTACAGTTTTGTCAGTGATAGGATAATATCCATAATCCTATAAGGAAAGCCAGTTAATACTATTATTATTAAAATTTACACACCAATCACCAAGGCCAAAGATGAGGAAACTGAAGATTTTTATTAACTTCTGTTCTGCGGTCTGAACTTGACTGAACGTTCAATCAAGATGTGTTAATTATCATTGGTGACTGGAATGCAAAAGTTGGAAGTGAAGAAGTATCACTGATAGTTGGAAAATTTGGCCTTGGTGACAGAAATAACATTGGAGATTGCATGATAGAATTTTGCAAGACCAACTACTTATTCATTGCAAATAAGTTTTTTCAAACGCAAATGGTGGCTATACATGTGGCAGATGGAATACACAGGAATCAGATTGACTACATCTGTGGCAAGAGGTAAGGAAAAGCTCAATATCTTTAGCCAAAACAAGGCCAGGAGCTGATTGTGGAACAGACCATCAACTGCTCATATACAAGGTCAATGTGAAGTTGAAGACAATTAAAATAAGTCCATGAGAGCCAAAATATGACCTGGAATATATCCCTCCTCAATTCAGAGACCATCTAAAGAATAGATTTGATGCATTGAATACCAGTGACTGAAAACCAGAAGGATTGTGGGATGACATCAATAACATCATTTATGAAGAAAGCAAGAGGTCATTAAAAAGACAAGAAAGGAAGAAAAGACCAAAATGGATGTCAGAAGAGACTCTGAAACTTGCCCTTGAGCAGAGAGTAGCTAAAGCAAATGGAAGAAATGACAAGATAAAAGAACTAAACAGAAGATTTCAAAGAGCAGCTCTAGCCGACAAAGCTAATTACTATAACGAAATGTACAAAGACTTGGAGTTAGAAAACCAAAGGGGAAGAACACACTCAGCTTTTCTCAAGCTGAAAGAACTGAGGAAAACAATTAAGGCTCGAGTTGCAATATTGAATGATTCTATGGGCAAAATATTGAATGATGCAGGAAACATCAAGAGAAGATGGAAGGAATACACAGAGTTGCTACGCCAAAAAGGACTGGTCAATTTCCATCCATTTCAGGGGGTGGCACATGTTCAGGAACCAATGGTATTGAAGAAGAAGTTGAAGATGCACTGAAGGAATTGGCAAAAACAAGGCTCCAGGAACTGACAGAATACCCAACGAGATGTTTCTATAAATGGATGCCCCACCACAGGCACTCACTCAGTTATGCCGAGAGATTTGGAACCCAGCTACCTGGCCAACTAGAAGAGATTCATATTTATACTGATTCCAAAGAATGGTGATCCCACAGAACAGGGAAATTATCAAACAATATAATTAATATCGCATGCAAGTAAAATCTTACTGAAGATAAGTCAAAAATCGTTGCAGCAGTATGTTGACAAAGAACATCCAGAAATGCAAGCTGGATTCAGAAGAGGATGTGGAACGAGGGATATCATTGCTGATGTCAGACGGATGTTGGCTCAAAGCAAAGAATACCAGAAAGATGTTTACTTGTGTTTTATTAACTATGCAAAAGCATTTGATTGTGTGGATCATGACAAATTATGGGTAACATTGAGAAGAGTGGGAATTCCAGAACACTTAAGTATACTCCTGAGGAACCTGTACATAGACCAGGAGGCTGTTGTTTGAAAAGAAAAAGAGGACACTACATGGTTTAAAATCAAGAAAGGAGCACTTCAGGGTTGTATCCTTTCACCACACTTATTCAATCTATATGCTGAGCAGATAATCTGAGAAACTGGGCTAAATGAAGGAGAACATGGCATCATGATTGGAGGAAGAATGATTAACATTAATGATTAACAACCTGCAAAAAGGCTGACAACACAACTTTGCTTGCTGAAAGTGAGAATGACTTGAAGTACTTACTGATGAAGATTGAAGACTACAGTCTGCAGTATGGATTACATCTCAATATAAAGAAAACAAAAATCCTCACAACTGGACCTATAAGCAGCATCATGATAAATGGAGAAAAGATTGAAGTTGTCAAAGACTTCACATTGCTTGGTTCTACAATCAACACCAATGGAAGTAGCAGTCAGGACATCAGAGGATGTATAGAACTGGGCAAATGGGCTGCAAAGGACCTCTTTTAAGTGTGGAAGAGCCAAAATGTCTCCTTGAGGAATAAGGTGCACCTGACCCAAACCATGATATTTTCAGTCACCTCATATGCATGTGAGACCTGGACAATGAATAAGGAAGATCAAAGAAGAGATGATGCTTTTGAGTTGTGGTGCTGGTGAAGAATGCTGAAAGTGCCATGAACTACTAAAAGAACTAACGAATCTGTCCTGGAGGAAGTGCAGCCAGAATGCTCCTTGGAAGCAAGAATGGCCAGACTTCATCTCACCTACATTAGTCATGTTGTCAGAAGGGACAATTCCTTGGAGAAGGATGTTAGGCTTGGCAGCTTTTGAGTTGTGGTGCTGGTGAAGAATGCTGTAAGTACCGTGGACTGCTAAAAGAGCTAATGAATCTGTCCTGGAGGAAGTGCAGTCAGAATGTCCCTTGGAAGCAAGAATGACCAGACTTCATCTCACCTATTTTGGTCATATTGTCAGAAGGGATCATTCCCAGGAGAAGGATGTCAGACTTGGTGGAGAGTCGACGAAAGAGAGGAAGGCCCTCAACGAGATGGATTGACACAGTTGCTGCGACGATGGGCTCAAGTATAGCAAGGATCATGGAGCTGATGCGGGACCAGGAAGTGTTTTGTTCTGCTATGCATAGGTTCACTATTAGTTGGAGATGACTCCATGGCTCCTAACAACAACAACAACAGAATGCTGGGTATCGCAACAACTGGGGTATGAAAAGATGTAAGAGGAAGGAAGAAACTGAGAAAGTGGTCAATGAGTTAGGAGACAATAAGTCAAAAGCCAGATGGGAATCTCACAACTTCCTGAATTCTCTGGATCTCCCTCATGTGTTGTCTACTTGAGGTGTGACCACGATGTCCCACGACCATTGAAAATGGTGCTGAGCTCTAAAGACAGTAGACTTTTTTCTTTGAGCAGTTCAATTCTGTTTCCATTTAATTTGGCAAATGCATTCATCCCAGAGTGTCAGAACCAAGAACCCTCAACCCTTCTTAGGCCATCTGGGCCTATTCATGCAATTGAGAGGCAGTTATGTACAAGATAAAAGTACTCTCTACTTAGCAAATAGCATAGATCTACTGTTAGCCCAGAGGGGAGAGATTGAATCTTTGCAGTTTCCTTTTTTCAGTAAAACACATTTAATCACTTAAATGCTTTTTGATGATGAGCTGAGGGTGATTTTTATCATTTAAGCTAACTCCCATCAGTCTTTGATATGTCCTGAGTAAGATAACTGAGAAGAAAGAAGGGGTATGGTCTTTTTGTTTGGGTTTATGTTGCTTTATTTATCTGTTTCAATTATCTACTTTTGCATTTTAAATGACCCAAATACACCAGGCAACTGCACTTGCATGCAGATGCTGTGGAATTGACACAATGGAGCATCTCACTGACTGTTAAGTCTGCCTCACCCAGAGACCCTCGGGTTACTGTGCATACGGAGGTGGACTTTGATCTAGCACACACACAGGGTGAGAGGTCAATCCTAGTGAGTGAGAGAGCCCAGCAGAAGGGAAGGGGAAGGGCAAGTGTGTGAGATCCTGCTTGTGTGTGTTATTTGTCAGATTTACAATCGCTTGTAGCACTTATCAAAAGTGACGTTTATTGGGTGTGAAATGTTCTCATTTGTTAGATAACACAAGCTGTTTAGTATTAAAGCAACTTTCACACAGCACAGTCTCCTCTGTCATTAGGGACCTCCTAGGATTAATTACTGAGATCTATGTCCCAATGTTCAGATGCCTCCCAGAACCATAAACTTATAAATCACACATGAGCTGATTGCCAAGAAATTTCCCTCAAAGCCATGATCTCTCTGTGAAGGGGATGAGGACAAGTCAAGTGAACAGTCAGTAATTCACAGATGAGTGCTCCCTTGAGACTTAGTTCCTGATCTGAAATGGCAAGACTGTTCCTGGTTCCCTCACATTTGAGGTTGCTACAATAAGACCTTATATTTACACAGTTTTTGGCTTTCAAAGTATTTTATCCCCAAAGGTGCTCTCTTTGTCATATATTATTACATTGCCACCACTTGGGACATGCTTGGCACACAATAAGTTCTCAATAAATGTTTGTTGGATGAATGAAAACACCAGGAGAGACAGAGATTTGCCTGTTTTTAAGAGGCTGGTCCACCACCTGTCTGTCAGTTTGTTGTACTGTGATGGCTTGTATGTTGCTATGAAACTGGAAGCTATGCTACTGATATTCCAAATAAAGCAGGATCACCCATGGCACATAGGTTTTGGCATAGTGCCTAAGGCATTTGACTGCTAACCAGAGAGCTGGCGGTTCAAATCTACCAGCCACTCTTCGGAAGGCAGATTGGGCAATTTACTTCTGTAGTGATACTGCCTTGGAAACCCAAGGAGGGGTTGTTATGAGTCAGATCTGACTCAATGGCAGTGAGTTTTTTTTTTTTTTTTTTTTTTTGTCCAGACCAAGACAGATTAGGAGGAAAGGCCTGGAGAGCTACTTCAGGACATTATTGTTGTTGTTGTTATGTGCCGTCGAGTCGGCCCCGACTCATAGCGACCCCTCCTTGGGTTTCCGAGGCAGTATCACTATGGAAGTAGGATTGCCCAACCTTCCTTCTGAGGAGTGGCTGGTGGGTTTGAACCTCCAGCCATCTGGTTAGCAGGCAAGTGTCTTAGCCACTATGCTACCAGAGCTCCAGGACATTAGCCAATGAAAACCTTATGGATCACAAAAGAATGTTGTCTGACTTGCTTGCTTTGGACCCATCATCAGGAGAGCTCAATTGCTGGAGGAAGACATCATGTTTGGTGAAGCAGAGGGCCAGCAAGGGTGAGGGACACCCTTGGTGAAATGGATTGGCACAATGGACACAAGAATGGACTCAAACATGCTGGAGGGATCATGAGGGTGACGCACAACTGAGTAGTATTTCGTTCTATTATACATAAAGTTGACATGAGTTGGAGTCAACTTAATGACTGATTATCTATCTATCTATCTATCTATCTATCCATCTGTGTTAGACTGGGCACTCTTGAGAAACAAAACCAGTAAAGCTTATATGTAGAGAGAGAAAGGGAAATTTATCTTAGGAAAATGGCTCACACACTTTCAGAAGCTGGCAAATCCAAATTTCTTGGATCAAACATCAAACTGGAGGCTTTTCCCAACTCATGCAGCTGCAGGGGCTGAGGAGCTCAAGGTTGGCAGGCAGAATACTGGCTGTTGACTCCAACAAATGATGAATCCAAGATCTCTAGACCGAGTGGTGGATTGTTTGCTCATGGACAGTTGTAGGCAGCACAACAGAATCCCAATCCACAGAAGAGTGTGGCTTTACTCAGGACGTCCATAAGTATACTGGAAGCAGGCCACACCGAGGAAGACTCCCTTTCAATGGATTGGCTGCTCAAAACATACACATCTGATCCCATCATTAGACAACGCACATCACAATTGCTTAAACCACACAGAATTGTGGTCCAGCCAAGTTAACACACAGCTCCAACTATCACACCATCCATCCATCCATCCATCCATCCATCCATCCTTCTGCCCATCCTTCCATCCATGCCCCCACCCATCATCTGTCCATCAAAGAAGTAGGTGTGCTGCTTGTCTGAGATCAAGCAGATGTTCAGAGACTGAGATGGTTTCAGGAGCCCAGTCTGTTCTCTGAATCCAATCTGTCCTTCCTTTTGACTCATTCTGTAAAGCAATATTGATTCTCAGGTTCCCCCAGTGCACCACTTCTTCTACCCACTTAAACACAAACCCCTTTGGGATCATGATACAAGCAATGAGGCTTCCATTGTAAGGAGGTTTGTTGGGGCATTCCAAAATTACTTAGAACAAAACCAGAGTCTGCACAAAGGGAGATGCACCTACTAGATATCAAAGCCTCTTGGTTCACTAATAATTCTACGGCACAAGAAAATGAAAGTAAAACAGTACAAGATGGGTTAGGGTGGACTTTAGGAAGAATTGTTATGGATATATACAAATGCTGATGTGCATCAGAAAGAAAAGCTATTGAATCTTCTGTATCGTGCATCTACTTTATACAAGTCAGTACAAAAAATACACCTGAGGTAATCCGTAGGCATATAAATTCACTCTTCAAAATATATCTTATCTCCAATACTATTCATCATTCTCGTCTGAGACATGATTGCTCCTGATCTGTAGCAAAAGCCTTCTAACTGCTTCTGTATTTGCCCTAAAATACTCCACAAACAAACAAAAAACCAAACCAGTTTCTGTATAGTAGACTCATGGTGACCCATGTATATTAGGGTAGAACTTTGTTCCACAGGGTCTTCAGTGGCTGAATTTTCAGAAATGGATCACCAGGTCTTTTTTCAAGGTTGCCTTTCAATGGACTCAAACCTCCAACCTTTCAGTTAGCAGCCAAGCTCTTATTGTTATTAAAACAATTACTGCTTAAATTATCTCAGTGGCTTCCCATTGTACTAATGATACAATCCAAAATCTTTATAATGACCTAGAAGGCTCTGCATGATCTGGTCCCTGGCTATGTACACAACCTTACATCTTACCATGCTTCCTCTCACTTACTCTCTTCCCCAAATTGGCTTTCTTCCAGACTTCCAGATGCACCAAGATTTTCCTGCCTAAGGAGCTCTGGTAGCATAGTGCCTAAGGCACTTGACTGCTCACCAGAAGGCTGGCGGTTCAAACCCACCAGCCACTCCTTGGAAGGAAGGTTGGGCAATCCTACTTCCATAGTGATACCACCTCAGAAACCCAAGGAGGGGTCGCTGTGAGTCGGATCCTACTCGACAGCAAACAACAACAACAACAACAATGACCTTTGCAAGGAACTCTGGTGGTGTAGCAGTTAAAGTGTTTGGCTGCTAAATAAAATGGATGGTGGTTTGAAACCACCAGCCGCTCTGTGGGAGAAAAAGGAGGCAGTCTGCTTCCATAAAGATTTATAGTTGTAGAAGCCTTATGGGGCACTTCTATTCTGTCCTATAGGGTCAGTGTGAGTCTGAATTAACTCAGTGGCAATAAGTAATGACCTTTGCATGTGCTGTTACTTCTGCCTGCCATACTCTGCCTCAGTTTTCATGTGGCTCGCTCCTTCTCATCCTGATGATCTCCTTTTAATCATCCTTCTAATCTCATTCTGAATGTAACTTCCTCTGAGAAGCAGTCCTTGACCACATAATCTCGACTAGACCCTTCTCCTTCTCTCTTAAAGTATCCCATTCTTTCCCTTCATTCACCTGTTATTAGGTATTTATTTACACAAATACATGAGTTTTGATTTTGGTGTTCACCACACCATATGTATTTGTTATGCCAATAGCACCTTAGAGTTTAGCATTGTGCCTGACCCCTGTTGTATAAATGCAAGAAGGAACAAATTAATGAACACTAAGAAATTAAAGTACTTTTAATATGCTCAAAGAGCTTACAATCCATCTCTGTGTGTGTATTATTTATGCCCTATAAGTGCTGGTATTTTTCTCTCTCTTGTTCCCTGATGTATCCTCAATACTCAGAACAATGCTTGACATATAGTAAGTGATTAAAAAATAGTTGTTGGATGAGTGTTGAGCAGAAATATAAGGAAGAAATATAAGAACATTTAGCAGGTAGACATCACCTAGCCTACAAATTAGAGAAGAGATCTGAGAGCAGGAGTATTTAAATTGAGACCTGATTTTAGCCAGACAGAGGAAGTAAGAAACAACAGGAAGAGTAGGTCAGACATTGCGAATTACCTAAATAAAGGCCCAAAGTAAGAGGCAAAGGTGAGCTTGGCATGTTACAGGTTCTTATAACAATTCAGTGTACAATAGGGCTGGTAGAGTGTCCCTGAAGATATGGAAGATCATTCATGGCAACCCTGAAACCAGGGAAGAACTTCCCCATTCTGCTTGATTTATGGGTCTTTAGTAAGTTTGGTTGAAGAGCCTGTGTGGCACAAGTGATTTATGATCAGCTGCTAACTTAAAAGTTGGTGGTTTGAACCCACCTAGCAGCTCTGCAGAAGAAAGGCCTGGTGATGCTTCCATAAAGATTACAGCCAAGAAAACCCTATGAGGCAGTTCTGCTCTGTGACACATGGCATCACCATGCGTAGGGGGCCGACTCAATGACAGCTAACAACAAGTTTGGTTAAGGCGAGTCAGTCACTCCAAATCTGATCAACCTTGTTCACTGGCCATGAATAAATTATTTTCTCTCAAAAGCTGAAGGTCTGATCCAGAGACATCATGAACTCACTTTGCAGCCAGACAACCTCCCCTTGTGACCAGGACAAGGTTTCAGACTCAAGATCCTGTGTCCTATGCTTAGATAACTTCCAATGCCTTATCTTTGGGTCCCTGGCTCCCTTCAATAATAGTTCTGCTCTTACTTTGCTCCAAAGGCAGTGACAATGTCCAATTGAACTGGGATTCCCCAACCTTAATGAATACGAAATCTTACACATTGTAGGTATTCTATACTCGTTGATGAATTGAATAAAAAAAAGCAATGCAGAGATGAGAGAGGGGCAAGAACAGGTTGTTGTGACTTAACTACCTGTCTCTGCATTTTAACTAACTTCCTTTTCTACATCACTTGCCTTGCTGTTACCTAGAAGATACTTCCAACTTTCTCTCCAATTCTCTTTTCCCTTCTACTCCAACCATGGGACATCCTTGAACCTCTGTTTAGTAATAATTCAAGATTAAAAAAAAAAAAAATTTCTTCCACTCGGTTTGTTTCAAGGTCAACTATGAGCTGGGTTGTGTATTAAGTACTGGAGAGGTAATGAATAAGAAATAGGCATACTTTTTGCTCTTAATGAGTTTACAATTTTAGTTGGAGAGTCTGATTGTAAATGTAAATACACAAGTAAATATCATGATATTTACAATAACTTTCCTATGATATAAGTTATGTAGGAAAAGCTTAAAATTCTATGAGTCAGAACATAAGTGGCTTGCATTTGGTTGAGGGAGTCAGAAAAAACCCATCCAAGGGACATTTGAGTTAAGATTAACATAAGTTATTGTTAGTTGCCATTGATTTGGCCCCTGACTTATAGCGACCCTGTGCACAATGGAATGGAACAATGTCTGGTCCCTTGCCATCCCTATGACTGGTTGCCAATTAGACTATTGTTCTCCACAGGATTTTCAGTGGCTGATACTTGGAAGTGGAGTGCCAGACCTTTCTTCATAGTCTTAGTCTTCAAGCTCCACTGAAAGCTGTTCAGCGTCATAGTAACATGGAAGCCTCTACTGACAGACTGGTGGTGGTTGCACATGAGAGGTACTACCTGAGAATCGAATCTGGGTCTCCCTCATGTTGTTGTTGTTGTTATGTGCCATCAAGTCAGACCCGACTCATAGCAACCCCTCCTTGGGTTTCCGAGGCAGTATCACTATGGAAGTAGATTGCTCCATCTTCCTTCTGAGGAGTGGCTGGTGGGTTTGAACTGCCAGCCTTCTGGTTAGCAGTCAAGTGGTCTCCCTCATAGGAGGCGAGAATTCTACTACTGAACCACCATTACAAAAATGTCCAGAGGCGAGGCAAAATTTGGCATCCAGAGGAGCAGAAAGAAGGCCTGTGTGTGGTAGAATGAGTTTGGAAACAGAGACCTGGGTAGATTATGCTTTCTAGACCAGGCTAAGGATTCTGAATTTTATCCTTAGTTCAATGAGAAGCCCCTGAAATGTATTAAGCAGGGAACAACATAATCTGATTTACATTTTTGCAAGATCATTTCAGCCTCTGTGTGGAGAATGAATTTGGAAGATGCTAGCTAGTAAGATTACAGTAGTCGAGGTGAGAAATAATGGGAGTTTGCACCTGCGTGCCAGAGATGGAGAGAAGCAGTAGAGGTACGTTTTTGAAGAATAAATGGCAGGATTGGTGATGGCTTGGCTTTGGTGATGAAGGAAAGGAAATGGCAAGAATAACTCCTGCATTTTTGGCTTGAATCAGAGACATCTGCTTTGCACCCCTTGCCTTGTTCTATCTGATTCTTGCAATGACTCTGGAAAGAAGGTAACTAGGTCGACTTGCTCCTGGGGGAAACATCCATTGGCAGAGTTCACTGAGTCTGAGTAGAACTGTGCTCCACTGGATTTTCAGGGCCTGGATTTTTGGAAGGAAACTGCCAGGCTTTTCTTCTGAGGTGCCTCTGGGTCAACTGCAACCTTCAACCTTTCATTTAGCAACATTAATGGTTTGCACCACCCAGAAACTCCATCCCTGGGTAACAGAGAAGAAAATAAGAAACCGAGATTAGGTGATTTATCTGGAGTCTCATGGCTGATTATCAAAATCAGTACTATTACTCTAGACCCTGGGTCCAACCATCTCCCACTGATCCCTGTGGGATCCAGAAGGAGGAAGAACATATCCTTTACACAGATGCACTCGCCTGTCCCATGACCATGGTGCAGGGCCAGCTCGATCACACCACTCGTCCTGCTTGGCTCTTACTTTTACTTAATGACTCTCATCTCAGAGAAAATTCCTTCCCAGAATCCACAATGGGCGACATTATGGACTCCTCATGTCTGGTGATAACTTTTTATGAGGTTTTTATTCTTTTACAATATATTAAAGCCATATTTTTGCCAGGTTTTCACTTCAGTTTATTTCTTGTCCTTGAATCACTCCTCTCTTTCTTCCCCCTCTACCCCCTTTTACATCTTCCCCCACTTGCTTCACCTGAGCAGGCTTTCCACTGGAGATGTTTAATTCTCCTTTAATCCCAATTCCCTGAGGTACATGAAAGCAGCTTTACGAGCCCATAAATCCAAGAAGATAAAGTGCATTTTTATTAGTTGTGTTGGCATCAAAGGGAAAAAAATGGAATCTAATGTGAAATAGTCAATAATGAATTTGCTTAATAGCCCTCCTCATCACCGTAACGGGCCTCACTAAGGCCCAGGCATGGAGACTGGAAGCCTATCTCAGGGGTGAGGCAAGGAGTCCCACCCTGCTTGCATGTGTTTTTATTATTTTTTTCTTCCAGCAGAGAGACATTTCTTTTAAACAGAGCTAGGAGGCTTGAAGGTAGGGGTTGGAAAGAGGAGAGGTAACAGCATCAGGAAGAGACTAGCTGGCTGGCTAGGAGTTGACACCTACCCCAGGAGCCTGCTAGGAAATCCTGTTCCCCTGGATATCAGCCCCCGTGAATCTCTTGACCACTGAGAGCTGCTTTGGTGATGGAAAGACAGAGGGCAGAATCTGGGAGATTTACAGATGTCACTAACAAAGAAGATGTGCTAGTTCAGGGTGCAGGTCAACTCTGAGGTGGCCTGCACCCTTGTGAAACCAAGAGTAAGTAATTTCTGAAAGCGGTGCTCCACTCCACTCACCAAGCAGAATGAGGATTAGCACTGGTTGCACCCTGCTGCCTCCAGGGCAGAGCCTGGCATTCATGCTCTTCTTCCAGTGCCAGTTCAAATTCCTTATCTCAGATCCTTCAGGCCAGTCAGCTGTTGTGGGGGTAGGGGTGGAGGTGGGTGTGGAGGTGGGGTTGGGGTGTCTATGCACCCTTTTCTCTCATTAGGCTAGTGTTTGGGTCTGCACAGTTTGGGCTCACCTTTGCTGCTGCAGGCCCAGCGTTTGGAATTATCCCCTGATCTCTCCTCTTCGCTCTTCCTGACCTTTTCTCTCCACTTTCCTCTCCTTTCTTGTACCTTTCCAGTCAGCTTAAAGAAAGCCTTTATGACTAGGATGTCACCTGGAGGGAGGACCCTGATCCTAAAGTCCACCGGTTGGCAGGTGTTCAGGTAATTTTCTGAGAATACTGAAGCTGCCTGGAGGGTGGTGCTTGTAGTTTTTAGGATCTTTTGGGATTGAATGGAGAGCTTCATCCCCTTCTCTCTCTATCTCTCTTTTTTTTTTTAAAAAAGGTGAAAGAGTGGGAGGGGAAGCTGGATTTATGCCACGCAACCACTAGATGGCAATGGTTAGACATGCAAAAATTAAGCAGTTCTGAAATCCAGCTAGCCTCCTCTTGCCTTGCATTTCTCATCATGGAAAAATGGGTTGGGGGAAGGGTATTGAGAGAAGAGGTCCTAACATATAGGTGGGACCTGAGGTGGGCATCTGTCATGGACAATGGTGTGAGTGTGCAACGACATCGTGGCCATGTAAGAGGCTTGAGACAAATAGCTGCCTGTGCAAGGCTGCCTGCCCATCAGGGTCTCACCTCTCTTCCAGAAAGGAGTCCAGCCTCTGGGGCTTCTGTTCTGGCTGAGGTCTTAGCCAGGTGGGTGGAGCATTAGTTAGGGCATTATCAGACCTGGTTACTGCTGTGTTCAGTCATAACCCTCGGGGTTCTTGGCCTTTAAATGAGGACAATAAATGGCTTCCTATTTCCTCTGGGCAACTCTGAGAAAGGGTTGTAAGTTCATCTTGTTTCAGGGGTGCCATGAAGTCATTAAGGAAAAGACACAGTGTTGAGATTTGCATATGGATGTAACTTAAACTCTGTAATGACAGGTGCCCATCTGCCTAGATAAGCCCAGAGACTGGATTGGCTTGTTAATCAATCTATCAACAAATATCATATTGCTATTAAGTCAATTTTGACTCATAGTGACCTTACAGGACATAATAGAACAACCCCATTGTGTTTCTAAGGCTGTAATCTTTATGGAAGCAGACTGCCACATCTTTTTCCCAAGGACCAGGCAGTAGATTGGACCTCTGACCTTTCACTTAGCAGCTGAGTGCTTAAACATTGAGCCAACCACCAGGGCTCCTTTCATCAAATAAATACAGGTGATAATTATAGGTGTTCAACAATATTTGTTGAATTGTGTTTAAGTGAATAGTCTCTCCCTTGAAGACCTTATAATTGAGAAAGAGAGAGAAAGACACACACACTATAGGAAGCACACCTTGGGGCATCTGCAATTGTTAGTTGCCATGGAGTCAATTTTGACTCATAGTGACCCCATGGGACAGAGTAGAAATGCACTATTTGTTTTTCTTGGCTGTGATCTTTATGGAAGTGGATTTCCAGGTCTCTCTTCCATAGTACTGCTGGGTGGGTTCAAACCACCACCCGTTAGATCAGCAGTCCAGTGCAAATAATTTGTACCAGCTGTGGGAAGTAAGGGAGTACTGGTGGCATAGTGCCTAAGGCATTTGACTGCTAACCAGAAGGCTGGCAGTTCAAATCCACCAGCAACTCCTCTGAAGGAAGACTGGGCAATCTACTTCCATAGTGATATTGCCTCAGAAACCCAAGGAGGGTTCCCTATGAGTCAGATCCAAGTCGATGGCAGTGAGTTTGGTTTCTTTTATGGGAAGCAAAGCAATTAGAGAAATATTTAGTACAAAACAGTGGCTTATGGACTACTAGCAGAATTGAACCTCAAGGAAAAAAGAGGTCACTTTGAACTCCTGGAATTTAAGCTGTGTCTTGAATGGTTTAGATAAAAAAGAGCTATTTAATGGTTAAAAAAAGAAAGAAAGAAACCAAACTCACTTCTGTCAAGTCAGATCAGACTGAAGGTGACCCTCCTTGGGTTTCCGAGGTGCTGTCACTATGGAAGTAGGTTGCCAAATCTTCCTTCTGAGGAGTGGCTGATGGGTTTGAACCGCCAGCCTTCTGGTTAGCAGACAAAATCCTTCAGCACTATGTCACCAGAGATATTTTACCTGCAGGGATGGAGTTAGCAAGATGAGGAAGGGCTAGGTTGGAGGTGGGTGCTTAAAAGTCAGGCAGAGGAGTTTGTTTGTGATGCAAAATCAAAAGGGAGCCATTTCAGGTTCTTGAGGGAGAGAGTGACTTGTTACAAATGTTGACTGAGAGAACTCTCAACTCTGGCTCATGATTCTGAGGTCATTGAGGAGAAAGATGCTAACATGGTAGCTCTATCTTTTCTGTGGCTCTTACTGGGATACGGGTAGTGCTTGGCATTGCTAAGCATTCAAGAAATGTTGAACGGAATGGACATGAAGTAGGATCCCCAAGGACACTGAGGCCGGTGATGGCCCCTACCCCTAGGGGAGGTCAGATTCACTGGTAAGCGAGTGGAATTGAGCCAAGGCTGCTGGCTAGTTGGCTGAGTGCCGCCCACGCTCAGAACTAGTTTTTCGAGGGCTGCTTTGTTCACTGGTTCAGCAGAGCATGTGAGATGTGATCACAAGCTTGAAATAACACAGACAGCCTCTGCTCACTGCCACTTCCTATTTGCTGATCCACTTATTTGACAATGCCTAAGAAACTCCTACACCTTCCATTTCTCCCAGCTGAGCCCACCTGTGGGAATTTCTGCCAGTCTGAGGACCTGTCAGTGCAGAATGTGCAAGGTCAGCAGTTCTCTTACCCGGATGAGGTGTCACCCGGGGTGGAAGGACCGTGGCAAGTCAGTGTTAGCCATATGTTGGTGTGGGTGGGTGAGATATCCAAAAGCATCTGCTTTCTGCTGTGGCCAAAGGCAGGACTGACTGAGCAAACATGCTGTTTTTATGGAACAGCTTTAATTTTCAAGGTGCTTTCACATACACTTATTTCCATTCTTGCAACATTTCTGAGATTGATATAATTTAATCCATTTTATAGTTGAGCTAACTGAGGAGTGGGGGTGGTATATGATTTGCAAGAAGTCACAATATTGCTAAGCTGTGGAACTGGGAATGGAAGCCTACCCTACTCACTGCAAGCCAGTGCACGGCCCACAAGGCCCTGTGCTTAGGACCAGGAGCCTGGGGAGGATGGAGCAAGGGAGGGCCCAAGCCAGTCATAGCACTAAAGTGTGGAGGCATAAGGCCAAGTTGGATGAGGGAAAAGCACTCCCAGAGTTCAGGAGCATGAACAAATACTGATGTCAGAACTAGGTTCCCTGTTTCCTGAAAACTAAGGGCCAGGCTATAAGAAGACTGGCTTTGAGTGTATCTGGAAATTGGGTCAGCAGAGAGATTGGATCCAACATAAAATAAGAGTCTGGAGTCAACATAAAATAAGAGTTGGGGGTCAGGAATATTGAGATGTCAGGCAAAAGAATGGGCCAGTCACCAGCCAACAATATTTGTTTTTTGAATGCCTACTTCCACTAGTTGACCCATTGCTGTCTAGTCATCTCTAACTCATGTCACCTCATGTGTGTCAGAAGAAAACAGTGCACTATAGGGTTTCAGTGGCTGATATTTTGGAAATAGATCACCAAGCCTTTCCTTTAGGAAATTCTGGGTGGACTTGAACCTCTAAACTTTTGGCTGGGAGTTGGACATATTGACCATTTGTGCCACCCAGGGTCTCCACAAGTGATGAAAAAGACATGATTCTGATTTGGATACAGACAGTGACACTTACAGTTACACTGTAATGTGCTATTTATTATAAAAGGAGCTCTGGTGGCAGGTGGCATAGTGCCTAAGGCATGTGACTGCTAACCAGAAGGCTGGTGGTTCAAACTCACCAGTTACTCCTTAGAAGGAAGGTTGGGCAATCTACTTCCATAGAGATACTGCCTTGGAAACCCAAGGAGGGGTCTCTATGAGTCAGATCTGACTAGATGGCAATGAGTTTGGTTATTTATTATAATGAGTACTGGTGGTGCAGTAGTTAAAAGCACTTGGCTGCTAACTAAGAGGTTGGTGGTTTGAACCAAGCAGCTGCTCTGTGGGAGAAAAATGTGGCAGTCTGCTTCCATAAAGATTTACAACCTCTGAAGGCTGATGATTTCTATTCTGTTCTATAGGGTTGCTATGAGTTAGAACTGACTTGACAAGAATTTTTTTTTTTTTAAATTGTAACAACCAAAGAAAACCAAAATCCATTGTCATTGAGTCATTTCTGACTCATAGCAACCCTATGACATAGGACAGAGTAGAACTACTCCATAGGGTTTACTAAAATTGTGATTTTACAGAGGCAGATTGCCAGTCCTTTCTTCTGCTGCATTGCTGGGTGGATTTGAACCACCAACCTTTCCGTTAGTAGCCAAGTACACACCATTTAATCCACCCAAGTATCCTTATTTATTATGACAAGGGTGCATAAAAATGGAATGGCAAGCCTTCTGGTTAGTAGTCAAATGCCTTAGGTACTACACCACCAGAGCTCCCACATGAAATGGAGAACAATTAATTCTTTAAGATGATGGGAGTTAGTGGTAAGAACCTTGGGAAGAAATGCAGAGATTGGGCAAGATCAAAGGGGAGAGTCAAGGATAGGTCAGCTCTTGACACGATTGGCAGAGTCCTTAAAGATGCTGCCATATCTGCTTCCTCCTGAAACCTGGTGGTACAGGAACCACAGGGCTGTGTAGAAGTGTACTTTCATGTTTAAACACTGTGACTACAATCAGGACAGGGGTTGTGGACTTATTTTCTATGAAATCCTTCTCTTTTCCTCATCCCTTAAAAATTCATAAAACCCACTACAAGAACCAATAATCTTATCACTGTCACTTAGGCCCGCCTTTCTCCTCCTCCAGGATCTCACTGCAGATGTCATCAGGACCACTGGAGACCTCTATCATGAGAAACATTTCAGAATTGTTTAATCATCTTTACATACCTCAGGGACCAGTTTGAGAGTATGTGTTATAAGTTTGGCTGGATCTGATGTTCAGGAGTACTGTGTGTTAATGGACTTGCCTTTCACACGAGACAATTCCTTTTCGTCTCTTACTAGTGGACAAACAAATCTGTCTTGGAAGATGTAGAGCGGAATGCTTCTTAGAAGTAAGAATGGTCAGACTTCGTCTCATGTACTTTGGTCATGTTATCAGAAGGGGCAAGTCCCTGGATAGCATGCTCGGTAAAGTAGAGGGTCAGCAAAAAAGGGGAAGATCCTCAATGAAATGGATTGACACAGTGGCAGAGGCTATAGGCTCAAGCATGGCAAAGATTGTGAGGATGGTGCAGGACTGGGCAGGGTTTCATTCTGTTGTACATAGTGTCTGCATGAGTCAGAATCAACTCAATAGCAACTAACAACAACTATGGACAGTATATGTTTGCAATGGCAGTGATAATATCTGACAGTGGTAACATCAATGTGCCCTACACATAATAATAGTAATAATTGTATATTAAATAAAATATGTAATAAAATAGCTAAATTTCATTATATAATTATATAACATGTAATGCAATATTGTTGCTATTATTATTTCTTATGGCTACCATTTGTTAGGAGCTCTGGTGGCACAGTGCCTAAGGCATTTGACTGCTAATCAGAAGGCTGGCAGTTCAAACTCACCAGCCACTCCTCACAAGGAAGGTTGGGCAATCTATTTCCATAGAGATACCGCCTCGGAAATCCAAGAAGGGGTCGCTGTGACTCGGATCTGACTTGACTGCAGTGAGTTTTTTTCCACCATTTATTGTTCCAGAGTCACATAGCAAGGAAATGAAAGTGCAAATGAGAATTTATCTGTGATCAGGGATGGTGTTGCTTGTAGAGGAGTCCTCTCTAGTTTGAGGCTGATGAACAGAGTGAAGGATGGGAAGAGGGAGGGGCAGTGGGGGGTGGGGATGACTTCCGGCTGCTGCTCACACTGCATAGTGAACAGGTTGCAGCCTAGAGTTTGCTCTCCTTCCTTGGAGGCAGTTCCTAGACCTCGTCAAAGGACTGTGACCTCTTACATACAAGAGCCAGGTCATTTAACTGATCCAGGTCTCACCTTGAATATTCTATAAAATGATAGTGTTGAATCTGATTCAGATTCAAAGCCAACTAGCATTGATCGAGCACCTACTATGTTCCAAGTACTGGACCAAGTCATTTTATATGCACTACCACATTTATAGCAATCTGGTATAAGGCATTATCTTGCTGTTTTACTTGAGAAGCCCAGGACTGTTGCTCAATGTTCCATGATGGATTAGTAATGGTGGCAGATTTTTCCCTCTGTTATAGCTCTTTCTGAGGTCTTTTCAGTTCTAATATTCTATCACTTGGGAGTATTGGGAGAAACACTGGGATTGATTACAGCTAGGAGGAGGAAACCAAGCTGGGAATTAAAACCAGGAAGCTTCTACTGCCTTAACTTCATCTTTTCTTGTACAGTATTCACATTCTTTCCCCTTAGGTACTCTTTCTCCCTTAGGTGTTTCCTCTTCCTGAAGAAGATTAAAGAGTACAGTCGGTAGTATGGATTACAGGTCAACATAAAGAAAATGAAAATCCTCACAACTGGACCAATAAGCAGCATCATGATAAATGGAGAAAAGATTGAAGTTGTCAAAGATTTCATATTACTTGGATCCACCAACACCCATGGAGGAGCAGTCAAGAAAGCAGACAATGTATTACACTGGGCAAATCTTCGACAAAAGACCTCTTTAAAGTGTTGAAGAGCAAAGATGTCTCTTTGAAGACTAAGGTGCACCTAACCCAAGCCATGATGGTTTCAATTGCCTCATATGCATGTGAAAGCTGGGCAATGAGTAAGGAAGACCAAAGAAGAGTTGATGGTTTTGAGTTGTGGTATTAGTGAAGAATACTGAAAGTACCATGGACTGCCAGAAGAACTAACAAATCTGTCCTAGAAGAGGTGCAGCTGGAATGCTTCTTGGAAGTGAGAATGGCTGAACTTCATCTCACCTCTCTTGGTTAGAAGGGAACATTCCCTGGAGAAGGATATCATGCTTGGTAAAGTGCTGTAATAGATAAAACCTCAAGTCCCAGTAGCTTCGCACAAAATCTATTACAGCAGTTTGCATGGCTCCATGAGATGGCCTGACACAGTGGCTACAATGATGGGCTCAGATATAGTAAGAATTATGAGGCTGGCATAGGACCAGACAGTGTTTTGTTCTGTTGTACATAGGGTTGCTATGAGTTGGAGCTGTCTCAATGGCACTGAACAACAACAGCAAGGTTTCCTCTTTCTCTTTCTCTTTTTCATAGCTCAGAAACTAAAGATCAAGAAAACATGAAATTAGAAAAAAATAGCGGAGGTAAATTAATTTGTATAAGAGAATTAGGATACAGAGGAGAGCAGGAGGTAAACATGAGGGTAGCCTAAGTAGAAGGGACTCATTTAGAAACAGAAAACCTGTATATAACCTCTGTTTGCTACCTGTAGACTGGATGGATGGAACTAACGAAAGCTAGATGAATTGCTTCGTGTGGCAGACACTACCTAGCTGTTCACAGTGACATTTCCTCTTCTTTCTGGGTTAACAGCTAGATTGCATAGTTTAGCTTCTCTGAAGTTAAAAAAATAAACAACAACAACAACAACAAACCCCAAAACATTCTATCTGTGTCCAAATAGAACTGACTGTGCTTCATAAAGTTTTCAGTGGCTGGTTTTTTAGAAGTAGATTACTGGAACTGTCTTCTGAGGCATCTCTGAGTGAACGCCAGTCTTCTACCTTTCTGTTAGTAATCAAGTACTTAACCATTTGTACCATTTGTTCTCTGAAGTAAGAAGTAGTCAAATGACTGAGGTTTAGCCAATGAAATGTGATGCCAATGATGAGTGCTATGGCTTTCAGGTCTGGCAGGTAAGAACCTTTCACCTATGACCTCCATGCCATTTCCTCTTTCTCAGTTAGCTTAGAAGGCATGTGCCAAAGATGGTGGAGCTATAGGATGGAAGGTGCTTGGGTCGTTGCATCACCCCTGTGAGAATAAACTTTCATTATGTGAAGCTACTGGGTTTTGAGGGTTTTTCTATTACAGCAGTTTGCATGGCTCTGGCTAATAAACTTAGGTTTCTCATATGGAAAAAGAGAGTTTGGTAGCCAGAATAATTTCTGAAGTCTCTATAGAATTTGACAGCTTTATGTTCAATGACTCCATGAAAGAGGAGAACAAATCCCAGTGACATAGCACTAAACTCCAATCACAATGCATTGTGATCCTTTGCTTCTCTAAAGTCCCTGTACTTGGAGAGCTTCCATCTGAGGCCAACTTTGGCAGATCTCTTCTTTCTTGGCACAGCACCTTGCTCCAGATGACTTGGGCAAATGCTTCCACTTTCTAAATTGTGTATAATGACAAGGACATCTTCTTGCTTTATAGAATGACACTGCAGATTAAATAAAATAATAGTTGGCAAAGACTGTCTTTTTTCGTATTAGATACTATGTAAGGGATCATTGTTAGTTATAAATCAGATTATAGTTGTAATTCAGGAAGTCACAAGTGATCATTTTAATTGTGGCATTTACTTTCAGAGACCTCAGCCAAGTCAAGTAATTATCTCATGCCTCAATTTCCCCAAGTCTGGATCTAAAAGGAGATAATTAGATTTTTAGCATATTATTATCTCAAAATGGATGGCATAATACATTTTGAGTAAATCCAATAGGTAGATTGAAGTTTTCATACAAAGGTATTGAAGCTTTCATACAAAGGTGAACTAGAGAATGATTATTTTCAAGCCAGGGTGTTTATCTGCTTCTCTAATCTTATTTATATTTCTTGCTTAATATTGGGGAAAATACAAGGGGTATTTTAAACAGAAATGTTGCCAATTAATGATCAATTCATAATAATTATAAAGTAATAGTGGGATTGATACAAAGATTAAATAACTTCTAATATAATCCAATTTAAATATTATTTTAAAGAACTAATATACAAAATGAGATTACAGGTTCTTTTTTTTTTTTTTTTCACAGATTATGGGGTTTATTAGGGAAGCGCCAGGCTACAATTCAAGTTTAGGAACAATGCTCAGTCTCTCTGAGCCCGTTGTCTCTCAGCCAACAGTCTCTCTCAGTCTGTCTCCCAGCAGTGCCTGTTTCTCAGTGTCTCTCAGTAGCACTTTTCTCTCAGCAGCATCTTTCTCAGACAACAGTCAGAGACACTTCTTCTGCCTCTAAGAGGCCTCCTTTTTTTTTTTTTTAAATTGTGATTTGGGTGAATATTTACAGAGCAAATTCACTTTCCATACAACAGTTCACGTATACTTTGTCTCATGTCATTGACCACAGTTTACCACAATGCAACAGCTCCCCTCC
>NW_006921611.1:18639238-18643036 GCF_000298275.1 Orycteropus afer afer
TCCCAGTGTCCATCCCTCCATACACTCCTGCCCCCTGAGCTGTCTCCCTGTGCATAAGCAGCCCTTCTTTCTCCCATGATTGTTCTCTCTAAGGAGTGGAGATACAGGTTCTTAAAATGGGTTTGCACAGTCAATTCTATCAGCACAGTTTCAATGCCTTCCATGTACCAAGCACTGCTCCATATGCTGGGAATACAGCAGTGAACCAGAAATACAAAGTTCCTACAAAGTTCCAATGAATATTTATATAATTCACTGTCAGGAAGAGTTATCAATAACCATCGAATCCTACCATATTCTTTATATAATATAATAATATTATATGTTTTATATAATAAAATAGCTATATTTTTATAATAAAATATAGTAACTTAATTAAGCCTTGTTATAGCTTTATACCAACACAGGTCTGTTGGTTTGTCTTACTGGGGTGGTTTGTGTGTTGCTGTGATGCTGAAAGCTATTCCACCAGTACTTCAAATACCAGGAGGGTCACTCATGATGGATAGGTTTCAGTGGATCTTTCAGAAAGAAAGAGTAGGAAGAAAGGCTTGGTAATCTACTTCTAAAAATTAGCCAATGAAAACTCTATGGATCACAATAGAATATTGTAGGATCAAGAGCCAGGCACAGTTTTGTTCTGTTGTACATGGGATAGCTATAAATTAGAGCCAACTTAACAGCATCTAACAACAACAACAACATAACTTTATAGGGTAAGTGCTGTTCCTCTGAGCTCCACTTTACAGATGGGAAAATTAAAGCACAGAGGACCCAATTTCCAAAGCCAGGGAACTTCTTAATCACTAATCCACAGTCTCTGGTTAATGCTAAGAGCTAGAAACAAAATAGGTCAGGGAAGGGGAGTAAAACATTACGAAGAAGAGGTGGCTAACTAAAAGGCATGGTTAAGAGGACATGATACTTGAACAAAACCTGCATGAAGTGAGGAAGCCAGTCAAGAAAATATCAGGAGAATGAATATTCTAGGCATAGAGAATGGCAAGTATAAAGGTCCAGAGATGACAAGTATGGTAGGTTTTAGAAATCTTGAGAAGGGTGGTTTGACTAGAGTGGGTAAGTAAGGAAGAAACTGACAGAAGACAAAGTTGGATAGATATAGCCAAGGACTAGACCATGTGGAGCCATGGCATCCTTGGTAAGGGCTTTGACTTTTGCCCTAAGAATTATGAGAAACCATTGCAGGAGTTTGAGCAAGGGCAGTCATAAATCTAATTTACATTTTTCAAAGCAGTAGATCACTTCCACTGCTCAATGTGTGACAAGTGTGAGGAATGGCAGGATTAAAAGCAGGGGAGACCTAAACCTGAATGGACACTATTACAATAGTCCAGCCACAAGCTAATTAGAAATTAGATCAGAGTGATAATGGTGTAAGTGTTGGAGACTGGCAGGACTGGATGTGGTATGTAAAAGAAGGAGGAATATAGATGACATCAGGCCTTTTTACCTGAAAAACTGTGTGTGTGGTAGGGAATGGGGAAGAATGTGGTGGTTGGTAATTAAGAGTACTGTTTTGGACATGCAACTGGAATAAGAAATGCTGAGTGAGAAATAAGATATTCAAGTCTGGAGTTTGGGGGAGAAGTAGGGGCTAGAGATACAGTGAAACCTGTAACAGTGGAACTCAATGGGGCTGCCTTTTTTTCAAAGCTCTCAAGTTTTCCACCTTTGACAGGGTGCCATCTAACTATTTTTCTATCACTTATTTTGTTGTTGTTGTTGTTAGGTGCCGTTGAATCGCTTGCGACTCATAGTGACCCCATGCATGGCAAAATGAAACACTGCCCGATCCTGCGCCAGCTCCATGATCCCTGCTATACTTAAGTCCATCATTCCAACCACCATGTCAATCCATCTCATTGGAGGCCTCCCCCTCTTTCGTCGACCCTCCACCCTACCGAGCATGACATCTTCTCCAGGGAATGGTCCCTTCTGACAACATGACCAAAGTAGGTGAGATGAAGTCTGGCCATTCTCGCTTCCAAGGAGAATTTCGGGTGCACTTCCTCCAGGACAGATCTGTTAGTTCTTTTAGCAGTCCATGGTACTTACAGCATTCTTCACCAGCACCACAACTCAAAAGCATCAACTCTTCTTCAGTCTTCTTTATTCATTGTGTAGCTCTCACATACTTATGAGGTGATTGGAAATATCATGGCTTGTGTCAGGCTCACCTTAGTCCTCAAGGAGACATCCTTGCTCCTCAGCACTTGAAACAGTTCTTCATGGTTGACCTTGTCAATGCTACACGTCGTCTAATGTCCTGACTGCTGCTTCCATTGGCATCAATTGTAGAACCAAGCAACATGAATTCTTTGACAACCTCAATCTTCTCTCCGTTTATTGTGATGCTGCTCATTGGTCCAGTTGTGAAGATTTTTGTTTTCTTTATATTGAGACATAATCCATACTGCAGACTGTATTCTTCAAACTTCATCAGTAAGTGCCTCAAGTCATCCTCACTTTCAGCAAGCAAAGTTGTATTGTCTGCATATCTCAGGTTGTTAATGATTCTTCCTCCAATCCTGATGCCACTTTTTTCTTCATATAGTCCAGCTTCTTGGATTATTTGCTCAGCATATAGATTGAATAAGTGTGGGAAAAGGATGCAACTCTGACATACTCCCTTCTTGATTTTAAACCATGTAGTGTCCCCTTGGTCCGTTCAAATGACAGCCTCCTGGTCAAGGTACAGGTTGCTTATGAGTACAATCAAGTGTTCGAGAATTCCCATTCTTCTCAATGTTATCCATAATTTGTCATGATCCACACAATCAAATGCCTTTGCATAGTCAATAAAACACAAGTAAACATCTTTTTGGTATTCTTTGCCTTGAGCTAAGATCCATCTGACAACAGCTATGATATCCCTTGTTCCACGTCCCCTTCTGAATCCAGCTTGCAACTCTGGAAGTTCTCTGTCAATATACTGCCGCAAATGTTTCTGAATTATCTTCAGTAAGATCTTACTTGCGTGCAATATTAACGATACTGTTCTATAATTTCCACATTCTGTGGGATCACCTTTCTTTGTAATGGGTACCAATATGGATCTCTTCCAATCAGTTGGCCAGGTAGCTGTCCTCCAAATCTTTTGGCATAACCGAGTGAGTGCCTACAATGGGGCATCGGTTTTTTGAAATATCTCAATTGGTATTCCATCAATTCCTGGAGCCTTGTTCTTCACCAATTCTTTCATTGCAGCTTTGACTTCCTCCATTACCATTGGTTCTAGATTGTATGCCACTTCCTGAAATGGATGAAGATTGACCAGTTCTTTTTGGTACAGTGACTCTCTGTATTCCTGCCATCTTCTCTTGATGTTTCCTGCATCATTCAATATTTTGCCCATAGAATCTTCCAATATTGCAACTCGAGGCTTAAATTTTTTCTTCAATTCTTTCAGCTTGAGAAATGCTACACGTGTTCTTCGCTTTTGGTTTTCAGACTCTAGGTCTTTGCACATTTCATTGTAGTAATTGGTTTTGTCTCTGCTCAAGCTGCTCTTTGAAATCTTCTGTTCAGCTCTTCTATCTTGTCATTTTTTCCATTGTCTTTAGCTAGTCTCCGCTGAAGGGCAAGTTTCAGAGTCTCTTCTGTCATCCATTTTGGTCTTCTCTTCCTTTCTTATCTTTTTAGAAATCTCTTGCTTTCTTCATGGATAATGTTCTTGATATCCTCCCACAATTCTGGTTTTTGGACGTTGGTGTTCAATGCATCAAATCTATTCTTTAGATGATCTCTAAATTCAGGAGGGATATATTCAAGATCATA
>NW_006921611.1:18643417-18655093 GCF_000298275.1 Orycteropus afer afer
TTCAAACTGTCATTCCCGGCATAGTAGATCATATGGTTGTCTGATTCAAAATGGCCAAAACCAGTCCATTTCAGGTCACTAATGCCGAGGATATCAATCTTTATGTGTCCCATTTCATTTTTGACAGCTTCCAATTTTCCTAGATTCATACTTTCCCAGTCTTATTTTGAAAGCCTTCTAACCTAACTGGACTATTCATAAAATTGTGCGGTAATTTATCAAACAGTGTTTCTTTGCTATTCATAAGGTTTTCCCTGGCCAATGCTTTGAGAAGTAGATGGCCTCTTCCTTCTTCCTAGTCTGTCTCAGTGTGTAAGCTGGGCTGATACCTGTGTACCATGTGCATCCCACTGGGTTAGAAACACCAGTGACTCAGCCTCAAAACTCATATCAACACGTCACCATGGTAGGACAAATTGACAGACAAGTTTGACTCCCTGTTCGAAACCTCTCATACCACCCTTACCTGGGTCCCTGCAGCTGATTGCTCCTCTGTCAAGGTTCCTGGCTTTTAATCCCCTTTCTCCCACTCTCCAGTTGTGCTGCTTTGGGCGTGCCTGGATTCTCTCTCCTCACCTGGATCCTTGCGGCTGACTGCTCCTCTGTCTGGGTTCCTGGGCCTTTTAATCCCCTTTCTCCCACTCTCCTGCCCTGCTGCTTTGGGCATGCCTGAGTTCCCTCTCCTCACCTGGATGCCTGCAGCTGACTGCTCCTCTGTCCGGGTTCCTGGCTTTTAATCCCCTTTCTCCCACTCTCCCGTCCTGCTGCTTTGGGCATTCCTGGGATCTCCCTCCTCACCTGGATCCCACTTATTTTAGTAGAAGATATTTGAGTTTTCCTTCTCTGACATGTTTCCACCTTATACAGGTTTGCAGGTTTTCCTCTATTAATTATGGAATCCCAGTCATAGAGGGATGAGATTACCTAGGGAGAGAATGGTAGAGAAGAAATAAGTGCTAGAACTTCAACATTTGGATCTTGAGAAGAAGAGAAAACCCATTTCTGTTGAGTCAATTCTAATTCATAATGACCCTAGAGGACTGAGTAGAACTATGCCATAGAGTTTCGAAGGCTATAAGTCTTTACGGAAGTAGATTGTCTCATCTTCTTCCTGTGGAGCGGCTGGTAAGTTCAAAGCATTGACCTTTTGGTTAGCAGAAGAATGCCTTAACCATTGCACCACAAGAGCTCCTTGAGAAGAGGAGAAGGCACCAGTAAAGGAGAGTGACAGCATGGCCAGTGATGGTGGAGGAAAACAGGAGAAGTGGGTTCATAGAAACCAAGACATGAAAATGTTTCAAGTAAGATGGCATAGTCAACTGTATTGAATACTATCTATAGATTAAATAAAGAAGGACTAATGATTGATCAGTGGTTTTGGCAACATGGATGTGGTTTGGACAAGTGCAGTTTTTTCAATAGAGTGAAAACAATATTTTGTTCCCAATAGATGGGAACAAAAGCCTGTTTGGAAAATGAACTTTAGCTACACTGAGGCTGTAGTAATGATCAACTGCTAAATCTCAATGGCTTGCAGAACAGAGGTTTTTTTTTTTTTTTTTTTTTTTTCTTGTTCATATTACCTTTTGGTGGCTATAGATCAGCTACAGTTCTCTTCCTTATAACTTCTCATTTTAGAATTCAGGCTGAAAGAGCAGTTCCAGCTCCAGTCTGTAGCTACTGTGGCTGAGAGGAAGAGCAAGATTACTGGTGGAAAATGGCACGCCTCTTACAGCTTCTACATGGACATGCCCATATCCTGTCTATTCCAACTCTATTGGACAAAACCATTCACATGGCCAGGCCAGCAGATGGTGTGAGAAAGTACACCCCACCTACTGAGAGGTATTGCACCAGGAATACACAGTCTCATTTATAGAGAAAAGAGTAGCCAATAGTTGGTAACCACAACCATTTGCTGTTGAGTTGACTCTGACTCACAATGACCCCATGTGCGTCCTTATGGAACTGTGCTCTGTAAGGTTTTCAATGGCTGATTTTTCAGAAGTAGATCACCAGTGCTTTCTACTGGGCTGCCTCTCAGTGGAATGAATTGCCAATATTTCAGTTTTAAGCTGAGCATGTTAATCATTTGCACCAAACAGAGAGTCCTAAATATTATTGGGAATAATAGTATAATATCACACAAAGAGTTCAAGAAAAGCTAGAAGATGAATTGCTAAAGGTAAGAATTACAGAAAACTCCAGGAACTTTACTATAAAGAAGAACAAAAAAAATAGGGTAATAGCTGGGGGTGGGGTGGGGTGGGGAGGGTAGGTGGCAAGTGAGACCTTCCTTTTTTATAATGATGAGTGCTATTTAAGTATAATTGTGATATTATTAGAGAGGAAGGAGCTCTGGTGGCATAGTGGCTAAGGCATTTGACTGCTAACCAGAAGGCTGGTGGTTCAAACCCACCAGCCACTCCTCAGAAGGAAGGTTGGACAATCTACTTCCATAGTGATACTACCTTGGAAACCCAAGGAGGAGTTGCTATGAGTTGGATCCTACTCAACAGCAATGAGTGAGTTTTATTAGAGAGGAAGAACTTGATTACAGGGGAATGATAGAATAACTATAGGGATATGTCACGTAGGTGAAGGGTTGCAGAACTCTCTGGACAAATGGAAAGGTTGAGCTTAACTAGGAGCAGTTATAGTTTGTCCTCTGTGACAGGAGAAAAGACAGAGTCTGTTGGCACAGAGGCAGTAGGCTAAGAAGATGAGTTACAGAAAAAGAAAGAAAGGATTCTCTGATTTCTTCTATTTTCTTGGTGAATAAGACCACCACCTGAGAATGAAGAGGTAGAAAGGGGGTGTTGGAGATGATTATAAAATTATCACAAGAGTCAGAGCATGAGATGAATAGGAAAATATGATAGAATTGGTGGCCCAGTTGAGGTTTGTGGTCATAGATTTAAGGTGAAACCAGTCAAAGTGTCTGTATGTTTTCCATTATTTTTACTCAGCTGCTTAGATGCAAATGTGAGGTAGGTAGTGACTGGGTTTAGCCAAAGATTGGAGGTTTCCAGAATGGCATCATTGATGGTGAGAGAGAAAGGCAAAGGAGTTGATTTATGCAAAAGATTGATTATAATGAGGGACCATGTCATCTTAGCTGAGTAAGGAGGGAATGACAACATGAAAGGTTTGACTGATAGTGACATTAGAGTCTGTGGTTTACAAGTGGTGGTAAAAAATTGTTGGAGTAGGAACACTACAGGGAGTAAATGGGAAAACTGGAGTTGATAGAGCTAGATCTTTCAAATCAAGATATTAGGGGTGATAGAGTTGGTAATGACAAGATCTAGGTTATGAACATGGGAGTGACTGACTAAGGTGAGGCTGAGCAACTAGTTCCTGGAGGTGATGTCAGGGAACTGAGAAGTTAGGTGTTGACTGAATCAAATATCTGGATGTAGAAGCCACCACGAGGGAGGAGTTATGGGGTCTGGAAGGATGGAAGGAGAGGAATTATGAATAGATGTGACAAAGAGGGTGAGTATTCTCTGCTGGCAAGAACTTCTGTATCTCAGGATTTTATCCAGAAGACATTGCCTTCTCTTATTATGAGCAGTATTGGGGAAAGGTATTCTGGATGGTTTATTGGAGTGTTTTTACTTGGGTTGCCCTGTACCTTGGCATATGGAAGATGTAGGAGAGGCTCCAGGGTCTCACATAGAAACATATCCTTACCCTTGCTTCCATCCTGCCTCCCAGCTGCTAAGGCACAAAGGGCAGTGATGGATGCCTGGCCAACTGTGGGAACAGATGGTGTTTTCCATGGCAAGTCAACAGTAATAGAGACCAACATAGGCTCCAGACTTGGGATATGCAGTGAGGGGAGTGGTTAAACTATATTGTTATAGTGGCAGGGAGTAGAGATCCAGTGTATGTGTGGTGGGGTGAGGAGAACACAAGTAAAGAGGGGCAGTGCTGTGTCACCCCAGCAAATAATCTGTACGCTTCCCCATCCATCATGTGGGGGCTTCTCAGAAGGCTTCTCTTCTTGCCTCCAGCTTGGCAACACAATTTGATTTAATGATGAAGATCTTTCAGTTCTGAGTACCAAGCTTCTTAGAGTGGGGCATACCTAGATAGTGGGACTAGGGGCATTTTTTGATGGCATTGCTTTTAGTCCATTTTATCACAGAGCTCTGAGTTGGGGCTGATATGCCATAATTGGACATTTGGTACAGGAAAATGACAACTGTTTAAATAACAGGCTCTCCAAAATATAGTCTTTTTCTAAGGCTTATTATTATGTTTAGGTTCCTGAGTTTTGTTTTTTGAAGATGCGGTCCTTTAAGTTTTTCTCTTTTTCCTCTTTGGCCATCATAAAGTGGGGGCTGACTTGCCCCTTTAGATCTTTTTTTTTTTAAAATTTATTTCACAAGGGTCAGTTTGTAACAAGCTTTGTATAGCATTATGTTCCAGTCATATCTGGGAGGCAGTAGAGTGTAAGTGTTGGGACTCTAGAGAATCACACAGGTTTGAGTTTGAACCTCAGCTGTGCCATTTGCTTGCTGTTACTTAATCCTCTCTGTACCTCAGTTTCTTCATCTGTGAGAATAACTGTAGGTCTTTTGTGGAACCATAACTTCTATGAGAATAACTGTAGGTCTTCACTCATAGTACTGTTATGGGAATCACATGAGATAGGGCATACAAAGGTCTGAGCATAGTAGATCACACATGTAAAGCATTCAATCAGTCAATAATAATGAGATTATCATAATTAACAAGATCATTACTATTAGCAGAACCAAAGGCAGTAGCTGTGATAACTTTAATCTTGGTTCTATAAAAAAGCCTGAAGAGTCTATATTTCTTTGTTATAGCCATTTAAAAAGATTGAAAAATTTAAGATGTTCTAATATACTTTTAGGGGAAGATAGATATGGAATCTTTTCTAAAATCTTTTTGGAAGGATAGCACAGTCAGGACTCTCGGTTGCAAGTGACAGAAACCCAATTCATACTTGCTTAAGGAAAAATAAAAGTAAGAAATCCAAATAAGCAGGGATAGAGTTGGCACGAGTTTTCCTCTCCCCTACCCTTTATCTTAACTTTTCTTCTATCTCCTTTTTTAGCCTTTCATGTCAGTTTTCATCTATGGCTACTTTCTCTCAAGTTCTCTGATTGGTGTAGTTCATGCCATGAGCAATACTGGAATAACATCTTTATACCTGGAAACCAAAAGAGAAGGAAGAGTGATTTCTTCTCTTCTCATGGGTGAAAATTCCAGGGAACTACTCTGATTGGTAAGCTTGGGTCACAATTCCCTCCTAATTCCCACCTAGTCTATCAGCTGCATCTCTCCCTTTTGCTCTACCCTAGACCATTTTCTTCAGCCCAAGATTAATTCTCAGCTTCTCAGCCCTGGGTTGCTTTCTGTCTAGCTGATAGCCTGCTTGAGAGAACCACCTGTAGAGGCAGAGTAACCAGGACCAGGAGCTGTGCCTTCACTCTCTCTGCAGTTCCCCTTCCACGGTCCTCCAGCTACACACTCTTCAAAATGCAGATACTTTTCTAAATGTGCCCTTCCTTTAGAATAGGTGAGTTTTGAGTTTTGTTACTGAACCTGAGCAGAGGAAGCTGAATCCTCAGTTAGACTTTTGCTTCTTTTCCTCAGAGACAAAGAAGAAAAAGGAGAAGAAAGAAAAGGGGTAGGTGGGAGTGAAGGTGCTTCCTTGCCACCACGAAGCTTTCTGAACATGAATTTACTTGTCTTGGCAACCTTGGTAGCCTGACCAGACTCCTTTTCTATTCCTAGACTCCCTAAATTACCTGCCCTTCACTGTGCCCACTTCCTTTCTTTAGGTGTCCCTGTAGTGCTCTGTTCTTATTCTATAGCTTTCAAGTCTTCCCAATGACTTCCTTTCAGCCTTCTTTAATTATCCCATAGTCTACTCTAGCTTCTTTTAAACAGCTTCTGTGTATTCCTTGGAGCCCCGTCTTCTTCCCTTTCCTTCTAAAATGCATCATCCCCTAGTCTTTCACATGATTTCCGAGCCTCTAGAGTCTTGGCTTGGGCCTTTTATGGTCTCAACTGTTATTGACCAGTATTATCTTCCAATGAATCCTCTAGGGAGGTGGCTTAGGCTGGGTAAATGTTTCTTGCCCTGATTATCTCTTTATATTTCTGTAAATTACCTTTATTCCTTCTCCAGTAGGGGCTAAAGGAAGTGAGAATATGGCTACATGGACTGTATGGCAGAGTAGTAGGAAAGAAGAAGTTTTGAACAAGAATGAAGGGGATCTGGATTCTGGTCCAAATTATTCTATGAAGAAACAACTCATTCACATATTTATTTCTGTATTAAATATTTGAGTATCTACTCTATGCCAGGAATACATCTAGGAGATATAAAGATGAATAAAGACTGACTTGGCACAGAAATCACTTAGGTCTATTGTGAGAAAAACACATGAACAAACAAAAATAAGGCAGTATGGTAGTATAATGATTGAGACAGGCCTAATATGGAAGGAACACATAAGTTCTTAGATTTGTATTCCAAGAAGACATTGATTGAGAGGAACCTGAGCTTTGCAAGGAGGGAGGAGACTGACACATTCTCTCAGAATGTGGAAACACATTTGGGATTCCCTTCCCCCACCTCCTCACCCCCCAAAAAATTCCTGGGAAGGGACAGTTGACTTGAGTCACAGAGGCTAACCAGGAGAAAAGAAAGAAGTAGGATGGACATGCTATAGAGAGATGGCAGCTTGAGCAAAAGCAAACATCTTGAGACAGTGTGGCACATGTATACTGAGGGCAGGGATTATATTTGGTGGATATGAGTATTCATTTGGACTTATTGCTACTATTACTCTAGGCAAGGAATGTTTACAGACGAGTCTGAGATAGATCATGGGAGACTTCTTGGGCCATGGTAAGACGGTAGAAATTTATCCTGTGTGTGGCGAGGAGCCATTTAAAACTTAAACAGACGAAGTGTATACTCTGATTTGCATTTTTTCTAACATCAATTTGCAGGTGGTTTTGAGGGAGCAAGGAAATGATCGGGAAGCTGTTGCAGTAGTCCCAGGGGAGACACATTAGAACATTAGAGAGAATACACGGGAGGGACACTAAGGAAGTAAAAGTAACAAGACTTGCTTGTTGGCTATGTGGAGTTACAAACTGAGAGGGAGACTCAGGGAGGAACAAATGGTGGGAGAGGTGGGAAGGATGGGGCACAGGAAAGTGATAATTTTGTTTGGGGAAGGCTGAGTCAGAGACTTGGGGACTTCCAGATGGAGATTCCATCAGTTAGTTGTATGTAGACAAGTATGATGGAGGAGCCAGGGAGAAAGTGTGGCTGCAGATGGAGATTTATAACTGCTCAACTTAGAATAGTGGTTGACACTCTGGGATGCCTAAGTTCATCCAACAGTGAGGGAAGAATACCCAAGGTGTCAAAGAACAACCAAAGGATACCAACAGAACCAACAATGGTCTGTTCCTGAGCGAAGAACAGGAAAGTATCAAATAGAACTGAAATGTCTAATAAGATAACACGCACACACACACACACGTGCACACACAAAACAACAACAACAACAAACTTAAACATGCCTATTGGTGGTGGTGGGAAGTGATTCTGAAGAGTTATTTTCAGGGGAGAATTGAGGAATAAGTTTGATTTTGGTGACTGCAGTGGTGAACAGGAGACGCAGAAGTAGAGACTGTGAATGTGGACTACTTTTCTAAAGACTTTTGGTTGAGAAAGAGAGGAAAGAGATTAGTCAACAGCTTCAGGAGATCAACCACCACCCATCTGTCAGTTTATTGTACAGTGGTGGTGTGTGTGTTGTTGTGATGCTGGAAGCAATGCCACTGGTATTTCAAATACTAGTAGGGTCATCCATGGTAGGCAGGTTTCAGTGGAGTTTTTAGACTATGGTAGACTAAAAAGAAGGGTCTGGTCATCTACTTCTGAAAATTAGCCAGCGAAAACACTATGGGTCACCACAGATCATTTGACATAGTGTTGGAAGATGATCTCCCTAGGTTGGGAGGAACTCAAAATACCCAGTGGCTGAGACAATGGATAATGGCATATGAATGAGTGTGAAGATGGTGCAGGACCAGGCAATATTCATTCTAGTATACATGGGGTTGCCATGAGTTGGAGCCAACTTGATGGCACCTAACAACAGCAACATAGGGGATCAAAGAACCTACAATGTCTCTATGATGTTTGTCCTGGGGCAGGGTACAGATTTTATAATTTTTTGCATTTATGATTCAAATGCAAAGCCTTGGTATGAAGGGCATTTCTGTGTGCTTGGCAGGATCATTACTGAAGAGATTTTCTAATAACTTACTTCCCTTCCCAAAAGACCCTACTAATATGTTTTGTTTAGAAATTAGTGCTAATAAATTTTGTTTAGAACATTTGTTTATTCTGAATGAATTGGTCTGCTCTCTTTCATCTGACAATAAGAGCTCACAACACTTGTGTTCCCTTTTTTACTTTGCCTGACAGGAAGCCCAGAGGCAAACTTAAGGGTAATTATAGTGAAGAGCTCATTTCTGATTCTTGGCACAAAATCTCCTCCTTTGGCGAAATGGTTTTTGATTTCCTGTATATCTTCATTTTATATTCACATGTATATGAGTAGTTATGTTTTTTAAATGTTCAATATAAGTTTATTGAGCAAATAAACCTGAAAATGGTGATTTTCTTCATAAATTGAAGTACTTAAATTGTCATAACATTTTTTCTGCACCTCATTTTTGACCAAATGTGGAAATGTTCCTACAGTTAACTTCAAATGCTAGTTATTATGTAAATATGGCTTTATTTTTAAGCCACCAAAAATCCTTTCTGAACAGAAGCAGGGTATAAATTACAAAAACAGGAAAAGACTTAACCTCTCTGGGTCTCTGGTTCTCCATCTGTGAAATGGTGATAGCAGTTCCTGTCTGCCTGACTTAGGAGATAAAGGATATGAAAGCAAGTTGGAAGGGTAAAACATTCCACAAAGTCAAAGTCATATAAATAATATCATGTTTTGTTCTTTTGTATTCATCATAATGTACAGCACAAATTGTCGGTTGATATATTGAAAATGGATGTGTGGGGGAGAGCAGCCTTAATAACCGCTGACTTTTCTGACTCTAAGGGTCCACAAGCCAATAGCTCATTTTCAGACTATGATTGGGCACTGCTTTATGGCTAGGCCAACTATTTATCTATTAAGTTTCCCGGGCATTTGGGGTATGGATGACAGTGTGGTGGGGAGCAGGTGATCAGAGGTTACTTGCCATTCTTTTTGCATCCTGATGATTTTCCCAGCAGGCTTTGTGGAAATATGACCCTGGGAATCAAAGGAGTGGTGGTGGTAATGAGTGGAAGGCAACAATACTGAGGTTGATGAAGAGCCACCACCCATCTGCAGACTTGGAGGGGACTGTTCTTGCTTTTCCATGAGTTCTACAGGGTTGTGGAGGGCAAAGGGATGATGGATGGGAGCCAGGTCCCTCTCTGCTGTGGTCTATTGGCTGGACCATCACTCACAGCTCCTGATAGACTACCTCCTTCTAGAAAGGCATGGCTTGAGGGTGGGTTATGGATGAGCTGCCATAAGAACTATTTTTTCTAATTACACTTTTGAGCTTGCAACATGGCTGTCCATGAAAGGTGGGAGGTGCCTGATTTTGAAGGAAGAAGTAGAGAGATAAAGTTAGAGGAAAGTGTGGGTAATTTTTTACTATGTAGATGACTCTCTTTAAATAGCCAAGAAAGATCTTTAGGTTTCAGGAATGGCTGTTGGTGAAACTATGACAGGGATTGGATGATCATTTTCATATCCATTCATGTGAAATTCATCATTTTCATATTCAATAAACATGTCCTGAATGACTACCACAATGCAATGCACTGCACATGTGGTGTTATCTAGACAGAGCTTGCCACACTTTATTGTGCATACAAACCACCTGGGGGATCTTGATTAAACACAGAGCCTAATTCAATAGGTCTGGGGTGAGACCTGAGATTATACATTCTTAATAAGCTCCCAGAGCTCTTGGGTGGCACAAACGGTTAAGTGCTCATCTGCTAAATGAAAGGTTGAATGTTTGAGTCCACCCAGAGGCACCTTGGAAGAAAGGCCTGGAGATGTACTTCTGGAAAATCAGCCATTGAAAATCCTATGGAGCATAGTTCTACTCTGACATGAGTAGGAATCAACTTGACATTTTACTGGTTTAACAAGTTCCCAAGTCTGCCACTGCTGCTGATCCTTAGTCCATGCTTTGAGCAGCAAGGGTCAAGGACCCATAGTCAAATAAAATATGTTTCTTGCCTTCAAGGATCTTTCAGTCTGATGGGGGCAACAGACCATAAACAACTTATTACAATTAAAATAAAAAATGAAGTGTTATGGTAAAGAGACAAGAACAGTGGAGAAGTAGAAGAAAAGTCATTAATTCTGACTTGGAGGATCAGAGAAAGATTCATGACCTAGATGTCATTTAAATTGAGCCTTGAGGGTGAGTAGAATTTTAATAAGTAAGAAGAGTAGGAGCTGGAGATTGGGGAGGGTTGTAGAGAGGCCAGCTCCCAAGGTTGATGAAAGAGCTTGAATAGAGGCAAACTCAGGGTGAGCTTATTCCCAATCGGATTTCTGGAAATTTACCTTTAGAGGAGGTTGGACTTTATTCTATAATAACTGAGAAATGATATTGGGAAGGAAGTGACAAGATCTAAGCTATAGTGTATGTATTTCCTTCTGGGGGCTTTAAATAGGGCGGGGTGAACTGGGCAGAGATTGTAGGCTAGGAGCCAGCTGGGAAGACTTTTCAGTCATTGGGGGAAAGGAGGAAAGAACAGGTAAGGGAGTGCTGCTGAGGAGATGGAGAGGGACAGGCAGAGAGAGTGCCTCAGCTCAGTACGCTAAGCCTGTCCCCCCCTCTGTCTTCATAGCTATCATTGTTTCGCCCAGGAGGTACCCAGCTTTATATCTTCATCCCCACCCCCCTTATTTATGTCTCATAGTTCCAAATTGAATGTAGGCTTTTTGAAGACGAGGAGCCTCTTTTGCATGTCTTAGCAGCTGGCACAGTAGTTTGTGCTCACCAGGTGCTCATTAAATATTTGTTGATGACAAATATGTGAGGAAAGTGACAAAGATGAAGTAATTCACACTATTATGTTGGTAATTTGATCCAATATCCTACAGTTTCCACCTTTTCCCTTCTCTCTCTCTTTCTTTGGCTTGAATATCTCTGAGTAGCAAAATTTAAAGTAAGTTTTCACATAAGTGTTAAAACACACTTTAATTGGTGATGAGGTAATGCACCACTTCTCCCAGGAGCATTAGAAGTAGAGGAGTGAAGGCACTACTGTTATGAAAACAATATGACAATTCCTCAAAAAATTAAAAATGGGACTACTATAACGCAACACAACGCACTGCCGTTGAGTGGGATCTGACTCAGAGTGACCCCTCCTTGGGTTTCCGAGGCAGTATCACTATGGAAGTAGATTGCCTAACCTTCCTTCCGGGGAGGGGCTGATGGGTATGAACCCCGGACTTGTGGTTAGCAGACAAATGCCTTAGGCACTATGCCACCAGAGCTATATGACCCAGCAATTCTACTGCTAGGTATATATCATGTTGTTGTTGTTGTTGTTGTTACGTGCCATCGAGTCGGCCC
>NW_006921611.1:18655193-18659883 GCF_000298275.1 Orycteropus afer afer
CTTCCTTCCGAGGAGTGGCTGGTGGGTTTGAACCGCCAGCCGTCTGGTTAGCAGGCAAGTGTCTTAGCCACTATGCTACCAGAGCTCCCAGGTATATATATCATAGTGATGTGAATAGATACATGTGCATCTATGTTCACAACATCACTATTCACAATGGCAAACATGTGGAGATCACTTAGGTGCCCATCAATGGATGAATACATCAACAAAATGTAGTACATACACACAATGGTATATTAACCAGCCATGAAGTAATGATGTATGCTACAACATGGATGAACCTCAAAGACACTATGCTGAGTAAAATAAATCAGTCACTAAAGGGCAAATGTTGTATAACCTCACTTCTGTGAGATGACAAGAATAGATAAATACATAGAGACCTATGATTATTAGTGATTATGTATGGTAGAAAGGGGAAAAGAAGGAGAGAGGAAGAGAAGGAGTAATTTTCTGGGAAACAGTGAATTTATGTAGATGATGATTGGAAAATTGGCATCAATTAAGGGCAATGATTACATAATTTGACTAATGGAAGGAGACCCAGGAATTGGAGAAGGAATTGGATTGCAGGTCTAGTTGCCTCCATGAACTACTTCCTCCTTTGCCATGAGACTATGTAGCTCCTATTACTGAATA
Organism: Orycteropus afer afer; assembly: GCF_000298275.1. Lineage (NCBI taxonomy): Eukaryota > Metazoa > Chordata > Mammalia > Tubulidentata > Orycteropodidae > Orycteropus > Orycteropus afer. Next base: position 18,655,836 of record NW_006921611.1, read on the forward strand.
TTTTGATAGAAGACTCAATAGATGAGTCCTGATCAAAACAGGTAAAAATGTATAACATATTTCAAATTTCTTATAGAATTAAGACCTACTGTATCTATTGAGGCCAGAGAAATGCCTGAATTTGTTGTCTTTAGAGAATTTATCAATGCTGAACTGAAACTATACCCTAAAGTCATCTTCAAACTAAACAAGAGTTTAGCTGAATTAGTAAAGAATGTTCGCCTTGAGAAGCACTGTGCTCTTTGGAAGAATTGTCTATATCAGATCAAATTGACAACAGCAACTCTAAAGCATAGAGGAGTACTTTATAGGGCAGTGGTGAAACAATATGGGGAGTAAGTCATTGGGGGTGAAAAAATATGGGGAGAGAAAGTGAGAATGTTAACACAACATGAAGAATGTAACCTATGTCATTGAACTGTACATGTGGAAATTATTGAATAGATGTATGATCTCCTATGTCTATTTTCACCAAATACACATACATAAGGAGCTCTGGTAGCGCAGTGCCTAAGGCATCTGACTGCTAACCAGAAGGTTGGTGGTTCAAGCCCACCAACCACTCTGAAGAAACAAGACTGGGCAATCTACTTCTGTAAAGATTTACTGCCTTGGAAATGCAATGGGAGTCGCTATGAGTCAGAAGGGAGCTTTGGTGGCATAGTGCCTAAGGCATTTGACTGCTAACCAGAATGCTGGTGGTTCAAACCCACCGGCCAGTCCTCAGAAGGAAGGTTGGGCAATCTACTTCCGTAGAGTTACTCCCTCAGAAACCCAAGGAGGAGTTGCTATGAGTTGGGTCCCACTTGACAGCACATAACAACAACAACATACATACATATATATGTATATACATGTATACACATATGTATATATGTACATATATACATATGTGTGTGTGTATAACAAATCTGTCCTTAAAGAAGTGCAGCCAGAATGCTCCTTGGAACTGAGAATGGCCACACTTCATTTCACCTACTTTGGTCATGTTGTCAGAAGGGACCATTCATTGAAGGAGGAAATCATGCTTGGTGAAGTGGAGGGTCAATGAAAAAGGGGAAGAGCCTCAATGAGATGGATTGACACAGTGACTGCAACAATGGACTCAGGTATAGCAAGGACTGTGAGGCTGATGCAGGACCAAGCCGTGTTTCATTCTGTTGTACATAGGGTTGCTGTGAGTCAAAGCCAACTTGATGGCACCTAACAACAACAAATACCCCCCCCCACACACACACACATATAAAGAGGGAGAAAGAGCAGAGGACTGAAAAAGACCTGGAGCCTTATTTACCCTCTGCCATATTCTTAGCATGTGACAATGAGAACTGGAAGATATCTCAAAGACACAATTGGAGAGGAGTTTTAAGGGTTTTCCCAGGGTTGCACAGCTGGTCAGTAACAGAACAGCAGAATTATTATTAGCACTATAGCATGCTGGCCTTACAAACATCTTCAAATTCTAGTCTGGGAGATGCTGAACTCTGCTGGTTCTTCCTCCATGCTCTAAACAACCTCCTGAGAAGAAAGAAACCACAAACCAAAACAAACCTGTTGCTGTCAAGTCAATTCTGATTCATGGCAATCCCATGTATGTTAGAGTAGAACTACTTTATAGGGTTTTCTTGGATGTAATCTTTGTGGAAACAGATCACCAGGTCTTCCTTCCATGACATCACTGGATGGGTTTGAACTAACAACATTTAGGCTAGTGATTGAGTGTAAACAATTTGTGCCATCCAGGGATCTAAGAAAGAAAGAAGGAAGGGGGAAATGTCTCATTAATGAGGACTTTTCATATGTGCTCAAAAAGTCATCACTTCAATAAACTCCAACTAGCCTCTGTAAAATATCCCTGTTTTACAGTGGAGAACACTGAGGTTCAGAGAGCTGAAGCAATGTCCAGGACTCATTGTGGTGGAGCTGGGATCTGAACTCAAGGTAGCCTTACTCACAGCACAGTTTACTCTGTTCTGTGTTGGAAAACACAGACAAGTGGGGGATACTTGCATTTGGAATAAGATTAGCATCAGCATTTAACCTGAAGCCTGGAAGATTTGAAGGGTAAATGTTTTACAAGCAGCAGCAGCTCTTCCGGGAAACCCATGAGGACTGTAACCAGGTGCAGTGCGTAGCAGACTGCGCTGCTGGCTCTGCCAGTGTGGAGTTCGGTCTGGGCATTATCATGCAAGCCACAATTACACCCAAGCTCTGGAAATCAGAGTCCTTGGGTACCACCAGTTCTAGCCAGAAACTTTCTCTTGTCTATGCCGTATTAGGAAGAAAGAGAAAATATTCAGGTTCAGAATTTAGTGCTAATCATGTGGTAAGGTCCAATAAATAACTGTGGACTGAACAGATGAATCCAGGCAGTTAGCACTGAGTCATCCCAGCAGAGTGATAAGATTGAAGCAATCTAGTCCTTGGAGTTAGAATGATTTGGGATTAAATCCTGGCTCTTCCTTCTATTGTTGTTGCTAGTTGCTATGGAGTTGATTCTGACTTATGGCAACCCTGTTTGTGTCATGGTAGCACTGTGTTCCATAGGGTGTTTTTTTTTTTTTTTTTTTTGTGAACATTTTATTGTACTTTAGGTGAAGGTTTACATAGCAAATTAGTTTTCCAATCAATCAATCATACACAGATTGTTCTGTGACACTGGTTGCAATCCCCAGATGTGATAGCATGTTTCCTATTTCCTTCCTAGGTTCCCTGTTTCCATTTGTCCAGTTTCCCCGTGCATCTCTATCTCCTCATCTTTGGTTTTGGGCAAATACTGCCCTTTTGGTCTGGTATAGTTGATTGTTCTAAGGAACACATTCTTCATGAGTGGTTTTGTTTGTTTTATGGTCTTGTCTATTATTTGGCTGAAAGGTGGCTTCTGGCAGTGTCTTCAGCTGCAGGTTAGAACACTGTCTCAGAATCATAGTCTTGAGAGTTTACTTTCTTTCAGACCAGGAAATCTGGTCTTTTTTTTGGGGGTTTGAGGGGAGAGGGGTTGGAAGGGGTTGAATTTTACTCTACATTTTTTTTATCCATTCTATCTGGGACTTTCTATTGTGTCCCTTGTCAGAGAGGTCAGTCTTGGTAGCTAGGCACCATCTAGTTCTTCTGGTCTCAAGTTGGAGATTGTGGTCCATGTTAACCATTCATCTTTTGGAATTATTTCTTCCTTGAGTCTTTGTTTTCTTCATTTTCATATTCTCTAGGAGGAAAGGGACCAAAAGTTGCCTCTTAAATGGTCCTTCACAAACTTTTAAGATCCTAGACATTACTCCCCAGACTAGGATATCGAACTTTATCTTTATGAACTGTTTTTGCCTTTTGATTTTTATGTCCCCTGAAGTTCAGTGATTCAGTCCTGATGTCTAAGTAATTTCTATAACTGTGCCCTCTATATGTTGTATTATATAGATGGGTATATATGCAGCACTTGCAAATATGTAGGTAGAAATATCCACCACCACACATGTGTGTGTATATGCATGTACACCAGTGCTATCTCCCTCACCAATTTAGCATACATATTTACCTGTGTATCTGCTCACAAATTATTGTTATTACTGCTGTTGCAGGATTGTATATATTATAGCATTTATGTCTCAGTGTCTTCCTTTGCCTTGATCACCTTGTGTTGACTTCCCCTATATTGTGAATTGCTTTTCTCTTCACCAGAATTAATTCTTGACTATCATCTAGTTAGCGTTTCTTCTTCCCTCTTTCTCCCTTCCCTGGTAACCATAAAAAAAATGTTTCTGTGTGTAAACTTATTCTTGACTTTTTATAATAGTGGTCTCATACAATATTTGTCTTTTTGTGTTTAACTTATTTCACTCAGCGTAATGTCCTCCATATTCTTCCATGCTCTGAGCAGTTCATGAATTCATCATTATTCTTCATTGTTACATAGAATTTCATTGTATGGATTATCACTGTTTATCCTTTCATCTGTTGATAGACACTTAGGTTATTTCCATCTTTTTTTTTTTTTTATTAGGATTTGGGTGAAGATTTACAGAGTAAATTCACTTTTCATACAGCAGTTCAC
>NW_006921611.1:18666258-18668956 GCF_000298275.1 Orycteropus afer afer
GGGGTCCAAGATTATCTTCTGTGTCTGTGTTAATTGGTTTCCCTTTTCTTTGTTGAAGAGGGTCTGTGCAATCCTTCTGCCTAGTCCGCCATCTTGCCCTGCCTCCTATTTCCATCTTTTTGCTGAATAATGAATAATGCTGTGATGAACATGGGTATGCGTATGTCTATTGATGTCACAGCTTTGTTTAGCTAGGATTTACCTAGAAATGGGATTGCTAGATTATTATGGTATTTCTATTTCTAACTTTTTAAGGAAGTGTCATACCATTTTTTCACAATGGATGTACCATTTTGCAGTCCCACCAGCAGTGTATAAGAGTTCCAACATCCCCACAGTTTTGCCAGCATTTGTTGTTCTTTATTTTTTAGATTAGTGTCATTATTGCCAGGATTAGATGGTATTTCACTTCTTTGATTTGCATATCTCTAATGGCTAATGATAGTAGACATCTTTTCATGTGTTTGTTAGCAACCCAAATATCTTTGGTAAAGTGTTTGTTCACATTCTTTGCCCATTTTTAAATTGGATTGTTTGTCTTTCTGTTGCTGAATTATTGAAGTTTTCTATAAATTCTGGAGATTAGTCCCTGGTGAGATATATTGTTGCCAAACATTTTTTACTGATCTGTAGATTCTCTCTTTACTGTTTTGGGGAAGTCTTTTTGTGTGCATAACTATTTAATTTTTAGGAGATATTGGTTATCTAATTTATGGTCAATTTATGCCATAAATTAGGACCTCTATGTTTATCCCTATGTTTTCTTCTGTGAATTTTATAGTTTTAGGTCTTCATTTAGGTCTTTGATCCTTTTTGGGTTAGTTTCTTTGTACGGTGTGAAGCAAGGATCTTATTACATTTTCTGCAAATGGATACCCAATTTTGCCAGTACCATTTGTTAAAGAGAATTTCTCTTCCTCATTTAATGGACTTTCATCCCTTGTTGAAGATCACCTGTCCATAAGTAGATGGATTTACTTCTGAGTAAATTGTGTTCCATCGATTTGTCTGTCATTGTCCCAGTACCAAACTGTTTTGATTACTATGGTGATATAGTCAGTAGGATATGAGACTGGAGAGTGTGAGGCTTCTTGTTTTGTTCCTCTCTTCAATAATGCTTTGCTTATCCAGGACCTCTTTCCTCTCCATATGAAGTTGGTGATGAGGCTTTCCATCTCATTAAAGAATGTTGATTGGGATTGCATTATATCTGTGGGTTTCTTTGGGTGGTTTTGACAATTTTACAATGTTAAGTGTTTCTCTCCATGAGCATGGTATGTTTTTCCACTTATATAGGTCTCTTTGGTTTTTTTTTGCAGTAATTCTTTTAATTTTCTTTGTACAAGTCTTTTACATCTCTAGTTAGATTTTTTTCCTAAGTATTTTATCTTTTTGAAGACTATTGTAAGTGGTATTATTTTCTTTTCAGAATTTTCTTTGTTACCATAGAGGAATCCAACTGATTTTTTTATGTTGATCTTGTATCCTGCCACTTTGCTGAAATCTTCTCTATTAGTTCTAACAGCTTTCTTGAGAAGTCTCTAGAATTTTCTATGTACAGAAGTCCCTAAGTATACATGGAATTGGTTCCAGGACAACCCTCCTTTAATGGATACCAAAATCCACGGATGTTCAAGTTCCTATATAAAATGGTGTAGTATTTGCATATAACCTACACACATCCTCCTGTATAGTTTATATCATCTCTAGATTATTTATAATACCTAATATAGTGTAAATGCTATGTAAATAGCACTTTATGCTCTCTCTTAGCCTTTGCAGGATTGCTTTCACACTTAATTAGTTTTTTCCCCTGGATTATTATAAATAATTGGTTGAACCTACAGATGCATTAGGAGCTCTGGTAGTGTAGTGCCTAAGGTACTTGACTGCTAACCAGAAGGTTGGCAGTTCAAACCCACCAGCCACTTCTTGGAAGGACGGTTGGGCAATCTACTTCCATAGTGATATCACCTCAGAAACCCAACGAGATGTCGCTATGAGTTGGGTACGACTTGATGGCACATAAGAACAACAACACAGATGCATAACACATGGATATGGAGGGTTAACTATATGATCATGTCATCTGCAAATACAGATAGTTTTACTTCTTCCTTACCAATTTACATTCCTTTATTTCCCTTTCTTTCCTTACTACTCTAGCTAGGACTTCCAGTACAATATTGAATAAGAGTAATGGCAAATGTGATGACATTGGGGAAAGGAAGGACACTAATTGTACACATAAGATATAGATAACAGAGGCAAATAATAGTATATGCACAATACTGTATTACCACTAACACCAAACACCACGCTACAGATAAATGCATAGACAAGTGACAAGATCAGATGGGGGTCAGGGAACAGGAATATATTTTAGACCAAGCATAGATTTATCTGAAGATAATCTTACCCTACGCACTTGTACTACAAAATTAGCCACATGCATTATAGAACCAACAGAAGACAAAGTTGGAGTAACCTCTCAGATACAACCAAACACTTTGAGAAAGAGAATCACTGGGCCTGCTGACTCAGGACCATAGTTTTAGGGAACACCAGGCTCAATTGGTACAACATGTTGTTGTGGTTAAGTGCCATCAAGTTGTTTCTGACTCATAGCGACCCCTTGCACAGCAGAACGAAACACTGCCCTATCTTGCGCCAGCCCCACAATCCCTGCTATACTTGA
>NW_006921611.1:18672156-18695459 GCF_000298275.1 Orycteropus afer afer
GCTTTTCTGGCCTGCTACTCCGGGCAGGCCTGAGTTTCCTCTCCTCACCTAATCCCTTTGGCTGATTGCTCTTCTCTCTGGCTTCCTGGCTTTTAATCCCCTTTCTCCTGCTCTTCCTGCCTGCTACTTTGGGCGTCCCTGAGTTGTCTCTCCTCACCTGTAACCCTGGAGCTTGGGTTTTATGTACAACATAGTACATAAAAATCTTGTTCCACAACCTACTTTGGTGAGTAGCAGGGGGTCTTAAAAGCTTTTGAGTAGCCATATAAGATGCAACTCTTGGTCTCCTCTCATCTGAAGCAAAGAAGAGTGAAGAAAATCGAAGGCATCTGGAAACAATCAGTGCAAGGATATGATGAACACTGAGACCAGAAGAACTAGATTGTGCCCAATGTTAACCACTCAGAAAGGGATCAAAACTGGACATCTTGGATATAGTGGGAGGAAAAATGTGGAACAAATTCAAAAACACAAAAATGACCAGAATTACTGGTCAGATAGAGTCTGGTGGAACCTCTAAGACTATGGCCCTGGGTCATCCTTCAGGCCTAGAATTGGACTCACTCCCGTGGATTGGCTCTTACTCCAACAGTAGAAAGACCTACATACAGAACACCTACCCCAGGGCAAAGCACTCACTTACTCAAGGAGAGTAACTCCCAGTGGCCCCCTGCTACTCTTTCCCAACCAGCTGGCAGCACATACTCCCGCATACTGAGTGTTGCACACTCCCTAGTCAACTTGGAGTTGATGGTACATAATCGAGTTCATCACCACCCCCTCCTCCAATAGCCAGAAGCACACATTCCTGTGAGTTGTGCATCACTCGCACACACACACACACACACACCTGCCACCAACTCCCTTTAAAACAATCAGCCATGGGGTACCAGAGGAGCACCATTCACATAGGGAAAGCTGGACAGACAGGCGTGCATAGTTAAGAAGGGCACAGCGAGGCAGTAGTCACAGGGATGGGAGGGGAGGAGAGTTTCTTATGGTCAGGGATGGTAATCAGGGGATGAAATAAAATGTACACAGATTGTTGAATGTTAAACAAATTTTGCTATGTAAATTTGTACCTGTAGCACAATAAAATAAAATAAAATAAAAGAGCAATTGTAAAGGGAAATGCTTTTTGTCTCTTTCTGTTGACTGTAATATTAGCTATTGTTTTTTATTTGTTGTTGTTGTTGTTGTTATGTGCCGTCGAGTCGGCCCCGACTCATATATATGCCCTTAATTATCTTGATGAATTTCCCTTCTATTCCTATTTTGCTGAGAGTTTTTGTGAGGAATGGGTATTGGACTCAATCAAGTGCCATTTTCTGTATCAGTTGAGATGTTCATGAGGTTCATGTCCTTTGTTTTAATTTATGTGGTGGATTTGATTGATTAATTTTCTTATGTTGAACCATCCTTGCATACCTGACTTGGTTGTGTTGTGTTATATTTTTGATTGTTGAATTCTATTGGCTAGAAGTTTTTTGAAAATTGTTGTGTTTATATTCATGAGGGATATTGGTCTATAAGGAATACACAGTGTTACTACACTAAAAATAATTGGTTTGATGTTCAGGAATTCATGAAAAACAAGGCTCCAGAATTTGGAGCAATACCCATTGAGATGTTTCAGCAAACAGATGTAGCCCTGGAGGACCAAGAGGCTGTTGTGCAAACAAATGGATTGACACAGTAGCTACAATGATGAGCTCAAGTAAAGCAAGGATTGTGAGGATGGTGCATGACTGGGTAGTGTTTTGCTCTGTTGTGCACAGGGTTGCTTTGAGTTGGAGCCAACTTGATGGCACCTAACAACAACAGCAACAACATGTGTTTGTTTTGCCCTGATTTTTGTTTTGTTTTGTTTTGATGTATCTAGCCAGGCAGGAAAAGTATGCTATTCTGGTCACTAGTTTGGCAGAACTGAGGTGCTCACCACCTGTGCCCAGATGGCTGCAGTAGTGGCTGGGAATGTGAACATGGGTCTCTGTTTGCTGGTCATGTGGAGCAGCTTATGGTGGGCTGGGTGGCCATTGGATGCCATCTGTTGTTGATCTAGTGGTGCAGGATTGGATAGTGTCACTTGCCAAATGCGTAGGGTGGCAGGTGTGTTGGGAATGGCAGGAGAGTGGAGAGTTTGGTCACACCCATTCATTGAGTTGGGGTGTTTGTAGGGAAAATGGATGGTGTTTGGACAAGGGCATGGGTGTGTGGTCACTGCCACTTGCTCAGTCAGGGTGTTGTGTGGAGCAGGCAGATGCATGTGTGATCACTGTTGCTTACCAAATGGTGGACTGTAGGGGATGTGATGGGTGGGTGCATGTGTAGTTATGTGTTTCCAAGGGAGCAGCATGGGAGTGGGGAGGAGCACATGTTGCCAATCCCTGGGTTGGTGGCAGGTGTGTGTGTGTGTGCATGTGTGTGCGAGTGATGCACAACTCACAGGAATGTGTGCTTCTGGCTATTGGAGGAGGGGGTGGTGATGAACTCGATTATGTACCATCAACTCCAAGTTGACTAGGGAGTGTGCAACACTCAGTATGCGGGAGTATGTGCTGCCAGCTGGTTGGGAAAGAGTGGCAGGGGGCCACTGGGAGTCAGTCTGGGTATGCAAACTCTCACTTTGTTCTGCTGGGTGAGGGAAAGGTGATAGAGGGGCACTGCCAGTTGCCAGGAAGGCTGGGGTGGGGAGTTATATAGCTCTAGTCACTGGTAAGACAGGGAGGGAAAGATGAAATGCATACTCTACCAGTTGCTGGTCTCTGTTATGGGTACAAGTGCACCCCCAGATGAATACAGCCTCATGAGTGCAGATCAGGTTCCTGTCCCAACCCAACATAATAGATGGGGGTGCTGTCTGGAGTCTAGTGTCTCTAGCTGCCACTCCACAGACCATTCCCTCTGTGTGGGTCTTCAACTTAAAAGACTTGTGACACTGCTGGTGAGCAGTTCTATCTCTGTTTTCTGGCTCCCTTCCTATTCTGTTCATCTGAGTCCCTGGAGTTCCTGCTAACCTTCCTGAACTTTCCATCCTTAAATCTGGTTCATATTCTTCTCATTGATTCATTCTGGATTTGTCTACCCTGTGTCTCTGTCTTATTGGGGATTCCATAAAGTTGCCTTCCCATGCTCCTCACCCAGGAACACTGTTTGCTTTGTCTCGAGATGGCAATGCTGTGCTGGGCTTGCTGGCAGGGTACCTCCACTCTATATGTCTCCTCAGTCTCTGTTTTTGTTCAGTTTCTGCTTCCATTAGGTGTTTGATGTATGTCTTTATCCTTTCATTTGATGCTCAGGGTTCCAGGATTATCTTCTGTAGATACAGAAGATATCTTGTTTTTACTTGTTTTTCAGATCTTTGGTGTAGAGGGATGGCATATGGATGGTGTGTCTGGCTCAGGCACCACCTTCCTCCAGAGCTCTCAATAAGGTTTTCAATGGCTGCTTTTTTTTGGAATTAGATCTCCAGGCCTTTCTTCCAAGGCATTTCTGGGTGGAATTGAATTCCAAGCTTTTGGTTAGAAGCTGAGTGCATTAACCATTTGCACCCTTCATCCTACTATCTGTATGATTTTGGCTAAGTCCCTTAATCTCTCTGAATCTCTGTTTTGCATCTGCAGAATAGAATAATAACACACACTTTACATGGGAAGTGGACATTACTTTACATTGGGAGAAACTATCACAAAGTTCCCAGTTCAGTGCCTAACATGTGTTAAAAGTTTCCTTCCTTTTGACACCCTAGATTCCACCCTTACTAATGGATTCTCTTATTCTATCCCTTCTTAACTATGTGCCTCTGGGAAAGTCACATATCATTTTAACCTCAGTTTCCATACTTGTGAAGTGAGGAATGATATCTGTCCTGCTTATCTCAGGATAAATGCCTCAGGCACTACCCACCATAGCTCCTTAAAGGAGAGATAAGAGAAGTAAAAGGGGCAATAATGAGAAGCATCATGACTTAGCAGCAACACACAAACAAACAAAAACAACAGTAGCATAACTATTGTATATTGAGCACTGACTGTGGAGCCAGCCACTTTTGAGTGTGTTGTGAAGATTAAATGAGAGATTGAAAACAAACAAACAAACCAAACTCACTGCCATCAAGTTAATTCCAACTCATAGTGACCCCCTTAGGGTTTCCGAGGTGGTAAATCTTTATGGAAGTAGATTACCCAGTCTGCCTTCCATGGAAAGGCTGGTGGATTTGAACCACCAACCTTCTGGATAGCAGTCAAATGCTTTAGGCACTACACCACCAGAGCTCCTTAAATGAGAGATAAGAGAAGTAAAATACAAAGAACAGAACACTTGGTATAGAGGGAGTGCTCAGAAACTGTTTGCTATTGTCATCATTTTTACCCTAAATGTCAATTGTGGGAGGGACAAGCTGAAGTAAAATAATACATAAAACTTTATAATCAATAGTGCCCAGGCACTACAATACCAACTGGGATTATTTTCTTCCATGTTGCTTAGTTGTCGTTGAAGTGGTTCTAATTCATGATGACTTTTTTTAATAACAGAAAATAATGTTTCCTGGTCTTTCACCATTTTCATTATTTTTGGTATGTTTGAGCCCAGTGTTATGGCTATTGTGTCAATTCACCTCACTAAAGGGTTCCCTTGTTTTCACTGTCCCTCTACTTTACCAGCCATGATGTCCTTTTCAGGTGATGGTCTAAAGTAAGCAAGCTGAAATCTTGCCTTTCTCAATTCTAAGGTGCATTCTGGTTGTATTGTTTCTACAGACCAGCAAGGATCCAGAATTTGACCAGGATCTCAGTGAGTACAGGCAGTCCAGAGTCCAGGTCCTGACCCTTAACCCAGTGGTGGCTCCTCAAGTGGATGGATAACAAGAACAGTTGCTGTATGCAGCCTCTCCCTCTCCTGGAATGTCTAAAACAGCTTCTGGGCTAGTTTCTCAGCCTCCACTCAGCCCTCCAAACCATCTTCTGATCTCCCATTACTATGGCTTTTCTTTCTAAAGGGCAAATCTGATTATGTCACTCTACTGCTCAACATCCTTCAATAGCTCCCCATTGCCCTATAGGTTAAAGACTAAACTCCTGAAAATCACATACAAGTTCTACCTGCTCTGGCTGCCTGGATCATTTCATATTCCACCAATTCCTCCTGAGATCCAACAGTACAGACATACTAAGCTATTTGAATCATCTCCTAAAGTTCCATATTGCCTCATGTCTCTATGCTTATGCACATATTGGTCCCTGGCCTCAGACATCCTGTCCCAAATATCCATCTACCCAACCATCCATCCTTAATTCAATAAATAATAGTGAGCTCCTATTATATGCTAGATATAGTGCAAGATGCTGAAGTTACATTCATAGGCAAAGCACAATGTTTTTGGCCCCTTGGAGTTTACATTATAATGGAGAGACACATGCCTTAGAAAGGGAACAAGTCACCGAAGTATATACATATTTTGAATCTATTTATTTATGGAAAATGCAGGAAAATGAAGGAAAGAAAACAGCATACTGCAATGGTCCCTGGAGTGACTTGAGAATGGCCCCAAGTGGACTTGGGAGTGCTAATGCTTGGATAACACTTGCTTGTTTATCCACACTCCAGTCAGGAGTCACCTCCAAAGAGCCTTCCAGGATCAGAACCCATCTGGGAGTGCTCTACACTCCCAGAACATCCTGTCCTGCCCATGTCATATCTAAGCACCAGCCACTAGTGATGGTTTACATGTCTGTCTCCTCAGACTGGAAGCTCCCTGAGGGCAGTGACTGTAAGCAATGCTTACTTCTGGGCCCTCTGTGCTTAGCACAGTGCCCAGCACAGAGTCAGTATTCCCTGATGTCTGTGAGTGAATGCATGGTCTGCATGGCCAGAGGGTCAGCACTGGGAGACAGACAGAGCAAGTTCAGGAGGTGTCTTCTCCATTTTTTTTTTAGGAGGGAGCAGCTGAAAATGGAATGTGTTTAGCTCACTTAGGCTTTGTTTATAAATGACAAAGGTAGTCAGGAGCTTTTGATGAGCCAGTCATTCATCCTGTCCCTATCACCTTCCTGTCATTTTCCAGTAATTTAAAACCTTCCGGCCTGATAGCCCCTAACCAAGCAATATACATGTTAATGTGAAGAGCAGGGGCTGAAATTGAAGTAGCAAGGAAAACACATTATTCAAAGGGAAAGATGAGGAAGAAAAAAGAAATGAACGGTGGAGGAGGCTAGGAGCAGCTGCTCCCATCATTGAAAGTCACTACCAGCCTTGTCTCCTTGGGGCCTGGTACCCCCCTTAGCCCTCCATCCTACTTACTTACTCTGCAGCCTCTTCCTTTGAACATTCTACCCCACCCCATCTAAAAATGTCTGTAGTTTATTTTTAGCCCTTTCCAGAAGACCACTTGCAGTCTAACTTTAATTAGAATTGTACCCAATAATTTCTTCTTGTTAGCATTGTGTAGAGTGTGGACAAAAATACTTTTAATAGAAGTGGAAATTTTAGCATTTATTTATTTTTCTTGGCCAACTGGTACCAGTCCAAGGTGTTGTGTAAGAAAAACACAGAACTTGTCAAAACAAGGTGACTTTGGCTTTTGCCTCCTCCACTCACAAGCTGTTGGGACTTAACATCTTCAGCTGGGATGAGCTTTGTTTTCTTCAGCTGTGAAACGGGAGAACTCTTCTGATCCAACTTTCCTTACTGGGTTATAAAAACCAGATGCTATTGAGTTGATTCTGACTCCTGGTGACCTCATGTGTTTCAGATTAGAACTGTGCTCCATAGGGTTTTCAATGGGTGATTTCTTGGAAGTATACTGCCAGGGCTTTCTTCTTAGGTACCTCTTGAGCCTCCAACCTTTTGGTTAGCAGCCAAACAGGTTAACCATTTGTACCACTCAGGGACTCCTTTAACCAGCTGTTGTAGAGTCAACTCTGACTCATGGTGACCCTGGGTCAAATGAGTAAGAAGAGACCTTATTACCAGCTGAGGTATGAATGGAAGGAGTGTGATGAGCATATATTAATGAAGCATGCACAGAGGGCTGTAGGCCCAGGAATGGGGCTGGCAAGCAGGGAGGGAGGAAAAGATCTTTAGGTTCTTGAACATTGCTGCTTCTACTCTTTACTCTTGGGATGTCCACATCAAATTGGCCTTTAACTCCACTGGCTGTTAGGGATGAGTGGGAATTTCAGGAAGGATTGAAATGGTTGGAGGGAGTTTTGAGTGCCTCATGGGGCCATACAGGGTGCTATGGGATGATCAGAAACCCCTGTTTGGTTCCATGTTTCAGTCCTGTAGGTCAGGAACACCACATTGAAGGTGCCTGACAGATGGGATCTTGTGGGCTCACCAGTGTCCATCCAGGCTCAGCCAAGGTGTTAGCATGTGGCAGAGAATGTAGTACAGCTCTCTTGGTAGCACAGTCAGACACTCACCCCAATAGTAATATGCCTTCTGGAGCAGTGAACACACAAAGCTACACATATGCAACCTTGCACCCAACTACTGAGGCACACCACACATGTATGCCCCAAATGCACAGAACTCTCTAAGCAGAAAGTGTATCAGTCATTGCAGGTTGGATAACTCTGCCTGTATTCTGTATTAGTCATTACAAACAACCATAATAAGAACCTCCAACAATTTCAGTAATTTAACACAAATGGAGTTTTTTTTTTTTTTTTCCTCTCCCTTTTGGAAATTTACTATGGATTGGGGTGATTCTCCAAGGTGGCTTCCATCCAAGTCTTGGCTCAGCATTCCACACTGTATTTAACTTATGGCAACTCCATGTTAACAAGTGATTGCCATGGCAGGATTGGAAGGCCAGACATGAGCAATTACATGCTTTGGCCCCAAAGGGACTCATTGTCATTCCTGTGTACTTGGAAGTAGAGGAGAACCAAGTACTGGTGTACAGTAGTTGTATCTTCCACTTTCTCCTCTCCCAGACCTCCATTCCTTTCTCTGGGTTTTATTTCCTCCTTTATGGAAGATGAGGTAATTGACTTCCCACTTGGGCATTCTTAGGTAAAACACAGCCAACAGTCTTGTGATTCCCTTTGCCTTACTGCCTTGGTGCTCCTGATCTCTTCAAAGTCACCTTGTTTTATGAGAAATATCTGTGGAACATTCCCAAGGACCTGTGTAGCAGACGTGGCTTGTGTAATCATGAGACAAATACTCCTGAGGAATGGAGTATATCACCTTAGTTTGGTGTTTGAGGTTTTCTAATATTAGCTCCAAATTAGTTTTCTAAGAGTGTCTACTACTTCAACTCCAGTCTAAATTGACAACTATTCCTTAGATATAACCCTTGCCTTCATCTTACACTACTTTTTTCCTTGTCCATTCTGCTTTAGTTATCCTGGCCATTTTTTGTTTCCTGAGACATGCCAAGCTTGTTCCCTCCTCAGGGCCTTTGCCCTTGCTGTTTCCTTTGACATGTTCTTCCTCAGCTTAGGTTCATTTCTTTTCAGCTGAAATGTCATTACTTTGGAATGCTCTTTTTTTACTACCTTATCTAGAGCATCCCCTTCCAATCACTCTAGAATTACCTTTAAGTCACTATTTCTATCAGAAATCATGTTGTATATTTATTTATGTTTATTATCTGTCCTTCCCAATTAGAATATGAGCTCTGAGAACAGGGATCTTGTCTATCTTCTTTACTTCTGTATTCCTAACACTTAAACAGTGGTTGGCACATAATAATTGTTCAGTAAAATTTGTTGCATCAATTGTTGCTAGATTCTGAGTGTTTGCTCTCATTACTTCCTTCTCCTGGCTTTCTTACCATCCACTTCCATTTCAACAGATCTAAATCCTACATATTCTTCAAGATCAACTTAAAGACTATCTCCTTCCTAAGTTTTTCACTTATCCATGTTTCTCATTCTCTCCTAGAATGAAGGCATCAATTACTTCCTCTGAACACCCATAGTACCCATCAGAAATATTTGTAGGTATCATTCTCAACTCTAATTGAAATTGTCAAGGATTTCATATTACTTGGATTCACAAACAATGCCCATGGAAGCAGCAGTTAAGAAATCAAATAACATATTGCAATGGGCAGATCTGCTGCAAAGACCTCTTTAAAGGTCTTTGCATATTTTATAATAATTTACTATCTTCTCCTGCTGTCCTTTGATAACTTCTGTTCTTCATCATTTCTTCTGTTCACTTTAGTTACTCTGTATTCAAGAACAAGTTTCAGACTCTCTTATGACATCCATTTTTGTTGTTTCTTTCTTTACCATCTTTTTAATGACCTTTTGCTTTCTTCATGTATTGTGTCCTTGATGTCATCCCACAACTCATCTGGTCTTTGGCCATTAGTGTTTAATGTGTTAAATCTATTGTTGAGATAGTCTATAAATTCAGGAAAATATATTCAAGGTTGTACTTTGGCTCTCATGGACTTATTCTAATTTTCTCCAGCTTCAGCTTGAACTTGCATATGAGCAATGGTTTGTTCTGCAGTTGGCCCCTGCCCTTGTTTTGGTTGTTGATACTGAGCTTCTCCATCATCTCTTCCACAAATGTAGTCAGTTTGATTCCTTTTATTCCATTTGATGAGGTCCACATGTATAATCATCATTTGTGTTGTTATGGTGTAGTCAATTACATAATATGGCTTTTATAGCCATAAGTCTTTGTAAACTCTGGGGTGGAATTTGCCATGAGCAACTGAGTGGTTCCTGATTGTTAAAGTCATCCACCTGGGGTATTTCTGTTGTGTGTAGCACCAAGTAATCTTCTGGGAAATTTGCTCTCTCTCAGGTGTATAGAATTCTGATACTGGGATTGATTAGTTTGGCAGCTCTGCCAGGCTTAAAAAGGAGCCCTCTAGAGTCAGAAGGAGTCTCTCTGACTGCTGATGAAAAAAATATGCTCCTGAGAGACACAAACTTGCTGAGAGAGATGTGAGAGACATCCACTGCTGAGAGAGATAGACATGAGAAGCATGCATTGCTGAGAGAGACACCAAGAGACATGCACTGCTGAGAGACTGAGAGAAACTGTTGGCTGAGAGACAGTGGGCTGAGAGAGACTGAGCATGTTCCTGAACTTGGATTGTAGCCTGTTGATTCCCTAATAAACTCCATAATGTATGAGTTCTGTGTGGCCACTACAGCAAATTATCGAACCCAGAAGAGAGGTGGTGGGTGCTGCAGGAGGAACGGTTGGTGTTAGGGTTGGTGAAAGGGCTGGAGGGAGGCAGCATGTCTGGCCTCACAGGAATAGGCCTTGGGTTACTGGTGATTCTGTCTTCCTCTTGTGGGGTTAGAGACGGTCAGATGACGCAGCCTCCCTGGCCCTTTGGCAGTTGTTAAAAAAGGTGTTTCCAATGAATAAGTCACTAGTCTTGCAGAATTCTATCATGCAATTTCCAGTATCGTTTCTATCACTAAGGTCATGTTTTCCAACTACTGATCATTTTTTGTTTACAACTCTCACATTCTAATTATTTGTAATATAAATGCATCTGGACTGAATATTTGAGCATAACAAATTATGGATAACATTTTGAAGAAGAGGAATTCCAGAACACTTAATTTTTGTCATGTGTAACCCATACATAGATCAAGAGACAGCCATTAGAACAGAGCAATGAGATACTGCATGGTTTAAAATGAGAAAGGATGTGTGGCAGGGTTGTATTCTTTCACCATATTTGTTCAGTCAGTATGCTGAGCAAATCATCTGAGAAGCTGGACTATATGAAGATAAATATGGCATTAGGATTGGAGAATGACTCATTAAAAATCTGTGATACACAGATGACACAACCTTTCTTGCTGAATGTGAAGAAGACTTGAAGTACTTACTGATGAAGATCAGAGATTCAATATGGATTACATCTCAACATAAAGAAAATTAAAATCCTCACAATTGGACCAATAAACAACATAATGATAAGTGGAAAAAATGGATGTTTTCATCTTGCTTGGATCCACAATCAATGCCTATGGAAGTCACAGTCAAGAAATCAAACATACTGCAATGGGCAAATCTGCTGCAAAGACCTTTTTGAAGTTTTAAAAAGCAAAGATATCACTTTGAAGACTAAGGTGCACTTGAACCACACCATGGTATTTTCAGTTGCTTCATATACATGTGAAAGCTGGACAATGAAAAAGGAAGACCAAAGATGAATTGACAACATTTGAATTATGGTGTTCGTGAAGAATATCAACTATACGAAGGACTGCAAGAAGAAGGAAAAAATCCATCTTGGAGGATTTACAGCTAGAATGATCCTTAGAAAAAAGAATGGCAAGATCGTGTCTTTCTTATTTTGAACACATTATCAGGAAGGACTATTCCCTGGGGAAGGGCATCATGCTTTGTAAAATAAAGGGTGAATGAAAAAGAAGACTACCCTCAATGAGATGAATTGACACAGTGACTGCAAGAATAGGCTCAAACATACCGATAATTGTCAGGATGGTGTGGGACCAGGTAACATTTCATTCTGTTATACATAGAGTCACTATGTGTCAGAGATGACTAGATGATACATAACAACAACAACAACAACAATCCTTTTTAAAAGAGTGCACTATTTTCATGTTCATCTCGCTTCTTAATCTCATACAACCTAGTGATAAAAGTCCTGAAGCTCATGAAAAACCTTGTTATGCCTGGAAGTCTTATGTCTTGCCTTCAAGTCCCGAACTTGTTTTTCACTAAGGACATTTGTTCCCCTCCTACATGTTGGTTTATACACATGCACACACACACAAAACAAACTGCAGTCCCTGCCTCAGTGGGAACAGCATCAGGTTTTACTCCTATCTCTTGTTGCATGGAAGGGTGTTATAGAGGTGAGTCATGGGAACCCCAAGAAAGCAGTTTCTGCAGGGGGCATTGAGTAGGGCTTTGCAGTGATTTCCAGGAGGAAGTGCTTTGTGAGTTTGGACTGGAAAGAAGAGAAGTTGACCAGGTTGGTAGGAGAAGATGAAGATTCTGAACAAAGATAAGCATAGGAAGAAAGTTGTCAATGAATATTTCCTGGGCCTAGTGGTGTAGTGCCTAAGGCATTTGACTGCTAACCAGAAGGCTGGCAATTCAAACCCAACAGTCACTCCTTGGAAGGAAGGTTGGGCAATCTACTTCCGTCGTGATACTGCCTCGGAAACCCAAGGAGGGGGTCACTATGAGTTGGATCTGACTCAACAGCAGTGAGTTTGAGTTTGAGGACCAAGAACTCACATGCTGGTGGTTGTGGTTGTAGTCACAGGTCCTCTCCCTTCATTCTGGAGAATGGAGATGAGGATAAGTCTGATATTACTGAGAGAGGAGCACCGTTCTGTATTCAAGGGCTGCCCAGGTGTCTGAGAATCGTGGAGCTGGTGAAGAGAAAACCATATTGGAAGGTGGTGTGGAAAAAGTTTCAGAAAGGACAATCAGGAAAAGAGTGATCATGGGTTGAGTTCATAAAACCAGGGATAGCTAAAGCCAGAATAGTATAAAGATGCAGCCCAAACTCTGCACTGCAATGGCCAATTTTATGCTACATTGTTATCTCTGTAACATTAAAGAGTTTTTAATGAGGTTTTAAGTTTGATTCTACCACGTAGTTGATGGGTAAGTTATGTAATGTCTTTGAACTTCAGCTTTCTCATCCAGAAAGTAGAGGTTATAATGCCAGCCTCATAAAATTGTGAAGATTGAATTTAAAATATGCAAATAAAGTGTGTGGTGAGAGCCATACAGGGGCTCAGTAAATATTTTTCCTTCTCTTTCTGCTTGTCACAGGACAGGCTACTACCTTCCCTTCCTCAACATATGACACAACTGGTATTCAAGACTGACCAGAGATTGTGAGGAAATGAAGGCTGGATTTCAAACCAAGGTCTCAGCCAACTGACAGCCTTCCAGGACTCCTGACTGAGGGGAGAGATGATGACCAGATGGTTACTCATCACTGTACAGGGGAATTAACAAAAACAAAAAACAAAAACCCTGTTGCCATTGAGTCACTTCTGACTTATAGGTAGCATAGTGTCTAAGGCATTTGACTGCTAACCAGAAGGCTGGCAGTTCAAACCCACCAGCCACTCCTCAGAAGGAAGATTGGGCAACCTACTTCTGTAGAGATACTGCCTCGGAAACCCAAGGAGGGGTCGCTATGAGTTGGGTCTGACTCGATGGCAAACAACAACAAGTGTTACAGAGGGAGCTCTGGTGGTGTAGTGGTTAAAGCATTTGGTTGCTAATCAAAAAGCCAGTGGTTTGAACCCACCAGCCTCTCTGCAGGAGAAAGATGAGGCAGTCTGCTTCCATAAAGATTTACAGCCTTGGACATCCTATGGGGCAGTTCTACTTAGTCCTAAAGGATTGCTATAAGTAGGAATTGACTTGATGGCAGTGAGTTTGGGTTTTATGTGTTACAGAGGAGAACTCACCCATAGGGCTTTCATGGTTGTAATCTTTATGGAAGCAGTTTGCAAGACCTTTTATCCATCAAGCTACTGGATGGGTTTGAAGAACTGCCAAATTCTATTTTAGCAGCCCACTGTAAACTGCCCATCATAAGAGTCAATTGTGACCACTCCTCCACCATGAAGGCAATTAGACTTAATCCCATTTTGCAGATACACAAGACGTAGGCAGAGAGAGTTGAAATACTTTGCCCAGAAATCCTCAAAACAGAGAGAGCTGGAACTAAAATTTCCAGCCTTTGAATCTCCAATTCATTGCTTTAATTCTTTAACCATATTCCTGCTCCTCCACTGCTAAATTAGAACAAAACAAAATGCAATGTTGCCTGAATAGAAAAGCACACAGCCAGTTAGAACAAAATTCGATTAGCTGTTCTTGGATTGTTTTTTCCTCTTCAGGTGACTCAAAATCTTTTGCTGGTAGTTTTAAAATAGATTGGCAAATAAGGTAACAATAGGGTCTCTCCATAACGATAACGACAGCAATGAACAACACTGTGTGGCTTTCCACAGTTTGGCTTGCAGCTTACTTGTAAGGGAAAGAGGGACTGTAGTGTGGGGCGGGTGTCTCCAAGCTTGGAGAGGGAGCCAGAGAGTGGAAGGCTGTTAGTCAGTCTTCTTAGACAACAGAATAAGTTCTGAAGTATCTAGAAGGAAGAGATTTGGAGCTAAGAGTTAACTGTCAGGAGGCAATGTCTCCTAGGTATTCCAACAAAGATGAATTACTCACTTGCTTCCTTCCCCACTCCCTGATTGTCCTTTAGAAACTGCCTTTCAGATCTTTCTGGTTCTGCCTCCGGGGGCCTGTGTCTCTTCTGGCTGAGAAGCTTCAGTGATACTGAGTGCTTCCTCAGTGGAGTAGAAGGTGGGTTGGCTGCGATGGTGGCCAGGAGGGCCTGGGTTCCTATCCTGAGTCAGCAGCAAGTACACTTTGATACCATGACCCAGGGCTTTAGTCACCAGAGAAACTCTTCTACCTGGGCTTCCATAAAATTTTGGTTTGATGAAAGGGTCTACCTGCTGAAAAACTTGGGAAAGCTTTAAACAGACAATCTTAAAGGGCACTTTAGGTCTACGAATGTTTGATTTTTGAGATGTGCGTGGCAGGCTGGGACTAGGTTGAGACAAGACAGGCTTTGTGGCACAAAACTAAATGAGGATTTTACTGTCAGGGCCGTCCAAGTGTGGGGTTGATCTTAAAAAAGAGGGCCTCCTTGAAATTTTTGCCCTCAGCACCTCCCTTGCCTGACCCTAATCTCACCCCTGGTTGGTGGGCAGATTTTCGTCCCTCTTAGTTCCTAAAGAATTACATAGTTTTCTGAGATCACTTTGAACAGCCAAGGAAATAGCCAGCTCTCCAGCCAGCAAGAAAGACTTCAGTTCTTTATTCATTGATCATGGTGCTGAGTAGTGTTGGGGTGGGAGGGGTGACTACGTGGAATGATAATCTCTTGTCTCTGACTTCAAAGAATGTTCATTCCATTGGGGAAGAAAGAAGGTAACGATAGTGAGAAGCTAGGAGCTTCCTTTCCAGTACCTCTGGGAGATGGTGGGGGAAGGACAAGGCTGTAAGGTAGAGGGACAAGTCTGTAAGGTAGAGGAATGAGTATGCATCTGAGAGGCAGAGGGCCTGGGTTTGAATACTAGCAGTGTGAACCTGGAAAAGTCACTTCACCTCTTTATGTCTCAGTTTTCTCAGTTATAAAGAGACTAACATGCTGTGGTAGTTATGTTTGTGTGTCAACTTGGCTGAGCCTGGTTGAGTGGCTGGGCAGCTGGTGGTAGTTATTCCCCATGATGAGACAGGCAATCAAATCCATGGTTGGATCTACCACAAGCAGCTGAGTAACTGCCTTTGGGATGTGGTCTGCTTCCTGTATGTAAGGAGAAGCCTTGAGAATGGTCTCTAGTTTATGGCATGCTTGGACCCTGCATGTAGCCTTGTACAGCAGGCTCAGCAGCCTGCTGTGCTCTGTCGACCTTGGGGCTTGCAATGGACTTAAGTGAATGGCCTGCCTTGTGGTTTGGTAACAACGGGACTGTGCCTTTTTACTTGTCAGCCTTGGGTTTTTCATCCTCAGTAGCTAGCAGCTGTCTGAGTGAAGAAATGCCTCTAGCTCTAGTGGGCCGGGAGTTGGAGGTGGAGCTGGACCCCAAGTTTGAAGGGCTTTCACCAAGCCCCTAGAGCTTGGCACTTTGAACTTGGACTTAAAGCCTCCAGATTGTCAGAATAAACTCATGTTTGTTAAGGCCATCCCATTTGTGGTATATTCTTGTCAGAGTGGCACTAGGTAACCAGAATGCATGCTCTTTATAAGGTAAGCTAAAGTATGTAAAAAGGTCTTAGGAAGAATGGTCCTTGGGATATAAAAGACATTCAGAAAACCTAAGTTCCTAAATCCTTGCAGATAGTATTGGAAAAACACACATGCACACATACCAGGAAACCTTGAATCCACTCACTGAACCCATGAACTCTCCCATCATCCTCAAGTGAAGGTGAGGGGAATTGTCCTTATAATTTGATAACACCTTTTCCTGTTTCTTGCCTAACTTGGATGTTCTTGGTCATCTGAATGTAGAGGCTAGAAAGAAAGAAGAGGTGGAAAAGCTATACTCTTGGAGATTTCTGATGTTGAAGTGCTATGAGGAAAGGGGAGTGGGTGTGAGAGGGAAAGGTAAGGGCTGCAGCATTCATTGCACTAGGCTCTATGCTGGTGTAGTTTGTATGCCATGGAGCTGGTATTCAAATTCATTTAATTGACAGCAATATCTGAGATCTTTCCTCTCCACTCATTGATTCCTATGGGTAGGGCAAGGATATTGGTAAAGTCTCCCCAAGCTAGCTCTTCCCTAGGTCTTGTAATGAAAATAGTGATGGAAGCTTGACCAATATCAAAGCATTAATAAGCAGTGGAGATGCACCTGAAATCAGTTCTCTCTAATATAAAGCTTGTGATTGGGCTACTCTGCCACACATGTCTTTGTGGTTGAAATTCCTACTTTATTTTCCCAAATCCTTCCCTTGAACTGCTGGTCAGGGCTTTATTATGAATTTGTATGAGCTAGGGTAACACTTTGTTGTTATTTTTGTTACCATTGAGTAGGAACCAATTCCTACTGACCTTATTTATGGCAGAATAAAATGTAGCCTGGTCCTGCCCAATCCTCACAATCATTGGTATATTTGAGCCTGTTGCATCCACTGTGTCAGTCTATCTCATTTAGGCACTAACAAAGCTCATAATTTCAGTTTGTGGGTCCACCATTGCAATGCTTGGTTGGCTTCCAGTGTTGCTATCCTCATTTGCCATTGTAGAGGGAAAAAGGAGAGAGAATCATGCCTGGGGATTTTTAACAAATCACTTCACTTCTGCTCGCATTCTACTGGACAGAACTCAGTTACACGGCCATCCTGAACTGCAAGTGAGACTGGGGACCCACAGAGGACTTCCATATTAGGCTGGTGATATCCAGAGTGGGCTTGTCAAGGAGTCAGGAGCTTTTGGAGGTCAACTACCCAAGGTATCATCCTTTTCTTGCCTAATGGCCTGATTTTGAACTCAGCTTATATCTGTGCTGGAGTCCTGTTTCATATGCCCTGTGGTAGTTAAATTTGTATGTCAATTTGGCTGGGCCTGGTTGAGTGGCTGGGCAGCTAGTGGTAGTATTCTCCATGATGAGACTGGCAATCAACTCCATGATGCGATCCACCACAAGCAGCTGAGTAGCTGTCTTTGGGATATGGTCTACTTCCTGTATATAAGGAGAAGCCTTGGGGACAGTCTCTAGCTTATGGCATGCTCGGACCCTGCATGTGGCCGGGTTGTTGTTCAGCAGCCTGCCATGCTCTGCTGACCCTGAGACTTACAATGGACTTGAATTAATGGCTTGCCATGTGGTTTGGTAACATCAAGACTGTGCCTTTTCACTTGTCAACCTTGGGCTTCTCAGCTTCAGCAGCCAGCAGCTGTCTGAGTGAAGAGATGCCTCTAGCTCCAGTGGGCCAGTAGCAGGAGGCAGAGCTGGACCCCAAAGTTGAGGGGCTTTCACCCAGTCCCTAGAGCCTGGCACTTTGAACTTGGACTTAAAGCCTCCAAATTGTCAGAGAATAAACTCCTGTTTGTTAAAGCCATCCCATTTGTGATATGTTCTTGTCAGAGTGGCACTGGGTAACCAGAATATGCCCCCACTGGAGATCCTTCAGTTCCTGACATCCTTCAGTAGTCCAAACAGGGACTGGATTATGGGTGATCCAACTGTTTTTCCAGAGGAAGACTGTATTGACTTTGGGGGAGTTGGCTTGCCAGGGTCTGTAGTCAGCTTTGTTTAGAAAAGGGAAGACAGTCTTAGAAATTCATTCAAATGTGCCCATGAGCCAGATTGTAGGATTGCAGAAGTGGTTTGGAGGCAAAAACCCATGCTCTGATTCTGAATTCATCCCTCATTGACTGCAAATCACTTTATCTCTCAGTTTACTCATCTGTACAATAAAGCAAATTGCCATTCCCTAGTAGGACCAGACATGGTGAAGGTGTTTGGAAGCATTTGGCATGCACTGGGCCCTCACTACATGTTAATATCAGCCCTACTGGGAAGGAAAGGAATTATGTCCACTTCCTTTTCTTAATCACCATCAATGCCTAGTCCCTGCTGTGCCTTCTTTTCACCAACAGAGCATTTTGCAAGTTGTGTATCAATTGAATTTTTTTCTAAATTGAATCTCATTTCCAATGCACTGAAGGAGCTGGTGATTTAAAAGAATTCTCTAGTTTGTCTTTTTGTAAAGCTAATAACCACCTCTTGATGTCTTTTTCATTTATTGGCTTTGTTGAAAGTGGGCTTCCATTGTATTTATTAAGAAGTCCATGTACACATACTTGGTGCTGAGGTAGAGATTGAACAAGTCTTTTTCACAGACCTGGTTCCTCTCTGCTGTGGGGGATGCAGCATAGAAGAAGAGTAACAATGTAAGAGAGCTCACAGAGCTACAGAAAATGCTTGGGAAGTCTGCAAGTTCTTCCTGGTCCTTTGGCACTTGAGTTGCTGGTGGGACCACAGAGGAGGATGAGGGAGGAAGTGGCATGCACACCCACTTGAAAGCTAGTTGCTCAGCCAAGGGAGTGTCCCTCTTATGCACAGGTGAATTCTTGGTGCTGCCTTTCTTTCCCTTCACTGAAATCTATCCCTTCTCCCCCTCCTGTCCTGTGAACTGTTTGCTGGCTATGGAACACAGCGTTCTATTCCCTCAGATCCCCAGACATGTGTCCAGGTCCCAGGCTTGACTTTAGCTCAGACACAAATTCATCTGTCTCATCTTTAAATCTCATTTGGTTTGTCTGTTTTCTCTAATAAAAAGAATAGAGTTAGTTAGCTCACTACTCAGCAGGGCTCTGGTATGGAATTTATGTAAATTATCTCCTTAATAAAATTACTAAATATAGTACCAACATGGTTACAAAGGAAAAAAAAAAGAATAACAAAGCTCTTAGATTGTGAGCATCTTCAAAAAACAGAGCTATGTTCTACCACCAAGGGAAATGAAATTTAGCTTCTTAACCACTAGGTACAATGTGAGGGAAGAGGGAGAGGGAAGAGATTGGAAAGGATGAGACAAAAAGAGGGAGAGGAAGGATGGGAAAAGTCTCTAAGCCAGACACATAGATAACCATTTAATTAATTGCTCTCCAGGGATTTGCTGCATGTTTTGGAATCAGGTCAAGAATATAAACAGTTCTTGCCTTCCTGAAAAAGATATTCTGATTACCTTCTTCTGTGTCAAAGAAATTGTTCCAGTAAAATAATTAAAGGTACTAGATGTGACACAATAGGTCAGAGTAGTGTGTGTGTGTGTGTGTGTGTGCATGTGTGCATGTGTGCACTTGTGTCCACATCCAGGCCAGGACTGGGAACTGGGTAGAAAGAAAAACGTTAGAATCTGTGGGCAGGCATTGGGCATTTTTGTATTAGAGGCACGTTTTAGAACTATGTACAAGAGAAATCCAGAAGAGACAGCATGGAGTTTTGATTTCTCCTTCTTCCTTATTTCTTACGTATTAAACATTCTCAGTACTCTACCTCCCTGCAGTCTTATCTTTCAAACTCCTTGTCACCTTTGTTCCTCTTCTGTTTCAACACTTTCCACAATACTCTTCTACATCCCATCCCTAACCTCTTATATTCCTTCACAGGTCTGCCGGAGGCATCTTCTTAAAATACACTGAGATCGTGCCACTGTGGTTAAAAAAAAAAAAAAAAAAAAGCCTATGACTCCCTAATATCACAACAAAGCCCACATTCTCCAGCCTGACATTTAAGGTTCTCTACCTCTCTGCCTGACCTATAACTTCCTGTGCGCCTTCTCCACAAGATCTTTTGCTCCACAGTGCTTCCCAAGCATGTTCTCCACTTTCTATCTCAGGGCCTTAGCTTACAGCCTGGCACACCCTCACCCTGACCACATGAATCAAACTGCACTCAGACTTCTAGGGCCACCCCACGCTCCTCTCATCCGTCTCTATTAGCCCTGGGCATGATTAATTGCTGCTCTTCTATTTCTCCATGTTGTTGTTGCTATGTGCCTTCGAGTCGGACCTGACTCATAGCGACCCCTCCTTGGGTTTTCAAGGCAGTATCACTACCGAAGTAGATTGCCCAACCTTCCTTCCAAGGAGTGGCTGGTGTGTTTGAACCACCAGCCTTCTGGTTGGCAGTCAAGTGCCTTAGACGCTACGCTACCAGAGCTCCCCTATTTCTCCATGGCACATCCTAACTCATAGCTCTATTAGTTCTTGCCCTGGCTTTTAAGCAGAGTCAAATGTTTGAGGTGCAGCTCCATGTAGGGATTAAATAGGTGGTTCCTGGAATCAGCCAGACCTGGATTCATATCCCAGATCTCCCACCCACCAGCTGTATAACCTTAGGCAAAGTTCTTCATCACTATGAGACTCAGGTTCCCTATCTATAAAACAAGAATAAGAGGTGTCTTCCCCATAAAGTTATGGAGGAATCAAGTTATGCAATCCCTGAAAAGTACTCAGTGCATAGTAAAAACCCAGGAATATTAATGTTTATTATGATTATCTGCCTCCCTCACTCGTCTGCTCGATACTTCAGAAAAATACAGTATCTTATTCAACTTTATAGTCTCAACAGCTAGTATAATTCCTATCATCCATTAGTTTTTTTTTTTTTTTTTTCCTATTTCAATTGCCATTTTAACCATTTGAAGTATACAATTTGGTGGCATTAATTATATTCACAATGTTGTGCAACCATCATCACTATTTATTTCCAAAACTTTTTCATCACCCCAAACAGAAGCTCTTTCCCTTTAAACAATAAATTCCCAATCCCCCTCCCCTCAAGCCCTGGTACTACTTTCTCTCTCCATGCATTTACTTATTCTAGACATTTCATATAAGTAGGATCATACAATATTTGTTCTTTTCTGTCTGGCTTGTTTCACTCAGTACAACGTATCCAAGTTTCATCCACGTTGTACCATGTGTCAGAACTTCATTTCTCTGAGTAATATTCTATTGTATGGATATAAGACTCAATAAGCTTTTTTGTTTTTGTTTTTTCCCTCATTCTATCTCTCTAGGGTGATGTGGGAGAATTTCCTGACTTTTCTATTTGTTGTTGTTAGGTGCCATCAAGTCATCTCTGACTTATAGATAGAGACCCTATGTACAGCTGAACAAAACAATGCCCAGTCCTGTGCCTGTTCCACGATCCCTGCTATACCTGAGCCCATCGTTGCGGCAACCGTGTCAATACATCTTGTTGAGGGCCTTCTCCTTTTTCATTGACCCTCCACTTTACCAAGCATGATATCCTTCTCCAGGGAATGGTCCCTTCTTACAACATGACCAAAGCAGGTGAGACAAAGTCTGACCATTCTTGCTTTCAAGGAGCATTCTGGTTGCCCTTCTTCCAGGACACATTTGTTAGTTCTTTTAGCAGTCCATGGTACTTTCAGCTTTCTTCACGGGCACCACAACTCAAAAGAATCGACTCTTCTTCGATCTTCATTATTCATTGTCCAGCTTTCACATGCATTTGCGGTGATTGAAAATACCATGGCTTGTGTCAGGTCCACCTTAGTCTTCAAGGAGATATCGTCACTCTTCAGTGCTTGAAAGAGGCCCTTCACAGGAAATTCACCTAGTGCTATACAATGTCTGATATCTTGACTGCTGATTCCATTGGTGTTAATTGTAGAACCAAGTAATATGAAGTCTTTGACAACTTTGATCTTTTCTCCATTTATCATGATGCTGCTTATTGATATGGTTGTGAGGATTTTTGTTTTCTTCATATTGAGGTGTAATCCATACTGCAGATGTAGTCTTTAAACTTCATCAGTAAGTGCTTCAAGTCATCCTCACTTTCAGCAAGCAAAGTTGTGTCATCAGCATATTACAGACTTTTCTATTACCTCATGGAAAAACTACACGTATGACATTTTTTTTTTTTTTTAATCTTAGGACTCTTCAGGGGCCTAGCCAATCACTCAATTCCTATTTATTGTTCTAAATAACCTGGAAGAATTATGGCTTTTGCTGATGTTCTTGCTAAGTGGGTTAGAGTGCCTAAGCTCTCTTCCTCCACAAACAAGGGATCCAGAGTTCTGATTTGCATTGTCTTACTAGAGCTTATATTGGGCATGGGAACAGTGGCGGCTACTGCTAGGAGTATGTGGTAAATGGGGAAAGAAATTAACATTCAAGAGTGAAAGAGGCCTGATATTTAGACACAGTCCAATTAAAGTGTTCACTCCAGTGTTGTACAGAAGGAAAGACCAGGCCAAGGGACTATGATGTAGGTCAGTATGACACAGCAAGAGTAGAGATGGATATGCCAGGGCCACTTAAAAGAAATGAGTCTTTAAAATGGTTACTCGCTCTTATAACTTGTATGTGGAGCATGTAACTCATATGCAGAATCACAAAATTTCATGGAAGAGAAAGAACTATTGATGGCATTAAGTTGGTTTGTTTCAGAGAAAGAGTCCACAAATGTCTTAGTAAATGCATTAGTCTCACAGCAAATTGGCAACAAGTGCAAGCTCAAATTTATCATAGATTTGCTGCAATAGGACAAATGGATAGCTAGAAGATTGTTTTAAAGCTGCAGATGGTGTTTGTCTTAGTCTGGATTCTCTAGAGGAGCAAACCAGTGATAGAGAGATAAATTTACTTCAAGGCAATGGCTCATGCAATTGTGAGGAAATGGCTCACACAATTATGGGGGCTGGCAAGTCCCAAATCCATGGATCAGAAGACAGACTGTGGTCGCAGGGGCTGATGAACCCAAGCTTGAGACTTCTGCAGGCTTACGTCCCAAGAAACAAAAGTCAGGTAACTAGAAGCTTATAGGGTCAAGAAAGAGAGTGAGCTTTGCCAGAACATTGATTTATATCCTGAATGCAGGCCACATCTCCAAGGAAACTACCTTTCTTATTTATTTAATGTTTATCTTTCCCTTTACCGAATTTAATATGTGCATACCCTCTAGTTAGTGGTTTATCCTCTGCATCCACACTATAACCATCAAATAAATTTCTTTTTTGTGAAACCCTTTTCTTGATTTTTTCAGAATAGTAGTCCCATACAGTATTTGTCCTTTTGTAATTGACTTATTTCACTCAGTATAATGGCCTCTAAGTTCATCCATGCTATGAGGTGTTTCACAGATTCATTATTGTTCTTTAACATTGTGTAGTATCCCATTGTGTGTATATACTATAGTTTGTTGATCCATTCCTCAACTGATGGACATTTAGGTTGTTTCCATATTTTGCTTTTGCAGATAGTGCTATGATGAACATGTTGTTGTTGTTGTTATGTGCCATTG
>NW_006921611.1:18696225-18698333 GCF_000298275.1 Orycteropus afer afer
GGAAACCCAAGGAGAGGTCGTTATGAGTCGGGTCCAACTTGATGGCATATAACAACAACAACAACAATGGCTAATGATTGTGAGTATTTCTTGATGTGTTTGTTAGCTGCCTAAATTTCTTCTTTGGTGAAGTGTCTATTCATGTCCTCTGCCCTTTTGTAAATTGGATTATTTGTCATTTTTTGCAATTAAGATGTTGAAGTTTTCTATAAATTTTAGAGATTACTCCCTAACCTGATATGTCATCACCAAATTTTTTTTCCCAGTCTTTGGGTTCTCTTTTTACTAATTTGATGAAATCTTTTGATGCTCATAGTGTCTAATTTTTAAGAAGTCCAAGTCATCTATTTTGTCTTCTGGGGTTTATACATTCTTTGTTATATTTGATAGGATATTGATGACTTGAATTAGGGCCTCTAAGTTTGCCCATATTTTTTCTTTAATGGCCTTTATGGTTTTAGATTTTATATTCAGGTCTTTGATCCAACTTGAGTTTATTTCTGTATATGGTGTGAGATATATATCCTGTTTCATTTCTCTGCTAATTGATATCCAGTTTTGCCAGCCATTTATTAAAGAGACTATCTTTTCCCCATTTAATGAAGTTTGGCCCCTTGTTAAAGATTAGCTGTCCGTAGGTGGATGGACCCAATAAGCTTTTTTTAAACTTCTTAAATGGATGAAGGGCATTGTACAGTGAGAGCTCCCATAAGTTTCAGGATGAGAACAGCAGGGGTCTAGGACTTTGTTAGATGGAAGAGCACTTTGTGTGTGGGTGCATATGTGCCTACTGAAGATGTCTTTTGGGGAGCTTCATTTCTTCTCGGGCAGCTGTCTCATTTTCCTCCAAGCTCTGTAGTAAGCATGGACCTTGGGTGATCAATGTATAGCAGAGTGTCTGACACACTCCTCTCTCAGCTGATGGAACAAGGCTCAGTGGATGCTCATCCATAAACAGGTAAGTTTTGGCTATCCAATTTCCTTGTGAAAACAGAAGCTAAGAGACCCAGGGACGGTGGTCAGTCTGTGCTGTGCTTTGTGGTGGCCAGATCTGTCATGGACAAAAAAACCAGAAGCAAGTCAATGTGAAGGCAGAGCAGAAACTGTGACTAATCAATGGGAGACAATGATGAGTAGCAGGGTCAAAATGAAACAGAAGTGCAGAGAAAGGCAGATACAAGAGATTTGTAGCCCGAAAGAGAGGGAGAAACAAAGGGGGAAATGATCTTGATTCAGAACTTGGGTCCTATGATATTACACCAGATGTTCGGGAAACTTTATGGTTGGTTTGAAGTGAATGGATTTTTTTTTTTTTTTTCCTAGTATCAGAGAGACTTCTCTAGAACAGGGACAAAAGAGACTCAGTTTTTATGTCATGTTTATTTTCATGTAGTGTGACTCATGAAGAAACACTTAGGAAGGTTCTTGACTTCCACAACTTTCTCTTAAAAATAACAGGGATGAGGAATAGAACTGAGGACTTTGGGAAAATAGTAAACAAACAATGAAAATTTTAACTATATTGAGCAGATCTCCTCAAAGTCCCTCTTTTTCTACCAAGCAGTCTCAATTTTATCCCTTTCTTCATGTTTTGCCCCAATGACTTGCCCTCCTTTCTCTATGCTTATCCTGTACTTTCCATCTGGGTCCCATTTAAGCACTCCTTCTCCTAGAGCCTTCCAAGGCCACTCACATGGCACATTTTATCTGGGCCATACATTTGACATTCAACTTATGTGACTGGAAATTACTTCAAAAAGGTTCAAGTGTGCTGAGATCTTGTTTACCAGAGAGATGGCAAATTTCTAAGGTCAGAGACAAACTCTAAGACCTAGGTCCTTGAACCTCAGTAAAAATTAGTGAAATAACCAAATGATTGCATCACATCTTCTTTTAAAACAGGTAATTTCAAGACCTTGGATAAGCAAAGTACTACTGAAGAAGAACAAAGTAGGAGATCTCACATTCTGAGATCTCAAAACCTATTATAGAGCCACAGTAGTCAAGATAGCCGGGTAACTGTAAAATGGTACAACCATTGTGGAAAGCAGTATGGCGATTCCTTCAAAAGTTGGAAATACAAATACCATTTGACCCAGCCATCCCAT
>NW_006921611.1:18699118-18704710 GCF_000298275.1 Orycteropus afer afer
AAAAAAAGATAGCCGGGTAATGGTATAATGACAGACACATAGATCAGTGGAACAGAATTGAGAACCCAGAAATAGATCTATGATCAGCTGATCTTTGACAAAGTTCTGAAATCCCTAAATGGGGAAGAGCTTGTCTCTTTAACACATGGTGCTGGCAAAACTGTATATCCATTTGCACAAAAATGAAACAAGATCCATACCTCACTCCATACACAAAACCTAACTCTGAATGGATCAAAGTCTTAAATGTGAAACCTAAAATTATAAAGTTCATAAAAGAAAATGTAGAGGAAAACTTAGGGACCCTAATTTATGACATAAACTATAAAGCATAACCCAAAATGCACAAACAGCAGAAGAGAAGCTAGATGACAGGGACCTTCAGAAAGTTAACTTCTTAGATACATCAAAAGACTTCTCCAAAAGAAAGAAATGAAAACCTACAGGTTGGGAAAAAAATATTTCACAATGACATATCTGCCAAGGGACTTATCTGTAAAATTTGTAGAAAACTCCAACACCTCAATATTACAAAGACAAACAATCCAATTAAAAAATGGGCAGAAGATATGAACAGACACTTCACCAAAGGAGATATTCAGGTGACCAACAGGCACATGAAGAAATGTTCATGATCATTAGTCATTAGAGAGATGCAAATAAAAACAACAATGTGATACCATCTCACCTCAGCATTAATGGCAAAGTTCAACAAGACAGAAAACAACAAATGCTGGTGAGAAGGTGGAGAGATTGGGACTCTCATACACTGCTGGAAGGACTGTAAAATGATACAACCATTGTGGAAAGCAGTATGGCAATTCCTTAAAAGTTTGGAAATAGAAATACCATTTGATTCAGCAATCCCATTGTTGTTGTTGTTAGGTGCTGTCAAGTCATCTCTGACTCATAGTGACCCTTTGCACATCAGAACGAAACACCACCTGGTCCTGCACCAGCTCCATGATCCTTGCTATTCTTGAGTCCATCGTTGCTGCCACCATGTCAATCCATCTCGTTGAGGGCCTTCCCCTCTTTTGTCGATCCTTCACCTTACCCAGCATGACATCCTTCTCCAGGGAATGGTCCCTTCTGACAACATGACCAAAGTAGGTGAGAAGAAGTCTGGTCATTCTCACCTCCAAGGAGCATTATGGCTGCACTTTCACCAGGACAGATTTGTTAGTTCTTTTAGCAGTCCATGGCACTTCCAGCATTCTTCACCAGTCCCCCATCTCAAAAGCTTCTATTTTTCTTCAGTCTTCCTTATTCATTGTTTTGCTCTCACATGCATATGGGGCAATTGAAAATATCATGGCTTGTGTCAGGCACACCTCAGTCCTAAAGGAGATATCTTTGCTCTTCAGCACGTGAAAGAGGTCCTTTGAAGCTGATTTGCCCAGTGCTGTATGCCATCTGATGTCCTGACTGCTACTTCCATTGGTGTCGATTGTAGAACCAAGCAATGTGAAGTCTTTGACAATTTTAGTCTTTTCTCATTTATCGTGATGCTGCTTATTGGTCCAGTTGTGAGGATTTTTGTTTTCTTTATATTGAGATGCAACCCATACTTGCAGACTGTATTCTTCAATCTTCATCAGTAAGTGCTTCAAGTCATCCTCAACTTCAGTAAGCAAATTGTGTCATTAGTGTATCTCAGGTTGTTAATGATTCTTCTTCCAATCCTGATGCCACGTTCTTTTTCATATAGTCTAGCTTCTCGGATTATTTGCTCAGCATATAGATTGAATAAGTATGGTGAAAGGATACAACCCTGACACACTTCCTTCTTGATTTTAAACCATGCAGTGTTCCCATTACTAGATACATATCTTAAAAAAGTGAGAGCCAGGACATGAATAGATACATGCACACAAATGTTCATTGTAACACTATTCACAATAGCAAAGAGATGGAAACAACCTAAGTGCTCATCGTTGGAGGAATGGATAAACAAACTGTAGTATATACACACGAGGGAATACTATGCAACACTGAATAATAATGTAGAATCTGTAAAACACCACATAACATGGATAATCTTGGAGGACATTAAGCTGAATGAAATAAATCAATCACAGAAAGATGAATATTCTGTTAGCTTGCTATTGTGAAAACTCAAAGAAAGGTTTATGTATGGAAGAAAACTTTCATTGTTACCAGGGATGGGAGGAGAGAGGAAGGAAAATTGTGTGACACTAAGAGACAAGTATTGATTTGGGTGACGGGAAAGACAATATACCAAAAGTGAGTGACTAACACAATAACACTAAGGAAAAGGAAGACACAGAGGGGTGCCCAAGAGGTACAGACAACAAAGATAAACACTTTTGCACACACAATACTGTATTATCAGTAATAATAAACATTAATCTCTGGGTAGGCAACAACATAGGTGTTGTTGTTGTTGTTGTTAGGTGCAGCTGAGTAGGACCCGACTCATAGTGACCCCTCCCTGGGTTTCCGAGGCAGTATCACTATGGAAGTAGATTGCCCCATCTTCCTTCCAAGGAATGGCTGGTGGATTTAACTGCCAGCCTTCTGGTTAGCAGTCAAGTGCCTTAGGCACTATGCTACCAGAGCTCCCAGACACATTGGTAGACAGGCTAAATGATCAGGTATGTCTAGACAAAAGGTAATATACCCATGACCATATACAAACTTGGCAGATGATATTTCTCCATTCATATAAGAATGATCATATAAATAGAACTAACAGGAGGCAAAGTTAAGCAAACTTCTTAGCCACAGCCTTCCACCCTGAGGGAGCAAGTTGATGGACCTGTGGGCTCTGGACCACAGTTGTGGGGGACATCAAGCTCAATTGACTCAATTGACATAACAGGGAGGAAATGGGAAGAAAGCTGTTACATTATGGGGATTGCAATCAATGTCATGAAACAAAATGTGTATGAACTGCTGCTGGAAAATGAATTTGCTCCGTAACTTTCACCTAAATCACAAATAACAACAACAATGGCAACAGCAACAACAGGTAATTTCACCTGGTACTAAATTCAAGAAGTAGACAAGGAGGATGCATAATGTAAATTCCTTTCCATCCCTGTTTCTAAAGTACCAGATTATTATCCCTTGAGGCAACCAATGTTAACAATTTCCTGTGTAAACTTCCAGAGAAATTTTATGCATCTGCAAGCAAATACATATGACAATTCTTTTTTCCTTTTGTTACATATATAGTAGTTGCATGCCATACAAACTGCTCAGCACCTTTTTTTTTTTTTTTTGTCTAGGGATATATCATGGTATACTGATTTTAAAGTTATATCTACAAATTCTTTGATACCTCTCTCCTCAGGAAGTGGAGCTTAATTCCCCTACCCTTGACTGTGGGCTGCAATTAGTGACATGCCTCCAGTGAACAGAATACAATAGCAGTGGTGGAATGTCACTTCTGAGACTGCCCATTCCCCATTGCTGTCAAGTGGATTTGACTCATAGTAACCCTATAGGACAGAGAAGAACTAACTCCCCCATAGGGTTTCTTTTTTAAAAAAAATTTTATTGTGATTTGGGTGCAATTTTACAAAGTGGATTTGTTTTATACTCAACAGTTCATACACGTTTTGTTTCATGACACTGATTCCATTCCATACAGTGTAACAGCCCTCCTCCTACTTTCTACCTATGGTTATTCCTGCCTTGTGTCCTTCGTACCTGTGCATTCCTGCTTGTCTAGATTTCTCCTTGTGCACATGCTGCCCTTCCAATCTCTCACAGTTGACTGTTGTACGGAGTGCATCTCCCTGATGTAGTTCAGAGGGTAGTCCTGTCTATTGTTTGGCTGTGAGCTAATATTTGGGAGTGAATCCAATTCCAGGCTTGAAGGTTAGTCCAGGGTCATAGTCTCAGAGGTGTAACCAGTCTCCATCTGACCAGGAATTGTGGTCTGTTCTTTGTTTTTTGATTTTGTTCTGCATGTTTTTCTCCCACTCTATCCAGGATCTCCAATTTTGATCTCTTTCCGAGCAGCTGGCATTGGTAGCCAGGCACCATCTAGTTCTTCTGGTCTCAGGGTTGTGTAGGCTGAATTTCCCATGGTCCATTGGTCCCTTGGATTAATTGTTTCCATATGTCTTTGATTTTCTTCACTCTTCTTGGCTCTGGAAAAGGAGAAATCAATAGTTGCATCTTAGATGGCCACTTGTATGTTTTTTTTTTTCACCTCTATAATTGATGTCCTTCATCCTTTTCTTTTTTGCGCTTGTAAACTTTTAAGACCCCAGTCATTACTCACCAACATAGGATGTATAACAATGTTTTTGTGTACTATGTTCTGCCAATTGATCTTGCTGTCCCCTGCTACCATGGTCTCAATCCTGCAGACCCAGTGACTCACTCCTACAAGGTGCTTGGTTATGGCTAAGAAGTTATTATAGTTTTTTCTCTTGTTAGCTCTATAATGTAGGTATGTATGTGTGTGTGTGTGTGTGTGTGTATATATATATATATATATATATATATATAAATGTACATTTTTATAGCACATACAAATATGCATGTAGGAATATCATCTGCCAAAGTACAGTCATGGGTATATTCGCCTACCCATACCTGATCCTCTTCACTGTTTACCTTGTGTCCACCTGGGTTTGTTATTATTGATAACAAGTGTTTGTTATTACTGATAATAGAGTATTGTGTATGTGATAGCATTTACATTTGTTGTCTGTACCTCTTGTGCACCTCATTGTGTCCTTCTTTTCCTTAGTGTTACTGTGCTGATTACATAATTTTGTTATATTGCCTTTCCTTTCACTCAATCAACACATGTCTCTTACCTAGCCAACAATTTTCTGTACCCTCCTATCCCTGGAAACCATCAAAGAAAATTTCCTTCCCTGTTTAAATCGTTCCTTTCCTTTGTATAAAAGACTCATACAATATTTGTCCTTCTATGATTGACTTGGGAGCTCTGGTAGCATAGTGGTTAAGACACTTGCCTGCTCACCAGAAGGCTGGCGGTTCAAACCCACCAGCCACTCCTCAGAAGGAAGGTTGAGCAATCCTACTTCCATAGTGATACTGCCTCGGAAACCCAAGGAGGGGTAGCTATGAGTCAGGGCTGACTCGACGGCACATAACAACAACAACATGATTGACTTATTTCATTCAGCATAATGTCCTCCAAGTTCATCCATGTTATGAGGTGATTCACACATTCTTCATTATTCTTAAATGTTGTGTAGTATTCCTTTGTGTGTATGTACCATAGTTTGGTTATCCATTCATTAATGGGCTCTTAGGTTACTTCCATCTCTTGGCTATTATGAATAGTGCTGTGATGAACATGGGTATGCATATATTTATTTGTGTCTCAGATCTCACTTTTTTAGGATATAGTCTTAGTAGTAGGATTGCTGGATCAAGTGGTATTTCAATTTCCAGATTTTTAAAGGAATCAACATACCTTTTTAACATAATGGTTGTACTATTTTACAGTCCCAACAGCAGTGTATGAGAATTCCAATCTTTCCATACCCTTGCCAATAATTGTTGTTTTCTATCTTGTTGAACTTTGCTGCTATTGCTGGGGTGAGATGATATCTCATTATGTTTTTTTTTTTTTTT
>NW_006921611.1:18713695-18720043 GCF_000298275.1 Orycteropus afer afer
TTAATTGGTTTCCCTTTTCTTTGTTGAAGAGGGTCTGTGCAATCCTTCTGCCTAGTCCGCCATCTTGCCCCGCCTATCTCATTATGTTTTACATTTGCATTTCTCTAATGGCTAATGATTGTGAATACTTCTTCATGTGTTTGTTGCCTCTCTGAATATCTTTGGTGAAGTGTCTTTTCATGTCCTTTGCCCATTTTTGAATTTGAAGTGTAGAACTTTCTATAAATTTTAGAGATAAGTCCCTTGTTGGATATGTTTTTGCCAAAATTTTTTTCCCCAATCTGTAGGTTCTCTTTTTACTCTTTTGGAGAAGTCTTCTGATGCACATAAGAAGTTAATATTTAGAAGGTCCCAGCCATCTAGTTTCTCTTTTGGTATATTTGTGCATTTTGGGTTATACTTGATAGTCTATTTATGCTATAAATTAGGGCCCCTAGGTTTGCCCCTGTTTTATTTTTTTTATGAACTTTATAGTCTTGGGCTTTACATTTAGGTCTTTGATCCATCTTGAGTTCATTTTTGTGTGTGGTGTGAGGTATGGGTCTTTTTCTTTTTTTTTTTTTTGCTTTTATTGTGAAAACATACACAACAAGACATTTGCCAACATAACATCTTCCACATTTACAGCTCAGGGACATTGATGACATTTATCTGTTGTGCTACTATTATTGCTATCCTTTTCCAAACTATTCCACCACCATTAGCATAAACTCAATGCCCTGCTGCGGTATAGTAAATTACTTAGTGTGGCTTTTCTACCCATAAGTCTTTGTAAATTTTGAGGTGGAATTTGCCATGAGCAACTGAGGAGCTCCTGATTGCTAAAGTTGTCCACCTGGAGAATTTCTGTTGGGAGTGGCACAAAACAATGTTCTAGGAGGTTCTTGCTCTCTCTCAGGTGCTTAGAATTCTGATGTCATGATTGGTTGGTTTGGCCACTCTGCCGGGCTCAAAATGAGGCCTCCTAAAGGCAAAGTCTCTCTGACTGCTGGTTGAGGAAGACATGCTGAGAAAGAGACATGCGCTGCTGGGAAAGAGATACAAGAGACATGCATTGCTGAGAGAGACACTGAGGGACATAAACTTCTGGGAGAGAGACTGTTGCTGACAGATGGTGGGCTGGGGCAGAGACTGAGCGTTTTTCCTGAACTTGAATTGTAGCCTGGTGCTTCCCTAATAAACCCCATAATCTGTGAGTTCTGTGTGGCCACTGTAGTGAATTATTGAACCCAGGGGAGAGGTGGTGAGTGTTTGGGAGGAACGGTTGGTGAAAGGACTGGAGGGAGGCAGCATGTCTGGCCTTGCAGGAGTAGGGCTTGGGTTACTGATAGTGACTCTGTCTTCCTCTTGTGCAGTTAGAGGAGGTCAGGGGATGCGGCTTTCTTGCCTTTTTTGCACCTGCAAACGAAAGCTTTCCCCTTTCCTCTCCCTCCTACCACTGGTAACAACTAATAATCTTTGGGATATATATATATATACATACACACACACACACACACACATAAACACACAAACACACGTATATAATTTTTTCTTCCAACCTATCTAAGAATTCCAACCTCTGCCCCATTCCTGATAATGAACAAAGAATGTTTCCTTCCATGTATAAACCTTTTCTTGACTTTTTTGCAATAGTGGACTAATATAATATTTCTCCTCTTGTGATTAACTTATTTCATTCAGTGAAATGTCCTCCAAGTTTATCCATGTTATGCCGTGTTTTGCAGATTCTACATTATTTTTTAGTGTTGCATAGTATTCTATCATGTGTATGTACCACAGTTTGGTTATCCATTCCTCCACTGATGAGCACTTAGGTTGTTTCCATCTCTTTGCTATTGTGAATAGTGCTATGAAGAACATGGGTATGCATATATCTATTCACATCCTGGCTCTCACTTCTTTAGGATATATATCTAGTAATGGGATTGGTGGGTCAAATGGTCATTCTATTTCCAAACTTTTAAGAAATTGCCTTACTGATTCCCACAGTGGTTATATCATTTGACAGTCCCACCAGCAGTGTATGAGAGTACCAGTCTCTCCACATCCTCATCAGCATTTGTTATTATCTGTCTTATTGAACTTTGCTATTAGTGCTGGGATAAGATGATATCTCATCGTTGTTTTGATTTGCATCTTTCTAACAGCTAATGTTTCCGTAGTGATACTGCCTTGGAAACCCAAAGAGGGGTCGCTATGAGTTGGGTCCAACTTGACAACTTGATAACAACAGCAACAACAATGGCTAATGACCTTGAACATTTCTTCATGTGTTTGTTGGCTGCCTGAGTATCTTCTTTGGTGAAGTGTCTGTCCATCTCTTCTGCCTATTTAACTGGATTGTTTGTCTTTTTAATGTTGAGGTGTTGAAGTTTTCTATAAATTTTAGAGATAAGTCCTATGTTAGATATGTCATTGCCAAATATTTTTCACCCAATCTGTAGGTTCTCTTTTTACTCTTTTGGAGAAGTCTTCTGATGTACATAAGAATTTAATTTTTAGAAAGTCCCAATCACCTAGTTAGGGGCTCTGGTGGTGTAATGCCTAAGGCATTTGACTGTTAACCAGAAGGCTGGCAGTTCAAAC
The DNA here is from genome assembly GCF_000298275.1 of Orycteropus afer afer. NCBI lineage: Eukaryota > Metazoa > Chordata > Mammalia > Tubulidentata > Orycteropodidae > Orycteropus > Orycteropus afer. The sequence goes on from NW_006921611.1 coordinate 18,716,285, forward strand.
CCACCAGCCGTTCCTCAGAAAGAAGACTGGGAAATCTACTTTCTTAGAGATACTGCCTCCACAACCCAAAGAGGGGTTGCTATGAGTTGGTACTGACTCCATGGCAGTGAGTTTGGTTTGGTTTAATCATCTAGTTTATCTTCTGCTGTTTGTCCATTTTGGATTATACTTGGTAGTCTATTTATGCCATAAATTAGGGCTCCTAAGTTTGCCCCTATGTTTTCTTTGATGAACCTTATAAATTTAGGTTTCACATTTAAGTCTTTGATCCATCTGGGGTTAGTTTTTGTGTGTGATGTGAGGTATAGATCTTGTGTCACTTTTGTGCAAATGGATTTCCAGTTTTGCCAGCACCATTTGTTAAATAAGCTATCTCTCTGCTATTTAATGGGTTTCTGTCCTTTGTCCTGCTGTCTATAGATGTATGGATCTAATTCTGGATTCTCAATTCTAATCCACTGGTCTATGTGTCTATCATTGTATCAATCCCAGGCTCTTTTGGTTACCATGGCTGTAATAGTAGGTTTTGAGCTTGGAGAGTGTGAGATCTCCTACTTTGTTTTTCCCCTTCGGTAGTGTTCTGCTTATCTGAGCTTCCTTTCCTTTCCATATAAAGTTAGTGATCAGTTTTTCCTTGTCTTTAAAGAATGTTGGTGGAATCTGAATTGAGATTGTATTGATGATATAGATTTCTTTGGGTAGTGTTGACATTTTCATAATATTCAGTTTTCCTATCCATGAGCATGGCATGTTCTTCCATTTATGTATGTCTCTTATAGTTTCTTTTAGTAGTGTTGTGTAGTTTTCTTTGTATGGGTCTTTTGTGTTCCTGCTAGGATTTATTCTAAGTATTTCATCTTTTTGGTAGCTATTATAAATTGGCATAGTGCTTAAGACATTTGACTGTTAACCAGAAGCCTGGCAGTTCAAACCATGAGCCACTCCTCAGAAGTAAGATTATGCAGTCTACTTTCATAGTGATACCACCTTGGAAACCCAAGGAGAGGTCACTATGAGTTGGATCTGACTTGACAGCAGTGAGTTTGGTTTGGTTTTATTATAAATGGCATTGCTTCCCTTATTTCCTTTTCAGAGATCTCTTTGTTGATGTAGACGAATCCAACTGATTTTTGTGTTAATCTTGTGTCCTGCTACTTGGCTGAATCTTTCAATTAGTTCCAGTAGTTTTCTTACTATTTACTGAGTCTCTTGAATTTCCTATGTATAGGATCATGTCATCTGCAAGTAGAGATAGCTATATTTCGTTGCTAGTGTGGATATCTTTTATTTCTCTTTCTTGCCTTATAGCCCTATCTAGGGCTGCCAATGCATTGTTGAATAGAAGTGGTGATAAGAGTACACCCTTTTCTGGTTCCTATTCACAAGGAAAATGCTTCAAGTGTCTTTTAATTGAGAATAATGTTGGATTTTGGTTTTGTGTATATGCCTTCTACTATGTTGAGAAATTTCTCTTCTATTCCTACTTGACTGAGAGTTTTATCAGGAATTAGTGTTGGGTTTTATCAAATGCCTTTTCTGCATCAATTAATATGACTATGGGTTTCTTTTCCTTTGTCTTAGTTTTGTGATGGTTTATGTTGATTGTTTTTCTGATGTTGAACCATCACTGCATGTCTAGTATAATGGTCATGGTGTATTACTTTTTGATATGGTGTTGCATTCTATTGGCTAGGATTTTGTTGAAGATTGTAGTGTCTATATTCATGAGGGATATTGGTCCTTGTTGTTGTTGTTGTTGTAGTTTTCCTTTTTAGTGGTGTCTTTACCTGGTTTTGGTATCAGAGCTATTCTTGCTTTATAAAATTAATTTGGTAATATTCCATCCTTTTCTATGTTCTGGAACAGTTTGAGTAGGAGAGGTGTCAGCTCTTCTCTGAACAACTGTTAGAATTCTACAGTGAAGCCATCTGGGCTAGGAGTGTTTTTGTGTCAGTTTTTTTTTTTTTTTTTCTTTTAATGACCTGTTCAGTTTTTTCTTTTGTTATGATCTGTTCAGGTTTTCTATCTCTTTATCCCTGATGCTGGTTTTTACCTTGAAGTCTATTTGATCAGAAATGATATTGACATGCTTGCTCTTTTTTTGGTTGCCATTAGCTTAATATATGTTTTCCATCCCTTTATTTGAAATTTATTTTTATCTTTGTGTCTAAGGTGGGTCTGTTGTAGGCAGTATATTGATGGGTCTTCTTTTCTTATCCAATCTTCCACTCTCTCTCTTGACTGGTGCATTTAGTCTGTTCATATTCAGTGTAATTAATAATAGGTATGAATTTATTGCTGTTATTTTTTTGTGCTCTTTGGTGTGGTGTTGATGGTTTCTTTGTTCTGAATATATTTCTGTGCTGAATTCATTTTGTAATATAATTTTATTTGCCTTTTCTTCTTAATTTTCTGTTTACTAACTTCTTGTGATTTTCTTCTTTCTTATTTTGGTTAAAAGCCTTGTTAATTTTCTTCGTGGTTACCCTGTAGTAGATTCTTATCTCCCTAAGTTTGGAACAGTCTGTTCTATATTGATATAATTCTGACTTCCTTTCCATTTGAAAGTTTTGTAATTATGCCACTTATTCCCTCTGTTTACTTTGTAGTTGGTGTCATTTACAGATTCACTCCTCTGGTTTTCTGCTTTCCATTTTGTAAGCTTATTTTAGTTTAGTGAATTCTTTTCTGGGTTAGTTTCTGGGTGATGGTGTCATATACCTTAATCTTAATTTGTTGTCTTCCATTGTTGGGTTTCTGTTGGAAGGACGCCCTTTAGCATTTCTTATAGTGTTGGTCTGATTTTTACAAATTTCCTTAATTTCAGTTTGTCTGGGAATATATTAATTTCACCATCATGTTTGAGGGGCAGTTTGGGTGAGTATATGATTCTTGGTTGGCAAATCTTTTCCTTCAAAATTTTGTATGGACATCCATTACCTTCTTGCCTGCATAGTTTCCGCTGAGAAATCAGAGCTTTGTCTTATTGGTTGTCCTTTGCGTGTAACAGTTCATTTTTTCCTGAGCTGCTCTCAAGATTGTTTCTTTGTCTTTGCTTTTGGGAAATTTGATTATGATATGTTTTGGTGACTTTCTCTTGGGGTCTATTCTGTATAGGGGTCATAGACCTTCTTGGATGGGTATATTTTCATCTTTCATGATACTGGGGAAGTTTTCTGCTAGCAAGTGTATAATTTTCTGGTTTTTTCCCCCCTCTTCTTGTTCTTGAATTCCAATCAAAGATGTGTTATTTCTTTTGATATCATCTCATATAACTCTTAGGTTTTCTTCATTTATTTTCATTCATTTTTCTGATTCTTCCTCATATAAGCTGTTGTCAAAAGATTTGTCTTTTGGCTGGGAATGCATTCTTCCATCAGTTTGATTCTACTCTTTTGTCCTTCCATTGTGTTATGTGTCTCTTTAATTTTACTGTTGATCTTCTGGATTTCTAATTGCTATTTTTGTATGATTTCTAATTGTCTTTTTTTTTTTTTTTTAAATTTGTTTGTTATTTTTCTCTTGTATGATTTTCCTGAATTCTTCAAAGGTGTTGTCTGTCTTTTCCTAGCTTTTCCTTATGGTTTCCTTGAGCTCTTGGAATGTTATATATGTATGTGTGTGTGTGTGTGTGTTTGTTGTTATGTGCCATCAAGTTGGCCCCGACTCATAGTGACCCCTCCTTGGGTTTCCGAGGCAGTATCACTAAGGAAGTAGATTGGCTAACCTTCCTTCTTCTTTCTGAGGAGTGGCTGGTGG
>NW_006921611.1:18720143-18786997 GCF_000298275.1 Orycteropus afer afer
TATATACAACTTATGAATTCCTTTTCAGGTAGTTCTATTGCCTGCTCGTCCTTGGGGAGATTTCCTAGTTCTTTAGTTTGATCACTTGCTTCCACTGTCTTGTCCTGTTCCTTTGTTTCAATTGAAGTCATCTGTTGTCTCTGGGAAATGCTGAAATTGTTTTTATTTGTTGTTCATATGTTGGTTTGTTTCACCCTTTATTTTTGTTTTGCTTTATTTCAAGATATCCACATGTGTGAGGCAGGTGTGCTTCTTTGGCTGTTAGCTTGGCAGCCCTGAGTCACTCCCCAGCTTTGTCTAAGTTGGTGGAATAACTGGCAGTAATGTGGTTGCAGGTCTCTGTCATGAGGAGGAGCTGCAGTTAGGATGAGAAGGTTTTGTCTACTGTATGTTATTGATCCCATTGGCAGGAGCTGATAGTGGTGCTCATCCATTTGGTGATGTGGTCAGTGCAGTAGATATGCTGACTAGTGGAATGTTAGTGTCTTGTTTCCATTGAATGGGAAAAAGAGAGAGAGAAAAAAAAAAAAAAAAGCAAACCAAGGAGTAGGAGAAGAGATGTAAAAGAGGAAAAGTTAGAATATAAATAAAAGGTAAAAAATAGAGAAAAAGCAAAAATAGAGGAGTGGGTGAGATGAAATATTGGCAAAAGACAGAAGGTGAAGAGGAGAAATGCACAGATAAAAAGGAAGAAAAATTGGGGAAAAGGAAAGGAGAGAAATAAGGTAAGGAAACTGAACAGAAGAGACTCTTGTGGTTATGGTCAGCTGGTAGCCCTTAGAGCGGGTGATCATGGCAGAACCATTGATCCACTGGACCTTGTGCCCATGGAGGTAACAGGAGCCTGGTGCAAGTGGTTACTTCAAAAAGAGAAGGCTTCAGGGGCATGCCTCTTGTGCTTAGTGTGAAAAAGATCATCAGCCTGTGATGCAAGTGCAGGAAGAAATAGACTCAGCCCCTGGATCTATCTGTTTGGAGTCGGTTGCTGAAGTGGTGTTCCATTCTCGATCAAAAGGGCTGGAACTGGCTCGAACCCACCAGTTGCTCCACAGGAGAAAGATGAGGCAACCCTCCTCATCAAAGATCCATAACCCTAAAAACCCCAGGAGGCAGCTCCACTCTGCTCCAGAAAGGGTTGCTGTGGATTGGAATTGACCTGAGAACAGCAGGTCGAGCTGGGTTTACTAGTGGTGAGTTATTTTATTCTCTTTCTCTTGCTCCCTCCTCACTCTTTGTGACTATAATTTCTGATCTGCTTCTCTGAACATTTCTCTTCTAGTTCCCACATGACTCCAGCTCACCTTAGATTCCTCCTGCTCTGTCTATACTGTCTCTTTATTGCCATGTGGAAGCTTTTTTTTTTTTTTTCTCTCTCTCTCCTCTTCAGCTACCTCTGTGTTCAAAATATTTGGCCAGTCCTGGTTTCTTCTCTCTCCCCAGTCACCGACCTCACTGTTTCCCTTTCTAATCTGTGCTCAATCTAATGCTTTATCTTCTCATTAAATCAAAATCAAACTCACTGCTATTGAGTCAATTCTATCTCGTGGCAACCCCCATTGGGTTTCCAAGGCTGTAAATCTTTACAGAAACAGACTGCCCGATCTTTGTTCAGCAGAGTAGCTCCTATGTTTGGATTGCCAACCTTCTGGTTAACAGACAAATGCCTTAACCACTACAGCACCAGAGCTCCTTTATCTTCTTATTAGGTGTTCAGAATTTCAGGATCATTATATCTGTTTTACTCAGTTTTTCTGAGTCTCTGTTGTACAGGGGCTGGGTGAAGTGTGTTAACAGGAAGTCATCTTGTCTCTGCCTTCTATAGGTTTCCAAGGCTATAAATCTTTACACAAGCAGACTGCCTCATGTTTCTGTCGAGGAGTGGTTGATGGGTTCAAACTGCCAAGCGTCTGGTTGGCAGCTATGTGCTTAATCACCTAACCAAGATTAGGTTATAAGAAAACTGCGCCTTCAATGTTGGATATGCTCTAATTGTCTCTTTCTCCATTCACTTCCCTGAGGGTAGCTAGCTACCATGTTATGAAAACACTCAAGCAGCCTATGTAGAGGCTCATGTGATGAGGGACTCAGTCCTGCTAGCAACTACGTGACAGAGTGTGGAGGCTAATCCTCCTTCAGGCAAGCCTAGAGATGACCTTAGCCCTGCCTATAGCTTCAGAGACCCTGAGCCAGAAACACTCAGCTAAGTCACTCCTGAATTCCTGCCCTAAGGAAAGGGTGAGTAGTGTTTGTTGTTTTACACTAACACATTTTATATGCAGCAATAATAGAGACCCATCATCAAGGAGCTCTGGTGGTGCAGTGGTTAAGTGCTTGGCTGCTAATGGATTGCTGTGACTCAGAATCAACTTGACAGCAGTGGGTTTGGTTTTTTGGGTTTTTAGTAATAACCAGAGCACTTGGAGGTCTTTCCATATTAGAGAGTGTGTAAAACAAAAACAAAAACAAAAACAAAAACTCACTGTTATAGAGCTGATTCTACTCATAGCGACCCCTCCTTGGGTTTCTGAGGTGGTATCACTATGGAAGTATATCTTCCGATCTTCCTTCCAAGGAGTGGCTGGTGGGTTTGAACTGCCAGCCTTCTGGTTCGCAGTCAAATGCCTTAGGCACTATGCCAGGAGATCTTTCCATATTAGAGAGTGTATCTACTCCCTTTTACTATTCTACCAACTATTTTGTATTCCATTGACTGGACATGGCATTCTTTATTTTAAACACTCCCTTATTGATGGGCATTTAGGTTATTTCCAATCTTCTGCTCTTCAAACAATACTGCCATGGAAAGTTTTGTAAATATGTCATATCACATGGTGTGAGTGTGTCTGTCAGATACATTCCTAGAGATGGAAAACCTGTGTGAAAGTGTTCATGTTTTTGTTATTTTGATAAATGCTGACAAATAGCGTGGCAAGAGAACATCCACTGTATATATCCCTCAGCAATAAACAAGAGGGTCAGCTTGCCCCCACCCTCACAATCTTCTTTAACCACTCTGGAACAAGGCATAGCCACCACCACCATCAGTTACTACTGAGTAGACTGCAACTCATGGTGACCTCATGTGTGTCAGGGTAGAACTGTGCTCCATAGGGTTTTCAATGACTGATTTTTTTTTTTTTCAGAAGTAAATAGCCAATCTTTTTTTCTGAGGTGCCTCTGGATGAACCTGAACCACCAGCTTTTTGATTAGCAGTCAAGCATGGAAGTATTTGTACCACTCAGAGAATCACTCCATATGGAATTTAATGTTTCATGATTGAGTTATTTCTCCTGTATCTTAAAAGGAAGTGATTTAAAACACCCTTGGTTTGTTTTGGATCCCAGGGAGGCTCTCTGACCTTACCCAAAAGATTCACAATCTCTGCAGGACTAGTAATAGCAGTAAAAGCAGCAGCAGCAACAACAGCATTGGTCTGTGAAAAAAGAATAAAACCAGACCCTGCATTGCCATTTTCAGTTCTTGCTAAGAGTAAGAGAAGCCACCAGAGGCTTAAAAATCCTATGTTGTGAGGATATAAAGAGAGATCTGTAGTTTGCAATGTCTGGTGGCCTTCTAGTCCCAGCAGGGACATAGGGAAGGGTACTGTGGGTGGGCCTTCTGATAGCCTCTGAATCTGCCCAGGTGGCCAGTTCTTCAAACGCTTTGGCTCCAGCTTTGTTCTTTGAGCCCACCTGCTGCCTGGGGCACCCTCAGTAGGCGAGGTTGTGTCCCAGTTGCAGGAGAGTGCCTGTGAAGCAACCACAGAGCTGATAGCAGTCAGGTGTTAACTCTCTCACCTTCAGGTTCTAGGCTTCTGGCTTCTGCCCACTTGGTATGGTGGTCTTTTCCTAGGATCGTGTATGTCTTCCCACTCCTTAGTCTTGCAGGGTGGAGGAAGGAAGAAGATGGAGGGTACTAGAAATGAAATTTGCCTCACAAAATTCTGAAGATGGGAGAATATCTATCTAGGGTGCAGAATTTTTAGGAAAGCAGGGATTCTTTCTTTTTCATGGTTCCCCATGTCCCAACTGGAAGTAAATGGCTTCTTGCTAGAGGTTCTTTTATGTACTCACTCACTCATGAAAGTAAATGGCTTCTTGCTAGAGGCTTTTTTATGTACTGACTCACTCATTGACTCACACACCTAACCAACCAATATTTATTGATCATCTACTATGGGCAAGGCATTTGAAAGTTGATAATCTCCAACTGAGAGTTCCTGAGTGGTGCAAATGGTTAACATGCTCAACTGCTAACCAAATGATTGGAGGTTCAAGTTCACCCAGAAGTGCATTGGAAGAAAGGCCTGATGATCTCCTTCTGAAAAATTAGCCACTGAAAACCCTATGAAGCACAGCTCTGCTCTGACATACATGTGTTCACCGTGAGTTGGAGCTGGCCCAACAGCAATTGGTTAAATCTTCAACTTTTTCCACATTTGTTCCATTTCTGCTAGGTGATATGATAAGGACTTTTGCTTCCTTTCTGACTTTCCTTGCTGGCTGTTCCTTCACTTAAAAGAGAAAGGGCAGATTTTTAAAATGTGTCCCTTGTCTCCCTCTCCTTCATGTCTCCCACCACCCTGGAACTTCTACCTTGATTTCTTTGCTTGCTAATGCCACTGAACTTTCAGATTCACCTCAAGTTCCTTCTTCTCCATTTGGCTTTCCCCAACATTCAGTTGGACTAAGTGTCTCTCTTCATTGCCCATGCACTTCCTGAATTAAAGGAACCTAGCCCTACTCCACACCACTGCTGTTGTCCAAGGCTCTTAGAACAAGTCCAAACTCCTGCACATGGCAACAGGATTCTCAGTGCTCTGCCCTCTGTTTTGTATTTCTTGCCTCAAAATCTATAATCCTACCACACTGAGCCTATTTTGGGTTGGTCATTCATTCAGATATTCAATCATTTGTCAATTTTATCGTATACAGTATGCCAGGCATTGTGCAAAGTGCTATGGGTATATCTGTGAGAAACAGTGCTAGGATGCCTACCCATGGGGAGCTAACTTCAGGTGTTGAAGAAAGGCAATAAGTGAACAAATAAATACGAGCTTTGGGACTTGCTTCCACACAAAGGGGACAGCTAGGGCAAAGTAAAAGTCTTTTAACTTCAGGCTTCAGTCACTGCAGCTCTTAGTTTCTGAAACCATCTCCAGGTCATATCTTGGTCATTCCACTTACATGTTTCTTCCTCTGAGAAGACTTCAGGGATACCTGCGCTCTAAGTTAGATGTCTCCCCTCTTTGCTCTACTTGTATGCCAAGCTTCACCACTCACCTTATCATGACAGTTATGGTACTGGTTATGTCCATGTACCTGCCCATTTGCTTAGTGAACTCAGAGCTGGGCAGACTATGCCTGACTTTTTCACTGTTGGAACTCCAGCAGCACCCAGGAGGGTTCCTGACCCATAGCACTGCAGAGTTGAATGATTGAACTCTCCCTGTGTCCTGTACGGCCTCCAGAGAGCCAGGGGCCCTTGCAGAGCACAGGCCACTGGGCAAGCAGAAGTGTTCACATACCTGCCTAGTGTTTCCATGTGAGAAATTCTTCCTGGTATTTCCTGGGGAAATTTATTTTATTTTACCTTATTTTGAATCCTGAATCCTGAGAACAATCAGTTGAGATTTTGGATACTGAGAAAAATCAAATCAAGTCCCATTGCTCTGAAACCAAATAAATATATTATCAATTCTGTTTCCCTCTGTTCCAATTCTGCTCTAACTCCAGCTGAATATACATACAGCACTTCTTCCTCTGACCCCAATGACCTGGAGCTAGGTCAGACCTCATAGATAAGGGCTTAGTCCTCCAGACTGCAAAGTTGGCCCAAGACCTCAGATACCAGTTGCAAGCCGGGGAATTCTAATGACATCCTCATTTCTGACCTGATGGCTACAAATTTGGAGTTTTCCTACCACCAATTCAAGATGCCATCCATCAGCTCATGGGTCCCCAGGGCTCTCCTTCACTTCTGACCCGCTGGCTCCCACTACTCCCTTGAGATTGATAATTCACTAGGGTGGCTTACATAACTCAGGAAAGTATTATACTTACAATTATAGTTTCATTATAGCAAAAATTGTACAACTGAAGAAACATATATGATGACGTCTTGAGGGTTCCCAATGTGAGCTTCCATGTCCCAAAAAGGGGCATGCTACCCTGCTTGTGTTTCATCTACCAAGAAGTCCATGGAACTTCCATACCCAGAACCTTTATCAAGGCCTCATTAAATTGGTATGATTGAGTTCAGCCCTCTTCCTTTGAAGTTGGGCTGATATCACATGGTGGGTCTTTGTGGCCTGGCCAGCCCCTAATGTGGAGCTGCAACAAATAAGGTGGAATGATAAAGGGTGAGTGAAGGCTGGTCAGGGAAAATCTTTTCAAAGAGGTGACATTTAGGGTGAGGTATAGCATAAACCCTCAGATCTGGTCTGGAAGCCTCATCAAAGATGTTTCACTTACAGGAAATTCCAAGGGTTTAGAAGTTATCTTACCAAGGAAAAAGGTCAAATTCTTTAGGTGAGGTTACCCTCATCAGGTAAATGGGGTAGGGGAAGAGAATATTACAAGTCTATGGTGAGAATTAAAGCTTAACAATCAACATACAGACTCTATTGTTTTCAAGGAATTCCTAATGTACAGAGTCCAAAGTTAAGGTAATATTTCCAGAAACCAGGACAGGAGCAGGTTGGAGAGACATAATCCCAATCTAATCAGCTAATGGTGAGTCATTTTTGCAAATAAAAATCTTGTGAGTAAGTTTATATTCTTAGAGCACTTGCTAAAGGAGCAGGGAGGCCATATTTTCTGATCTCCTCTAACTGCACAAGAGGAAGACAGATTCACCATCAGTAGCCCAAGGCCTATTCCTGCAAGGCCAGATGTGTTGCCTCCCTCCAGCCCTTTCATCAACCCTGATACCAACTGTCCCTCCTGCAGCACCCACCATATTTCTGCTGGGTTCGACAATTCACTGCAGTGGCCACACAGAACTCACAGTTTATGAGGTTTAATAGGGAAGCACCAGGCTACAATTCAAGTTCAGGAAAAATACTCAGTCACTCTCAGCCTGCTGTCTCTCAGCCAACAGTCTCTCTCAGTCATTCTCTCAGCAATGAGTACCTATTGGTGTCTCTCTCAGCAATGTGTGTCTCTCGTGTCTCTTTCTCAGAAGCGCATGTCTCTCAGGAGTGCATTTCTCTCAGGAGTGCGTTTCTCTCAGCTGCATGTCCTTCTCAGCCAGCAGTTAGAGAGAGACTTCTGCCTCTAGGAGGCCTCCTTTTGAGCCTTGCAGAGTGGCCAAACTAGCCAATCATAACATCAGAATTCTAAGCACCTGAGAGAAAGTGAACTTCCCAGAACATTGCTTTGTGCCATTCCCAACAGAAATACCCCAGATGGATAACTTTTACAATCAGGAGCTCCTCAGTTGCTCAGAGCAAATTCCACCATGCAGTTTACAAAGACTTATGGCTAGAAAAGCCATACCAGGTAATTTACTACACTGTAGTACTTTATACAAATCCTTTGACTGGTGTTCCAAAAAATAACAAGGTTTGGAAGCAAAATAAGTCCTTAAATTGACAATTTTGACACATGATCCTGTGTAATGACTTTAACCACGCCAGAAGATCCTGATGTTACATTATTTGAATGTGACTCAGTAATGTACGCTGTTGTTTTCTGGTGTTTGAATATTTACTATAGGTTAAAGTTCCTTGTAAATACTGTTAAACTGAATATTTCTTGTTTATTAAACATCTTTCTTAAGAAATACATTCATAATCATAAATAAAGAGTATGAAGAATGTTAGAAGTGTTTTAAGAATAACTTATTATTTTGAGAACTCCACTTTCTTGTTTTCACATCTGGGTGATTAATATATGTTGGGAATTTGGCAGCACTACAGTCCTGCCTTATAAATAGCTACCATGCCTCAGATAACTTTTGGCTCAGTCTCAGATGCTTCCAAGTCTCTTTCTTTGGGTTGGTGTTACTGAGAAGTTAGATTGAATATGGGGCTGTCTAGGGGACCAAGTCTACCTGCCTAAGTTGCTATCTAGCCAGTTATTAACTAGTTATGTGGCATTGGGCAAAATATCTCATCTCCATTCCTGTGAACTGAACATCTGGGCTAGATGATATCACATGCTTCTTTCTGTCCTTGCAATCTATGATTTAATACCTCTACTTTAGGCTACATTTCTAAGTGGAAATATTTTGCCATCTACTTATAACTCAGTTGGCTGTTGAGGAGGCTTTTCCTTGTGTTCAGGGGAATGATGTTTAGAGAGGATTTACTTGCCACTTGACACTGCACTCTTCCTTGTATACATTACTTTGCTTAATCCTCATCATGGCCTGTCTTAGGCTAGGTTCTCTACATGAAGCTTACATATGTATAGATATGTTGCTGTTATGAGTCAGTTCTGACTCATAAGGACCCTACGTACAACAGAACAGAACACTACCTGGTCCTGCATCATCCTCACAATATTTGCTATGCTTGAGCCCATTGTGGCAGCCACTGTGTCAGTCCATCTTGTTGAGGGTCCTCCCCATTTTCTCCAACTGTCTACTTTACCGAGCATGATATCCTTCTCCAGGGACTGTTCTCTTCTAACAATGTGACCAAAGTACACAAGCGGGCCATTCTCACTTCTAAGGAGCATTCTGGCTGTACTTCTTCTGAGACAGATTTGTTCATTCTTTTGCTAGTCTGTGGTATTTTCAGTATTCTTCACCAACACCGTAATTCAAATGCATCAATAGCTATTCAGGCATCCTTATTGGTTGTCCAGCTTTCACATGCATATGAGGCTTTTGAAAATACTGTGGCTTGGGTTAGGTGCACTTTCATCTTCAAAGTGACATCTACACTCTTTAATACTTTACAGAGGTCTTTTGCAGCAGATTTGTCCTGTACAATACATCATCTGATTTTGACTGCTCCTTCCATAGGCATTGATTGTGAATCCAAGTAAAATGAAATCCCTGACAACTTGAATCTTTTCTCCATTTACCATGATGCTGTTTATTGGACCAGTTGTAAGGATCTTTGCTTTTTCTTTTTTGGTATAGATATAGAGAGATTTATCTCAAGGAAATGGCTCACAGAGTTGTGGAGACTGACTAGTCACAAGTCCGTGGGTCACACATCAGGCTGGTAGCTTCTACCTGATTCACATAGCTGCAGGGGCTGACAAACCCAAGACTGGCAAGTCAGATAGCAAGCTGCTGGCTCACAGGCTGTGGAGGCTGACAAATCTCAAGATCAGCAGGCAATGCAGCAGGTTGCTGGGTGAAGTCTCAAGAACTAAGAGGTCAGATGATGATGAACCAGATACAGGATCCATAGCAAGCAAAAAGCCAGCAAGCTTTGCCAGAATGTGAATACATATTAGATGCAGGCCACACCCCTGAAGAATTTCCTCTTACAACTTACTGGTTGATAACAGCATGGAAGTGATTACGTTATATCACAAAATGGAGGGTAACTATATCATTACATAACTGCCAAACCACTAAGAATCATAACCCAGCTAAGTTGACACATAACTTTAACTGTCATAAAGCCCTGTGAAGTAAACATTATTATCCTGTTTTACAAATGAGAAAGCTGAGGCTCAGAGAGGCAAGAATTGTGCCCAAGATCGCACTACTTGTTAAATAGGTAAATAGAGGGAAAGGAAATTGAGGGTGGTCCTAACAAATGACTTTTTGGCTTGAGTGGAAACATGGATAGACCAGGAGTCCTCCCCTTTTGCTAATTGCACTATGAGTAGCCTCCTATGGAGGACTTTATGGACTTATAGGGAAAATGGCCATGTGGAAATGCTGGATATTTGAATATTGCCAAACCTTGATTTCAGTACTGGAAAGAATAATGTGGTGTAGATTGAAGTATAGATTTTGGGGGTTATTAATCTGCTGCCTCTTCTACTCACTCCCAATAGAGAGTCTCCTGCATGTCAGGTGCTATGTCAGGCCCAAGCTCAAGAGATGGATAAAACACATCCCTCCTTGCATGGACCTCTTGGTGTGATGGAGCTCCCACAGGGGAACAGACAATCTCCTCATAATGCTGGGTATAGCTGGAGGTCACCGGTGGAATTGAAGGGACTCAACTCTCCCACTCTTCCTGCCTCTGTGTCCCTTTCTATATATTGGAGGAGGTACTTCAGAAAATGTAAAGAATGGCAATTTTTGCCTACTTCATATTTTCCAGTTACATTATCAAAATAAAATTGCATTTATGCTCCATTTTTTCAAACAGTCCTCAATGCCACAAGTTTTAAATTATTTAAAAATGACCACAATATTTACATTATAAATAAATTCTTTGCTTGAGTGGAGGATCAAAGGCAGACATTTTTTTCTTCCCCCCCTGATTTTTTTTATTGTGATTTTGGTGCAAATTCACAAAGCAGATCAGATTATTCTCAATAGTTCATGCACATTTGGTTTCATGGCACCAATTACAATCCCAATAATAAAAAGCTCTCCTCCCATCTCCTTCCTGTGACAACCCCTCCCCTATGTCCTTCTTATCTATGCATTCCTGTCTGTCCAACTTTCTCTCTATGCAAATGCTATCCTTCTGATCTCTCATAGATGATTGATCTAAGAGGTGCATCTCCCTAGGGTAGGTGGGGGCATCTCCCTGGTGTAGCTGTTCAAATGCAGGCATTTTTTGAGGAAGAAGCTTCCCTTCTTGTTCCGATGATGTGTGAAATGTGATTTGACTTGCAGGTAACTTTTTATTAATATGAAGAAAAGGTGTGTGTGTGTGAGTGTGTGAATGAGTGTGGCAGGTGTGCATTACTTCTTCAAAGGAAGCCTAAGAAGACATGGTGTATTTTCTTAAATGAAACTCATCCTACATAATTGTGAATACTGTTTATCCTCCTCTTCTTCCTACCCAGCTCTCACTTGATAGTGGCTTTCGGAAACTGGACATTTGTCCTCTCTGTAGCATACTTGGCTGAATGTGTATATGTTCATACACCTTCTGCTATTTTAGACAAACTGAAAAAACATCAGAAAAATATTAAAAGATTTCCTCCCTGAGAGTGAGAGGCCCCTTCCCTACTTACGGGGTAAGAACCTCACCGTAGAGAAGCCCTATTATGAGACTTCGATCATATCCATGACCTGGAGACCATGTTTCTGGCCCATGCTTCCCTGTTCCTCCTGCCCCAAAAGTGGACAGGCAATAGACTTGTCCAGCTTTCTCCTCTGTCTCCTAGCAACAGTCCTTGGAAGGTAGAAAGCAAATGATAAGGTGAGAGAGTGGGGTAGGTCAGGTAAACAGGATGGGCTGGGAAGGCAGTGAGGGCAGGAGACCAGGGGAGTTCTTCCTGGAAGTGCAAATCTGTAGGGCTACTTAGGTGTTTCTTTATTTGTGTGGCCTTGGGGAGTTGGGGAATGGCTTTCATTATTTAACTGCATAATTTGTGTAGGACAGAATGGATGGGAATGTTTCATCAAGAAATTGCACAAAGGAGTCTGACTTGTTCCAAAATACAAAGGTGACAGCCAGCATAAGTTAACATGTGTATATGTTCATGCACTGTGTGTTTACTACCACACTTAGTGAAAGGGGCCTGAGTGGTATACCCTTCTTTTGAGATGTAAGATCCAGTGAGGAAAGAAAGGGGAGGAAGAGTTATTTCCTGGAAAAATGAAAACAGTTCAAACAGGAAACACCCCCTCCCTCTACGATTCATCCCAACAAGACTCCCTTGGCATCTTGGCCTAATCTTTCAAACAACTGAAAAGCTCTATCTTTGGCCATCTTTAGTGAGAGTTGGGACCTTCCTTGTGCCTTTGATGTTCATCTTAACTACATGTCACCTGATAAAGATCAAAGGTAGCCTCCGAGGAAAAACAATGTCACAAAATTCTGCTTGCTTCAAGAATGGGAGGAATATGTGGGGAATGCAGAGAGACTGCCTTCTTGCCTACCTTGTCTACCTGATAAGAACTTGGTTCATTTTCTTTTTCCTTCCTTCCCTCTCTCCTTTCTCTCTTCCTTCTTTTCCTCCTCTTCCTTCTTTCCTATTTATTTTCTTTTTATTCTTCCCTTCCCTTCCCCTCTGTTCTCTTCCCTTGTCTTCTCTTTTTTTAAAGAAGTGTTTGGGAGGAGGTTTAGTGATCACATGTAGATTTATGGGTCTTATCAGCTAAATATGGAGGAGACAGAGTTGTACAGTGAAAAGGAACAGGATTGAAAACAAGGTTCTTCACACACACAAACACACCCCTCACACTCACACTCACACTCATGCACAGATGTGTATACATATGTATACATACCAAATATATTTAAATAGTCGTTTCAATTGTCTTGATATTTAACATTTGGAAGTAGCTTGAGATTACCATTGGATAACTGTGTGATCTGGGCAGATGAGTCTCAATTTGCTTATTTGTAAAGCACAGGGGTTGAGCCAGACAATCTTTCCAGAACTTTCTCTGTTGATTCCACTCAACTCTCACAGATTTTTTACCTCCAAGGACCACTCTCTATACACTGCCAGCCATGACAGCAGTGTATATGTGGACAAGATGAGTATGAGGGGTAAAGCTGACTGCTGGAAAACATTGGGCAGGTCCCAAGGAAAATAACTACACCACAGTATCATGCATACTAAAATCAAGAAATGCAGTAAGTATCAGGGAGTTTTTCCAGTAATATATCAGACAATGTTTCACTGCTGTTCATAAAGTTTTCAGTGGCTAACATTTTCAGAAGTGGATGGCCCTATCCTTCTTCCCAGTCTGTCTTAATCTTGAAGCTCCTCTGGAATTGTCCACCATGGGTGACCCTGCAGGTGTTTGAAATACTGGTGGTATAACCTCCAGCCTCATAGCAACACACAAGCCACCACAGTGTGACAAACTGACAGATGAGGGGCTACAACGATGGGCTCAAGTATAGCAATATTTGTGAGGATGGCACATGACTGGGCAGTGTTTTATTCTGTTGTACATAAGGTCATTCCGAGTTGGAGGTGATTTGATGACACCTAATAACAACAGCATCATCAGGGAGTAGAGAGAAAGAAGTTGTTAACTGAATAGATGTGAATCTGGTAAATTTTGAGGCCATCAAGATAATGTGATGGAGAAGTTCAATATCTTTAGCCAAAACAAGACCAAGAGCAGACCATCAACTGCTCATCTGCAAGTTGAAGATAAAGCTGAAAACAATTAAAACAAGTCCATGAGAGCTAAAATATGACTTTTATTATATCATACCTGAATTTAGAGACCATATAAAGAATAAATTTGACACATTGAACACCAGTGACTGAAAACCAGAGGAATTGTGGGATGACATCAAGAACATCATCCATGAAGAAAGCAAAGGGTCATTAAAAAGTCAGGAAAAGAAGAAAACACCAAAATGGATGTCAGAAGAGACTCTGAAAACTTGCCCTTGAGCAGAGAGTAGCTAAAGCAAATGGAATAAATGACAAGATAAAAGAGCTGAAAAGAAGATTTCAAGGAGCAGCTTGAGAAGACAAAGTTAATTATTATAATGAAATGTGCAATGACCTGGAGTTAGAAAACCAAAAGGGAAGAACACACTCAGCATTTCTCAAGCTGAAAGAACTGAAGAAAAATTTAAGCCTTAGGTTGCAATATTGAAAGATTCTATGGGCAATGTGTTGAATGATTGAGGAAACATCAAAAGAAGATGGAAGGAATAACACAAAGTCACTGTATCAAAGAGAATTGGCCGATGTTCATCCATTTCAGGAGGTGACATATGATCAAGAACCAATGGTACTGCAGGAAGAAGTCAGAACTGGACTGAAGGAATTGATGAAAAATAAGTATCCAGGAACTGATGGAATACCCACTGAAATGTTTCAACAAATGGATGCCACACTGCAGGCACTGACTTGGCTATGTCAAGAAATTTGGAAGACAGCAACCTGGCCAACTGGAAGATATCCGTATTTGTACCCATTCCAAAGAAAGGTAATCCCACAGAATGTGGAAACAATCAAACAAATGTCATTAATATCACACACAAGTAAAATCTTGCTGAAGATAATTAAATATGGTTGCAGCAGTATATTGACTGAGAACTTCCAGAAATGCAAGCTGAATTCAGAAGATGACATGGAATGAGGAGTAACATTGCTGATGTCAGACAGATAGTGAGTGAAAACAAAGAACACCAGAAAGAGGTTTACTTGTATTTTATTGACTATGCAAAAGCATTCAACTCTGTGGATCATAATAAATTATGGGTGACATTGAGAAGTATGGGAATTCCAGAACACTTAATTGTGCTTATGAGGAACCTGTACATAGATCAGGATGTTATCATTCAAACAGATTAAGGGGATACTGCATGGTTTAAAATCAGGAAGGGAGTGTGTCAGGTTGTATCCTTTCACCATAATTATTCAGTCTATATGCTGAGCAAATAATCTGAGACTCTGGACTACATGAAGAAGAACGTGGCATCAGGATTGGATGATGACTCATTAAGAACCTGTGATAAGCAGATGACACAACTTTTCTTGCTGAAAGTGAAGATGATTTGAGGCACTTACTGATGAAGATTAAAGATTCCAGTCTGCAGTATGGATTCACCTCAACATATAGCAAATAAAAATCCTCACAACTGGGCCAATAAGCAGCATCACAGTAAATGGAGAAAAGACTGAAGTTGTCAAAGATTTCATAGTACTTGGTTCCACACTCAATACCAATGGAAGCAGCAGTCAAGGAATCAGCAACATATTGCATTGGGCAAATCTGCTGCAAAACCAAGGAAACCAAACTCATTGACATCGAGTCATTTCTGACTCATAGTGACCCCCGTTGCATTTTGGAGGCTGTAAATCTTTACAGAAGTAGATCTCTCCATCTTCCATGGAGTGGCTGGTGAGTTTTAACCCCCAACCTTCTGGTTAGCAGTCAAATGCCTGAGGCACTGTACCACCAGAGCTCCTTTGTGCCTAACCCAAGCCATGACATTTTCAGTAGCCTCATATGCATGTGAAGACTGGACAGTGAATAAGGAAGACTGAAGAAGAGTTGATGCTTTTGAGTTGTGGTGTTGGTGAAGAATGCTAAGAGTGCCATGATCTGCTAAAAGGACTAACAAATCTGTCCTGGAAGAAGTAGAGCTGGAATGCTCCTTGGAAATGAGAATGGCCAGACTTTGCATCATCTACTTTGGTCATGTTTTCAGAAGGGACCATTCTCTCAGAAGGATATCATGCTTGGTAAAGTGAAGGGTCACTGAAAAATGAGAAGATGCTCAGTGAGATGGAATGACCCAGTGGCTGCAACGATGGGCTTAAGCATAGCAAGGATTGTGAGGTTGGCACGGGACTGGACAGTTGTACACAGGGTCGCTGTGAGTCGGAGCTGACTCAACGGCACCTAAAGACAACAGCAAGGTAATTTAGAACATCTTCCTCCTCAGACTTTAATCCCAGATATAAGTGATTTGCTCCCATTATGAGAGAGCTTTAAGGATGTTGGGTGGATTTGTGGAGAGAGGGCTCCAACTTCCATGTTCAGCTGCTTGAGACAGAGATGTAGGAGGTAATATTTTATTTTCTGTCTGTAGAAGTCCTGTTTTACTTGCCCTGCATCTCCAAAGCCTACAGTTTTCCATATGACTGGGTGACAGCATGTGCTTTGCAGCTCTGGGGCAGCAATAGCAGCTTCATTTTTAGTACATGCTAATCTGCACAAGGCATGTGATAGACTGCTATAGGCTCTGTTTATACATAGCCTTCTCTATATGCCCCTAGAAATCTTTGCTTGGGACTATCCCTATGTCAATTCTCATTCATTCTAATGGGTTGGGTGGGGACATTTTCAGGCTAATACATTTGACACATACTTTCAAACAATGAAGTGATATGACATGACTCAGATGGAGTTTCTTGTGAATTGCTCTTTGGAGATAACTTCTATAAGAAGGTGAGGAAGGCTGGAATAGGCAGAGGCAGAAACTGACCCCAGTGTGGTTGCAACCATGGACTCAGTGGACCCTACAGAGAGCTCTGGCCTTGTTCTAAACTGAGGCGAAGATCCTGGGGCTTGTGTCCTCACATCAGCCAGTCACTGGCTATGGACTACTTGCTGGGAGGAAGGATGACCTTGGGTGAGCCTGTTCCCTGAAGCTGAGGGCAATTCCCAGTGAATGATGCAGTTTTTAACTCTCAACAGTGATATTCCCAGAAGCAGAGGGATGGATGTATTGATCTTGAAAAGAGGATCTGGAAAAACAGCCACAATATACACTACAACCCACCTCTATGTCACTCAGATCCACCTACTTCTTTTATTAAGTTTTTCTCATCTGGGAACAGGTCCTCTGGAATTCAGGTTGATCTTGCTTTGGGTGATGTTAGCTACTGTCAAGGTGATTCTGACTCATGGTGGCTCCATGAGTGCTGAGTAGAATTGTTCCATAGAGTTTGGAAGCAGATCACCAGGCCTGTCTTCTGATGCATATCTGGGTGAGTTCAAACCACCAACCTTTTGACAGTAGTTGAGCACTTAACTATTTTTGCTACCTGGGGCCTCTGATGTTGGTATTACTTTTTAGGGATTTACAGGAGACAGGTTAATGAGCTCAACCATAGCCCTTACTGCTACAATTGATCTTGAAGCCATAACCTATACTCATGATGCTCCTACTCCACATCTAATCCAGATTCTCTGCACTCTCAGCTGGAACTTTTGCTAATTTAGGCAGTTTACCAGGTGGGGTGAGCCAGCCCCTCATCCTTGAGGAGTCTGTGTTCCTGTGTGATAGTTAAGGTCATGTATCAACTTGGCTGGGCCATGATTCTAAGTGGTTTAACAGTTATGATATTATTATCTTCTATGGTGAGATCTGATATAATGTAATCACCTCCATGATGAGATCTGCTGTGAGCAGCCAGTCAGTTGAAAGGGAGTTTCCTTTGGGATGTGGCCTGTTTTCAGTATATCTGGTAAAGTTCTTGGAAAGATCTCTAGGTTTTTGCTTGAGACTCCAGCTCATCATCATCTGGACTTGAACCAGTGGGCTGTCTTATTGCCTGCTAATCTTGGGATTGTTACCTTCACAGCCTGTGAACCTAACAACCTACCATTTTACCTGCAATCTTGGAATCATCATCATCTAAAGCTAGTAGCCCACTGTATTGCCTGCAAATCTTGGATTTGTCAGCCTCTGTAGCTGTGTGAGTCAGTAGAAGCCACCAGCTTGACATTTGACCCATAGACTTGTGACTTGCCAGCCTCTACAACTATGTGAACCATTTTTTGGGGATAAATTTCTCTCTCTTTATGTATAATACTTACTGATTTTGCTTCTCTAGAGAACTCTGCCTAAAACACCCTGGATACTAGTCTTCTCAGGACATGGTTGCTGGGACTTCCAATTTACCATTAAAATTGAGCATGCAAGCACCATCAATGCTTCAGTGTACCACTTTTGTGCCAAATCTATTTTTCACCATACCTATTTTGTAGCAACAACAGACCTTCTGCCAGTATGAGGCTTTGTTTCCATGGCTGTGGTCTTTTAGTATGAGGAGCTCAAGGTGACTGGTTAACAGTTGTAGCCTGTTCTGGTTATGCTTGTGCAGCTTGGTGGTGGTTAAGTTTGTGTGTCAACTTGTCTGGGCCTGGTTGAGTGACTGGGCAGCTGAATGTACTTATTCCTCATGGTGAGATTGGTAATTAACGCCATGGAGGAATTACTGGAGCATCTGAGTAGCTGCTTTGGGTATGTGGTCTGCTTTCTGTATGTAAGAAACAGCTTTGGGAATGGTTTCTAGCTTGTGGCATGCTTGAACCCTGCTTGTAGCCAGGTTGTTGTTCAACAGCCTGCCATGCTCTGCTGACCTTGGGACCATTAATGGACTTGAATCAATGACCTGCTGTGTGGTTTGGTAACATCGGGACTGTACCTTATTACTTGTCAACTGGGGCTTGTCAGCCTCAGCAGCCAGCAGCTGAGTGAAGAAAAGCCTCCAGCTTCAGTGGGCCAGGAACAGGAGGCAGAGCTGAAGCCCAAGGTTCAGGGGCTTTCACCCAGCCCCTAGAGCCTGGCACTTCGAACTCAGACTTAAAGCCTCCAAATTGTAAGAATAAACTCCTGTTTGTTCAAGCCATCCCATTTATGGTATATTCTTGTCAGAGTGGCACTAGGTAATCAGAGCATCATTGAACAATATCATTAATATAACATTCAAGTAAAATTTTATTAAAGATAATTCAAAAGTGGTTACAGCAGTATATTGAATGAGAGCTTCCAGAAATGCAAGCTGGATTCAGAAGAGGACATGGAACGAGGGATATCATAGCTAATGTCAGATGGATCTTAGCTGAAAGCAAAGAATACCAGAAAGATGTTTACTTGTGTTTTATTAACTGTGCAAAAGCATTTGATTGGGTGGATCATAACAAATTATGGATAACATTGAGAGGAATGGGAATTGCAGAACACTTGATTGTACTCACGAGGAACGTGTACATAGATTAGAGGCTGTCATTTGAACAGAACAAGGGGATACTGCATGGTTCAAAATCAAGAAGGGAGTGTGTCAAAGTTGTATCCTTTCACCATACTTATTCAACTTGTGTGCTGAGCAAATAATCTGAGAAACTGGATTATATGAAGGAGAAGGTGGCATCAGGATAAGAGGAAGACTCATTAATAACCTGTGATACACAGATGACACAACTGCTTGCTGAAAGCAAGGATGACTTGAAGCACTTACTGATGAAGCTTAAGACCACAGTCTGCAGTATGGATTACACCTCAATATAAAGAAAGCAAAAGCCCTCATAACTGGTCCAATTAAC
This sequence comes from Orycteropus afer afer, assembly GCF_000298275.1. NCBI lineage: Eukaryota > Metazoa > Chordata > Mammalia > Tubulidentata > Orycteropodidae > Orycteropus > Orycteropus afer. The sequence continues at coordinate 18,739,003 of NW_006921611.1, forward strand.
AGCTTCAAAATAAATAGAGAAAAGATTGAAGTCATCAAGGACTTCCTATTTCTTAATTGCTGTGTGGTTTGGTAATGTCGGGACTGTGCCTTATTACATGTCAACCTGGGGCTTGTCAGCCTCAGCAGCCAGATTGAAGTGGTCAAGGACTTCATATTACTTAATTCTACATTCAACACCAATGAAAGCAGCAGTCAAGACATCAGACAATGTATTGCATTGGCAAATGTGCTGCAAAAGACTTCTTTCAAGTGATGAAGAGCAAAGATGTCTCCTTGAAGACTAAGGTGCACCTAACCCAAGCCATGGTATTTTCAATCACCTCTTGTGCATGTGAGAGCTGGACAGTGAATAAGGAAGACTGAAGAAGAGTTGATGCTTTTGAGTTGTGGTGTTGGTGAAGAATGCTACGAGTGCCATGGTCTGTTAAAAGGACTAACAAATCTGTTAGTTTGTTAGTTTGCTAACCAAGTGCCTAGCTGATTTTCTTAAGGGCTCATGTCAAATATGAGGTTCAGTCTTGGTCTCCGTTGCTGGCACAGCAGCTGTAGTTAAATTAGCCTTGGTGAGGGAAGCATATACTGTTGGTCCCATGCATAGCTTCCATCCCTTCTACCATGGCTCCTTCACTCAAATTTCTATGTGTCATAACTAAGGTAGCCCATGATGGATGCTGGGTGACATTAGATGACTGAGTCATTCTGTCTTCTTGATTATTTAGTATCTCTTTTGTGGATGTTCTTTGGTGGCCATTAATATATCATACAAAGATCTTCATACTTTATACCATTCCTATAGGTCCATCTAGATGAGTTTTCCTGATCCTTGTTGTCAATCTTTCCATCTTTCTCTTTTCAAGACCCTGGATCATCTAGCCAGTCAATTTAAAGTCGATGAATATTTTCACCTTGGGCCATTTCTCTTTCCACAAAATGGAGAGCCAGAAGTATCACTCAAAGCTGTGCCCATTGGAATGATTTATCTTCGTTGTTTTCTTTCAGTTTCCCCCTGAATGGAGTTGAAGTGCAATTGCAGTCCATTTTCAGCTAACATTGGTATAACAAAGTGAACCATCCATATACCAAATTTAGACATTTTTCTCCTCCATCAGCTGGTTATGCCCCCCACTCCACCACCACACACAAAGAATAGGTGTGACCTGTGAAAGAAGTGCTAGCGCAACAGTGATAGATAGCATGGGATTGAGACTACCTGCTCATGCAATTTACCTGTGTCCTCTGGCAGAATATTATGCCCAATCCCATATATACTATTTCTAGCTTACAAAGGATTGATGTTGGATATTTCTGACTTTATGACTTGAGTATGACAGAACCCTGCTCATGACAGGAAACTCTGGCTGCATGTCCAGTTGATTCCTGATATTCAGATGGCTCATCTTTACTTCCACCCTTTGTCTGTTGGTTTGTCGTACTGCAGTGACTTGCATGTTGCTATGAAGCTGGAGGTTATACCACTAGTATTTCAAATACCTGCAGGGTCACCCATGGTGGACAGGTTTCAGTAGAGCTTCCAGACTAAGACAGACTTGGAAAAGGGAAGGGGCCATCTACTTCTCAAAGAATTGGACAGTGAAAACTTTATGAATAGCAGTGAAACACTCTGATTTTACTAGAAAACTTTCGCAGGACTGGCCAGTGTTTGGGAGCTCTGGTGGCGTAGTGCCTAAGACATTTGACTGCTAACCAGAAGGCTGGCAGTTCAAACCCACCAACCACTCCTTGGAAGGAAGATTGGGCAATCTACTGCTGTAGTGATAGTGCCTCGGAAACCCAGGGAGGGGTCACTATGAGTCAAATCTGACTGGATGGCAATGAGTTTGGGGCAGTGTTTTGTTCTGTAATACATAGGGTCATTATGAGTTGGAGCTGACTCGAGGACACCTAACAACAATAACAACATCTTTACTAGAGCTTAATGACAAACCAGGATCTGTTTTTCAAATGGAATATAGTCTTGTTGCAGGTAGTATAGCCTTGATCAAACACCTGAAGGGGCTCCATTGTGATCTATTATTGTGGCTTACCATCAACTTCATATGAAATCCTTTTCAAACATAGAAACCTCCAGTACCATAAAGTTGGCCAGGTTCTGTGGCCAAGTGGCAGGATTCCTTGTGTCACATCCTAGGCCTACTGTGGAGCCCTTCTGAGGCCTTATTCAGTCCTGGCAACTTTTCAAGTCACCTGGTAAATGGTAGTTTTTCCAAGTGTAGTATATGCCACCTGAAGGACCCAAAGGGGACCTAAGTGTTGTGCTCCTTTCTTGGTGGTTGGAGTTTTGAGATTCAATTTGTCATTTACTTTAGGGGAATGTCCTAGTATACCCAAGATCACTGGACCCTAAACACTTCAATAATATAGTAAGACCCCCAATTGTTGGCATCTACACCCTCTGGAATATATGTGCCTTACCAAGGCCTCCAACATGCTTGACACTTATTGCCTAAAAAACCAAAAAAACAAAACTTATTGTCATCGAGTCGATCCTGACTCATAGCAACCCCCTTTGGGTTTCCGAGGTGGTAAATCTTTACGGAAGTAGATTGCCCAGTCTTTCTTCTGTGGAGTGGCTGGTGGGTTTGAACCGCCAAGCTCTGGTGGCATAGTGCTAAGGCACTTGACTGCTAACCAGAGGCTGATGATTCCTACCTACCAGCCACTACTCGTAAGGAAGATTGGGCAATCTACTTCTGTAGTTATACTGCCTCGGAAGCTCAAAGAGGGTCTCTATGAGTCGGAGTTGACTCAGCAGTGAGGTTTTTTTTTTGTTTGTTTGTTGATCTTCTGGTTAGCAGTCAAATGCCTTAGGCACTACACCACCAGCACTCCTCCTTATAGCCTACTTGGTCTAATTAACATGATTCCACCAATACAGGAAACCAATGTAATAATCTATGGAATGTCCAGATGGTCCAGGTCTCTTTAGATTACATTAAGACAGAGGGAAGGCAAATTAGCATAGCTTTGGACCAAGACCATAAATGGATACTGTTATTTGTCCCATGTGAATGTGCACTGTTTTGGAGCATCCTGTGTAAAAGAGATGGAAAATAATGCATTTGCTTTATCAATGTCTATGTATCATATACTGAACTCTGTGTTAATCTGTTCTAATAAAGACACTACATCCGGCACAGCAGCTATAATTGGGACTGCTTTTTGGTTAGGTTACCAGTAGTCCACAGATATCTACCATGATCTGTCTAGTTTGGGGATTCTAGCATTTCCATTACTGTCAGGGAGCCCAGTTCTAGAACAGCTTCTTCTACTGTCAGGAAACATCACTGAGCATCTTAATGATATTTGTGCCCCTCTCAGTAGCACATTTCTTCTGATATTGGTAAATGGAGTGTTCTCTTAGCTTTCCTATGGGATATAGTCAGCCAATGGTTTTTCTACCTTACATAATATACTTATGCTGTTATGCCCACTTTTATGAGCCTTTTGAATCATTCTTCTACCAACTGACATGGAAGTTCTGGTGTATGTATTTAATAGAGATCATTTCTTTTACCGATATGCCAAGATTCAACCACCTGGAAGAATAGAAGTATCTTCTCCCAGGATCTTTGCCAGCATGTTAAATTCTGTATCATGGGAGAATTTTGATATATTTGCATATAGAATTGCTGTCTTTATCCAACTTTTTGTTCCACCACCTTGATCATCATAATCAGGATCTATTTTCATGCACCTTCTTTCACCTCCTTACTGGACATGTTAGCCAGATCCTGCACTAGTTTGAAGTATAGTCCCTCTCTTCCCTTAGCTGGACTAACAACATAACAGACACGATCAGGCTATGTCATGATTTTACTCTAGCTAATAGTCTAATTAACAGAAGGGGGAAGAAGGGTAAGGATTATGAGGGGAGCCAGCAAGGTTTTGTAATGGAAATGACTTATTTGACCTAATAATCAAGCCTGCTGGGGGGTTTTACTACCTTCTCAGAAAGGTGAGTAAGCCGCTTTTGCAGGTCTAGCAAGTTTTGGTAAAACTACAAGTACACAATTCTCAAATACATCTATCCAGATAAGTTCCTCCCAAGCCTCAGTGTTCTAATCATTTTCTCTTATGGCCTTGATCTTGGAGTAGGAGATCTGCCAGAACTGAAATTCAACTTCTCTGAGGCTCTGCTGCACTATGTCATTAAGTCCAGGTCCTGTCCCTTTCTGTTGATTGCTCTCTGTTGCAAGAATTTAGAGTTTTCTTAAATGCATCAAAGGAACTCCTGTGGCTTTTATATATCCTTGACTTGTCAATTAATCATCATGAGTATGATGTCATCTCTCTTCAGTGAATCAGTGGCATTCAGCAACAGGCACAAATGCCATAATCTTTACAGTTATTATTTTCTTTCATGCCTTTTCAGTACCAGAGGTATCATCCACCCAGCACATCTCCTTCAACTGGTGTTTCAAGCCATTTGACTTCGGTGAACATTTTCACAGTTGCACTGCTATAGTATGCTAAAGACTGTTCAAACTATACTTGCTACCAGCGCTGGGGGCCTTGTTGGCAGCTGGCCAGAGAAAAAATTATCCTAAAATTCACATTTAAGTCGGCTTTCTGGGATCACTCTTGATACTAACTGGCTTAGTTTGGATTCCTTGGGACAGACTATGAGATGGAGAATTTCATCCAAGGTTTATTGGGGAATGCTCTTGGGAAAAACTTGTACAAATGTGAGGGAGGTAATCTTACTAATTTTACAGTGAGGAGTCAGCTAGTCTTATGGGGAGCTTTGGGCTCTGATACAGAGCTCTCATGGCATAGTGCCTAAGGCATTTGACTGCTAACCAGAAGGTTGGCAGTTCAAACCCACCAGCCACTCCATGGAAGGAAGACTAGGCAATCAATCTACTTCTATAAAGATTTACTGCCTCAGAAACCCAAAGGGGGTCGCTATGAGTAGGAATCGACTAGATGGCAGTGAGTTTTAGTTTTTGAGCTGTGATGGCCTTTCAGAATTGTCTGCAATTGAGGCAAGGGTGCTAAGGTCTTTGATTCCCTCATTAGCCTATCATTGGCCACAGGTTGTCCCTTGAAAGGGGTACAACCTTGGGTCAGGCAATTCCCTCTGGCTGGTGGTAACTTCCAGTGAGGGATGCAGCTTTGAGTTGTCAGCCTCCCACATTCCCAGCAGGTGGGGATGGGGTGCATCAGCTCTGATGAGGGGGCTTGAGGGGAACACCAGGTTGCCATGGAGCAGCAAGAGAAGTACTGGATTTAGGAAAAGTGGAGGAGCTAAAGTACTATATTGGAATTTCACACCTGCTTGGATCATCAAACATTATTCTGTTTGATTTTACTTAGCTCTTTTTTGCGCCTAAGATTCTTCAGCTGTGGAATGAATTTCCTAATTAGCAAAGACCTTGAAATGGTGCCTAGCATATTGTAAGTACTTAAAAAGTATTGCTGTTATTATCGATGGGATTATCATTATTATTTTTCTATAATTTAAACTTATTTTCCAGCTATATTTTCCTTCTGACTACCCTGTAACCTGGCCCTTGTCTGCCTTTCTCCTAAAATGAAACTCCGCTTCCATCAAGGATGATATAGACCTGCTCATAGAGTTTCCAAATTCCTTTGTGGACCCAGACTGCCACATCTTTCTCCTGAGGAACAGTGGGTAGGTTCAAACTGCTAATATTTCAATTAGCAGCCAAGCTTTTAACCACTGTGCCATGAGGGCTTGGTGAAGTAGAAGGTGAGCAACAAAGAAGACCCTCAATGAGATGGATTGACAAAGTGGCTGCAATAATGGGCTCAGACACACGTACTATTGTGAGGATGGCACAGAACTAGGCAATGTTTTGTTCTATTATATGTGGGGTTGCCATGAGTCAGAATCAACTTGAGGGCACCAAAAACAAGGATGATAGTAGTCTCCCAGCCTTCCCAGTGCACATCTAACCTTCTCAATCTCTTGACATTGTCATTTGCATTTCCTATTTGCCATTACATTTGCTATTTCAGTTATGTCTCTCCAAGGAGATTGTGAGCTGCTTGGTGGGAGATGCCCCTATATTCTTTATGTCTTAACACAGAATTGGACACATACCCCATATTCTCTAAATATTTGTTAAATAAATCAGTGCAAGAGTATTTATGATTCTTTCTAACATAAGACAATTTTGACTTTTCAGGGGTAAACCTCTTAGAGAACCATGACATTTGTTTTGTAGTTTTGACATAAAAATGCACTTAATATACCTAAGTTCAATTCCTGGGTGGAATAAACAGTTAAGTGCTCAATTATTAGCCAAAAGGTTAGCAGTTTGAATGCACCCAGAAGCTTCTTGTAAGACAGGACCAGTTATCTGCTTCTGAAAGATCACAGCTGTGAACATCCTATGGCACAGCACTTCTCTGCACATATAGACCATGAGTTAGAAATGACTTGATGGCAACTAACAGCAACAACATGCATAAAATTGGCAGAACTGTTGTTTCAATTTTGAATACAAGTTATGTGCTGGGTTGTGAGGTAAAATTATATTTCTTACTGTGAGCCACAGTAAAAAAAAAATCAGGAAGAAAGAAAAAAGTTAGAAAAATACTGCCAAGGGTTCTAACATGGATACATAGTCCCTTGTGAGCAGAACCAAGAAACACACTGGGTGCCCAGACTTCAGAGCTGGGGAGGCAGTGACTGGTTTCTGAAAGGCTCTCCTGGGGCCTATGAGGATTAGGAGAGACAGGTGATCAGGGGAGGAAATGCTCTGGGACCTGAACACAGTTACTCAAACTGCTTATTGTCTGGGCAACTAATAGGCACTGCAGGAGCCCCTGAAAATCCTCAAGTGCCTTTCCTTCAGAAAGACACAAAGCACTTAATACCCAACAATAGCTCAAGATTTTCCTCTAGGGATCCCTGTTTTCTCTAGAGCTTTAGATTGTAATAGAAATACAGTTGCCTCCATTCTCTCCCCACTTAGTAACCTGAAAAAGTCACCTGGAATCTTTAACCTTGGGAGATTTTGTGATAATTTCTTGATGCAAAGTTTGTACACACAGCTTGACAATTATTGAGGGACCACAGGACAAAAGCCTTGAAATTGAAATTGCACTGGAAATTCTAGGACATGTGGCCTCCCAGTTTATAGGAGCTTTGGAGTTGAATTTAAAGTATCTTTGGCACAGGCACCTTCAGGAGTTAGGAAACCTGTCTGTGGAAATATCCTACCTCAGCCCCGTGTACTGCACCTTCCTTAGTTGCACCAATGGAGGTTGTCTCCTGGTGCAATAAGCAGGACAAATGCAACCCACCTTTTTTACTGGAGCCCGTGCCTAATTCCTGCCTGTCTGCCATTTGTACTCTGAAAAGTGCTTTAATTGGGAAGGTAAAATACAATATCAAATGTCCTTTTGTGCCTTGTGAAAGGCCTCTAAAGCTTAGCTTAACTCAAAGAGCTTAAATCAATAGCACCGGCCCATTTCCTAATCACAGGGAATTTAATAATGACCAGGAAAGCCATTGTCAGCCTGATCTGAGGGACTGTTATAACTTTAACTCTTAGAAAACAGTTCCTGTCAAACTTACATACTGTTATCATTTTAAATGTCACTCAGAAGGGTTTAAAATCTTTCTTGAGAGAGAAAGCATTACAAGGGTTCTATCAATATTACTCTATATGCTGATGAGCTGGCTGCTAGGGAGTGAGAGCTAAAGACAGCCCTGGAGGTGGGTGGAAGGGAATTGTTCTCCTCTTACCATGTTGTTGTTAGCTGCTGTGAAGTCAGCTCCTGACTCATGGCAACTCCAAGTACAATGGAATGAAGCACTGCCTGGTCCTGCACCATCCTCAAGATCAGTTGTGGATCAGACCCTTGTGATCTTCAGGGTTTTCAATGGCAGATTTTCAGAAGCAGATCACTAGGCCTTTCTTCCTAACCCATTGTAGTCTATGAGCTCTGTTGAAATCTGCTCAGCATAATAGCAACACTCAAGCTTCCACTGACAGATGGGTGGTAGCTGCCCATGAGGTTAATTGACCAGGTCTCCTGTGTGGAAGGAGAGAATTCTATCACTAAAGCACCATTGCCCCAACCCTCTTATTGTAGGAGCTCTGGTAGCATAGTGCCTAAAGGATGTGACTGCCAACCAGAAGGCTGGCAGTTCAAACCCATCAGCCACTCCTTGGAAGGAAGATTGGGCAATCTACTTCCGAAGAGATACTGCTTCGGAAACCCAAGGGGGGGTCGCTATGAACCCTCTTAACATAGTAAACCAAAATCTGAAAGGGAAGCTGCTTGATGTCTGGATCTTTTAAATGGGAAATCCCTTGAGATCCTTTGGTCCAAGGGCTGTAAAGTTCATTTTTATCCCCTGAAACCCATAGGTGGGGTCCATGGTATGTTTGGGGAGTATGAGTAGGCAGGGAAAGGGGCACAGCTCCTTCCCTGTGATCAGCTAGTGTTCTAAGATGACTTCTAGCAGCAATGTAGAACTCACTGGCTTTAGCAACTTAATCCCATTTATTATCAAGGAGATATGTCTTTATTATCAAGGAGATGCATGAGACATGTCTTTCCCCACTGTAGATCCTGTTGTTGTTGTTATGTGCCGTTGAGTCAGACCTGACCCATAGCGACCCCTCCTTGGGTTTCTGAGGCAGTATCACTATGGAAATAGATTGCCCAACCTTCCTTCCAAGGAGTGGCTGGTGGATTTGAACCACCAGCCTTCTGGTTAGCAGTCAAGTGCCTTAGGCACTATGCTACCAGAGCTCCTTACTGTAGATCCTAGCAATGTGAATTTCAAAAGTGCTATGGAGTTGGGTTTCAACTCTGATTGCCCATGAAGCAGTTGGGTCTTTTGTGAATTGAACTCGATACTGTTATTTTATAGGGATTAAATGTTCAGAGAAGACCATTTAAGTGGGGATAGATGGTTGACCTTTAATGAAACCCTAAAATAAATGGGGAGAGATGTGAACACCAGGGGTTAAATAAAAATAAAGAAGAGGTACCAATTAAAAACTGGGAAAGGGCGGCGGAGGAGAGTGATGTGTGCTCTCCTGACTGCTAGGGATGGCCACCTCTCTTTACACTATTCCTTCAAGTAGCTAATCCCATGTGGAGAAAGGAGAAACGAGTATGTCGGGGCTCAGAAGAGCTTGTACCTTCTGTTGCATCCTCATATTTATCACCCGCCTGCATCTCCACTCATTCCCAGACAGCTCCGATGCTTCTTACCTCCTGGAGCCAAGAAGGAATCTTTCTAAGCCATTGTCATTAAGAAGAACAGTCACCAGCCTCAGGGAAGGCTTGGTGCAATGGAGATCTGATACCATTTGGCTTGTTTAGGGAGGTACGTCTTTTAGAATAACATGTCTCATGTTTTAATCCCTTTGGCTCTTCCAGAGGTTTCCTAACATGTTGGCTTATTTTATCCTTCTAAGTGCTCAGCTTCATGGGAGAAAGATGTAGTGATATGCTTCTGTAAAGATTAAATCCATTGCCATAGTGTCAATCCTGACTCATAGCAAGCAGGTTTCCAAGGCTGTAAATCTTCACAGAAGTAGATTGCCTGGTCTTCCTCCCATGGAGCAGCTGGTAGATTCAAACCACCTACCTTTTGGTTGGTAGTGTAGTGGCTAAGGCACTTGACTGCTAACCAGAAGGCTGGCGGTTCAAACCCACCAACCACTCCTTGGAAGGAAGATGGGGCAATCTACTTCCGCAGTGATACTGCCTCGGAAACCCAAGGAGGGGTCGCTATGAGGAGTCTGACTCGATGGCACATAACAACAACAACAACCACCTTTTGGTTAGCAGCCCAGCTTCTTAACCACAGCACCACTTGAGAGCCTTGAAAACCTTATAGGGCATCCAACAACAACAAATAAGCATATAACATATATAGAACAGAGGCCAGAATAGTGATATTTGGTAACTCAAATTAGAGATGGTAAGTGATGCCCCAAAACTATGCCCTGCCACTTTTCAGCCCATGTGTATACCTCCACACACCCTATAGGGGTTGTCTCCATGTTGGAGAAATTGTAGACTCTGGATGCAGGTCTGGTTCAATCTTTATCGCATATACACTGTGTGGCTGAGAGAAATCTTACAGTCTTTCTGGTGCTGTGTTTCTTCGGTAAAATGAAGATTTGTGGCATTAAATGTATGGAATGCTTCTAGCACAAGATCTGGCATTGAAAATACTCAATGGAACTGTTAACTAACATGTTTCCTGACAAACTATGAGAAAAAAAAATAATCTTAAAAGGAAATTGGAAGTATAAAGAAACCAGGAAGAATGCCTAAGTTTCTAAGACTGGACTTTGTTGAACACAGTTGCTTGGGTTATCATGCCTAGGAGTTTGTGATGGACATGACAGCAATATCTGATGGAGAGAGTCAATGATAGATTTAAAAGCAACCAAATTCACTGACATTGAGTTGAGTCTGACTCATAGCTACCCTGTAGGACATCGTAGAACTGCTCTGTAGAGTTTCCAAGGCTATAAATCTTTGTAGAAGCAGACTGCCACATTTTTTTCCATGGAGCAGCTGGTGGGTTTGAACCACTGACCTTTTTGTTAGCAGCCAAATGGTTTTAGCACTGCCCTACCAAATCTCGTTATGATTGAATAACAACACATATATAGAAAAGGCCAGACCTTAGCCAAGATCTATGGGTTAGAGTTGCCCCACACAGCCCATGCCCTCCTCAGCCTTAAGATAGCAAATCATTAACAGAAGTGAGAAGTTCTATTTTATTGTACAAGAAAGCAGAGGTATTGATATTTCAAAGTAATGGATAGTCAAAATAACTTGGAATGCATCAATGATAATGCTTTTTATTATTTTTTTCTAACAGATTTACATATTAACTAAATTCCCAGTTCAAGGAAAATATATACTATTAGCTTTACAGTATTTACCACGGAGCATAGGAAATGAGCCTGAGGAGAAAAAGCCTTTTATAAACAATTTTTTTTAATGGATAATTCCACAGGGATTCCAGTCATATTAGCCTTCTTTAGTTCCTCAAACACACCAAGTGCATTTTTACCTCACAGAGTTTGTGCTCACCTTCCCTGCTCTGTCCTTGATTCTAGAAAATACTTCTCTCAATTCTTTGTGTGGCTTCTTCTCATCACTCAGGCTTGACCTCAATCATCATCTCCTCAGACCATCCCTCTCTTGTTGCCAGCACTCCATTATTTTCTTTAACATCTTTTTTCTTTGCAATCCCCTTGAAATTAACTTATCTGTTTGTCTATTGTCCATCTTCTCCACTAAGTATAAGCTTGATGTGGACCTTTTCTGCCCTACTCCCTGCTGTAGACTGGAACGAGAGTTGTCTGACATATGAGAGTTACACTGTTTTTGTTGAATGGCATTTGTTGAATGGATATATGTTGAATGGATTCTTAAAGCAGATGAGGTAGACCTAATCAAAGTCTGACTGATACTGAACATGTTGGCTAAAATCATGATTTCAGGGTCTTAAAGGCTTGTGGAGCTCTGAAGACATAGTGGATAAGGCACTTGACTGCTAACTGGAAGGTCAGTGGTTCAAACCCACCAGCTGATCCATGGAAAGAAGATGGGGTGATCTACTTCTGTAAAGATTTACAGCCTCAGAAACCCAATGGTGGTCCCTATGAATTGGAAATGACTTGATGGCAATGAATTTTTTTTTTTTAAAGTTTTATGCATGTATAGTCAGTGCTTGAGTATTTCCTTCCTTTTTAGTTTGTACATGTTTCTAGATTGTCACTTACTGCCTTTTTTCTGCCCATTTGCTACCCATTTTCTGTCCACTTTGCTGTTCGTTTGCAACTTAAAACAGAGAAGACCAGGTAAAGCCAGACAATGTTTGTGAAAGAGGAAGTGGTGGTTCAGTCTCTTCCATGTGAGACCTGGCTTTGATTCCCAGATAATGCATCTCAACACAACCCCCACCCATCTGTCAGTAGAGGCTTGTGTGTTGCTATGATGTTCAATAGGCTTCAGCAGAGCTTCCAGACTAAGAACACACTAAGAAGAAAGGCCTGGTGATCTACTTCCAAAACGCAGGCAATAAAAGCCCTATGGATCACGGCAGTCTCATCTGTGACCTATCATGGGAATGGCACATGACCAGCAACACTTCATTCCATTGTGCAGGGGTCTCTGACTTGGAGGCAGTTAACAATAACATCAGTGATGGGTAAGTCTTCATTCTAGAAAAAGTCTGCATATTGAGAAAGCTGGAAGGACAGGATAAATGGGGTTTGAAGCAGTCTTTGTCTGACCATTTATCTGTTTTCCCTGGTTCTCAGAGCCTTGTAAAATTACAGAAACCAAAATATCAAAATGTGAGAGACAATCCCTGCTTTCTCAGAACATTACATGAAAGGAGAACAACAGCAATCTGTCTGAGGCCATAGTAATTGAAATTAATTGGATTTTAGAGATAATAACATTTATGCTAATGTGGGTATTGAGAGAAGACAATAGTTGGGGAGATAATACCTAGGAGAGGTGGAGCAAGAGAATGGTGCAGTCCCAGCAGAAGACATTATAAATCCTAGAGGGGGAGCTGTGGGGAGCGTGAGAGTGGGGATGAAGAAAGTGGTGTTTGTGTAAAACAGAGGTTTTAGAGTTGCAAAAGAGAGGGACAAACATGGGAGGTGAGAGGTAGAAAAGTCTCTGGATAACAATAGTAATATTAACAATGCCAGATGCCCTTTATTAAGTATTTTTATGTCCTCGGAAGGAAGGTTGGGCAGTCCTACTTCCGTAGTGATACTGCCTCGGAAACCCAAGGAGGGGTCGCTATGAGTCGGGGCCGACTCGAGGCACATAACAACAACAACAACAACAACAACATGTGGTGGCGTAGTGCCTAAGGCATTTAACTGCTAACCAGAAGGCTGGTGGTTCAAACCCACCAGCCACTCCTTGGAAGGAAGATCGGGCAATCTACTTCTGTAGAGGTCCCGCCTCAGAAACCCAAGGAGGGGTTGCTATGAGTTGGAAACTACTCAACCAAGCAGTGAGTTTGGTTTGGTTTTTATGTGCCAAGTGCTATTTATTATGAATTTTCAGTTTTTTTTTTTTTAAATCCTCACAGCAAGGATGGGAGTGCTAATACTGTTCTCTTCATTCTAAGGAGAAGAAGACCAAAGTTTCAAAACAAAAACCAAACCAGTTGCTGGCAAGTTGATTCTGACTCATGGTGCACCCATGTGTGTCAGAGTAGAAGTGTGCTTCACAGGGTACTCATGGCTGGGACCTTTGGGAAGCACGTTGCCAGAACTTTCTTCCTAAGTGCCTCTGGGTGTGTTTGAACCACCAACCTTTCAATTAGCAGCTAACCATTTAACCATTTGCACTAGCCAGGCACTCTTTAAAATGAAGTTTGCTGTTGCTAGTTTTGAAAGTAGACACCAGTCCTGTCTTCCAAGGTACCTCTGTTGTTGTTGTTGTTATGTGCCGTCTAGTCACATCCTACTCATAGGGACCCCTCCTTGGGTTTCCGAGACAGTATCACTACAGACGTAGATTGCCCAATTGCCAACCTTTAGGCTAGTAGTTGAGCATTTAACGATTTGCACCACCTAAGGACCCCAAAAGAGCTCTGGTAGCATAGCACCTAAGGCACTTGACTGCTAACCAGAAGGCTGGCAGTTCAAACCCACCAGCCACTCCTTGGAAGGAAGGTTGGGCAATCTACTTCCGTAGTGATACAGCCTTGCAAACCCAAGGAGGGGTCGCCTTGAGTCAGGTCCGATTTGACGGCACATAACAACAACAAGAAGGACTCCAAAACTGAAGGTTACTCATAAAAAAACCCCATTGTCATGGAGTCCAACTCATAGTGACCCTGCAGGACAGAGTAGACCTGCCCCATAGGGTTTCCAAAGCTACTCCTCGGAAGGAAGGTGGAGCAATCTACTTCCGTAGTGGTACTGCCTTGGAAACCCAAGGAGGGGTCACTATGAGTTGGGTCTGACTCGATGGCACATAACAACAGCAACAACAATCTTTGTGGAGGGAGCACTGGTGGCATAGTGCCTAAGGCATTTAACTGCTAACCAGAAGGCTAGTGGTTCAAACCCACCAGCCATTCCTCAGAAGGAAGGTTGGCCAATCTACTTCCGTAGTGATACCACCTCGGAAACCCAAGAAGGGGTCGCTGTGAGTCAGATTTGACTCCATGGCAGTGAGAGTGAGAATATTTATGGAAGGAGACTGCCACACCTTCCTCCTTTGGAGCAGCTGGTAGATTTGAACTGTTGACCTTTTGGTTTAGCGGCCTAATGGTTAACCAACTGTGCCAACTGAAGTTTAGCAGGATTTTCAAAAACTTGTCCACTGTCCATGGCAAATACATATGCAAAATAAGTACTCTTATCCACCACTCTACATCTCCAATTTGCCCAAAGCAGGGAACAAAAAGCAAACAGGATTAGAAGAGATGAAATTCTAGGGGAAAGAGCTGAAGAAGCTGCTGAGTCTGGAAGAGCTACGATAAGAGTGATTTTGACAAGGACTCTATATCTGAGAGAATAAAGAAGCTCTGTTGTTGTTGTTAGATGCCATTGAGTCAGCTCTGATTCGTAGTGACATTATGTACCATCAAGTCAGGTCCAAGTTGTAGTGACCTTATTCACAACAGAATGAAACACTGCCAGGTCCTGCACCATCCTCACAATATTTGCTATGCTTGAGCACATCATCGCAGCCACTGAGTCAATTGATCTTTTTGAGGGTCTTCCCCTTTTTTTGACCCTCTACCAAGCATGATATCCTTCTCCAGGGGCTGATGGTCCCTTCTGACAATATAACCAAAGTAGATGAGATGAAGTCTGGCCATTCTTGCTTCTAAGGAACATTCTGGCTGTACTTCCAAGACAGATTTGTTCATCCTCCTGGCAGTCTATGGTATTTTCAAAATTCTTCACCAATATCACAATTCAAATGCATCACTTCTTTGATCTTCCTTATTCATTGTCCAGATTTCATATGCATATGAGGCTATTGAAAATACCACAGCTTGAGTCAGGCAGGCACACCTTAGTCTTCAAAATGACACCTTTGCTCTTTAACACTTTAAAGAAGTCTTTTGCAGCAGATTTTCCCAGTGCAATATGTCATCTGATTTCTTGACTGCTGCTTCCATGGGGATTGATCATGGATCCTGTAATATGAAATCCCTGACAACTTCATCCTTTTCTCAATTTATTGTGATGTTGCTCACTTTTGTTTTCTTTATGTTGAGGTGTAATCCATATTGAGGGGTATAATCTTTGATATTCATTAGTAAGTACCTAAAGTCATCTTCACTTTCAGTAAGCAAGGTTGTATCATCTGCATATTGCAGGCCATTATTGACTCCTCTTCCAATCCTGATGCCACCTTCTTCGTATAATCCAGCTTCCAGGAGTATTTGTTCAGCATACAGATTGAATAACTATGGTGAAAGGATACAACTCTGCTACATACCTTTCCTGATTTTAAACCACCCAGTATCCCTTTGTTCTGTTCTAATGACAGTCTCTTGGTCTATGTACAGGTTCCTCATGAGGACAATTAAGTGTCTTGGAATTCCCATTTTTTGCAATGTTATCCATAGTTTGTTATGATCCACACAGTTTAATGTCTTTTCATAGTCAATAAAACACAAGTAAATATCTTTCTGGCTTTCTTTGCTTGCAACCAAGATCTACCTGACATCAGCAATGGTATCCCTCATTCCACATCCTCTTCTAATCTGGCTTGAATTTCTGGCAGTTCTCTGTCAATATCATGAGTCGGAACAAGGCCAGGAACTGACTGTGAAACTGTGTTTATATCCAAGTTCGAGTTGAAGCTGCAAACAATTAAAACAAATGCATGAGAACCAAAATACAATCTTGATTATATCTCACCTGAATTTAGAGAACATCTGAAGAATAGATTTGATGCATTGAACACCAATGACCTAAGACCAGACAAGTTGTAGGATGACATCAAGTACATCATACATGAAGAAAGCAAAAGATCATTAAAAAAATAGGAAAAGAAGAAAACACAAAAGTGGATGTCAGACTATGGGAGAGAGATCCAATAGATCTACTACCTCATGACAATATTACTGAGGGACACCAGACTCAATTGGCACAACAAAATACATAAAAGCATTGCTCCACATCCTACATTGGTGACTTGCATTTGGGGTCTTAAAAGCTTTCAGGCAGCCATCTAAGATGCAGCTAATTGTCTCCTAGCATTGGAAGTGAAGAACGCAAAATAAAACAAAACAAAACAAAAAACCAACGAGGGCATTTAGAAGCAATCAGCCCTAGGACATGATGACCCTCAAGACCAGAAGAACTAGATGGTGCCCGACTACCAATGCCAACCACTCAGGAAAGGATCAAATCTGGAGATCCTGGATAGAGTGGGAGGGAAATGGGGAACATAATCCAAAAACTCAATAATGACCAGAATTACTGGTCAGATGAAATCTGGTGACACTTCCAATACTATGGCCCTGGAATACGTTCTGCACCTAGAATAAAACTCACCCCCAGGAGTGGGCTCTCAGCCCAATAGTTAACAAGATATACACTCAGACCACTCAACCCAGGATACCACACCCACATACTCTATGGTAATACATTCCTTAGAGCAATAGACCATGGGGCATCAGAGGACCAACATTCAAACTGAGGAAATGCAAGACAAACAGGAGTGCATAATTATGAGGGGTACAGGGGGAAGGTTACAGGGTAGGGAGAGGAGGAGACTAGGTTAGGGTTGGACATGGTGAATGGGGAATGAAACTAAATGTATGCTTTACGTTGAATGTAAAACAAGCTCTTAAAAAAAAGTGGATGTCAGAAAAGACTCTGAAACCTGCTTTTGAATGGAGAGTAGCTAAAGTGAATGGAAGAAATGATGAAATAAAAGCTGAACAGAAGATTTCATAGGGTGGCTTAAGAATGCAAAGTAAAGTATTATAATGAATTGTGCAAAGACCTGGAATTAGAAAACCAAAAAGGAAGAACATGCTCAGCATTTCTCAAGCTGCAAGAACTGAAGAAAAAATTCAAGCCTCAAATTGCAATATTGAAGGATTCTATGGGCAAAATATTGAACTATGCAGGAAGCATCAAAAGAAAATGGAAGGAATACACAGAGTCACTGTACCAAAAAGAATTGGTCAATGTTCAACCATTTCAGGGGGTAGCGTATAATAAAGAATCAATGGTATTGAAGGAAGAAGTCCAAGCTGCTCTGACAGCACTGGCAAAAAGCAAAGCTCCTGTGACTGACAGAACAACTATTGAGATGATTCAACAAACAGATGCAGTGCACTAGAGGCGTTTGTTTACTCATTTATGCCAAGAAATTTGCAAGATGGTTACTTGGCCAACTGACTGAAAGAGACCCATATTTATATCTGTTCCAAAGAAAAGTGATGCACCAAAATGTGGAAATTATCTAACTATATCATTAATATCAGATGCAAGTAAAATTTTACTGAAGAGAATTCAAATTCAAACCTCGAGTTCCAGATATTATGGCCTTCAAAAGAAAGGATTCGAGCTTTAGAATTTTGTCGCTGGAATTTGGCTCCCTTCCATGGAGCTCTCCATGAATATTCTAAGTGTAGATAGTAAATGAACAAGTGGTAGGCTGCAGGAGTGGCCAGTTGATCCTAATAATGAAGTAAAGGTAGACTGGGAATAACAAGGAAATCAACCAATGCGTCCTTGTCTATATCCCAATACCTGGGGTAACTTACTTTTTCAAAAATAGCCTACACTCAGGTCCTCACACTGTGAGAAAATGTTTGTGGATTTTACTAACATATTAAACCAGAAGGGGTATTGTGAAGAGGACAGAAAGATGTGGGCTTAGGAAAGAATAGGGTTCTTGGAAGAGAAACCCCACATCATATGTGATAGTAGCGGAAACTTACCCAAAAGAGAGGAAAGCTTCACTATGAGTTTTCTCCCAGGAAAATAAGCTATTCTGTTGTGGTTTCTTAAAGGTTCAAAACAAAACAAAACAGTTGCTGTTGAGCTGATTCTGGCTGATGGCAACCCTGTATGTGTCAGGGTAGAACTGTTTTCTGTGATTGATATTCTGGAAGCAGATCACCTGATCTTTCTTCTGAGGTGCCTCTGGTTGTCCTCAAACCTCCAGCCTTTCATCTAGGAGCAAAGTGAATTTGCCATTTACCACCCAGGGACCCCTTAAATATTATTGTTGTTAACTCCTGTCAAGTTGGCCCTTGACTCATGACAGCTCCATGTTTTACAGGGTAAAGCTGCTCCATAGGTTTTCCTTGGCTATACATGTTATAGAAGCAGCTCTTCCATGGAGCCACTCAGTGGGTTTGAACTTCTATCTTTTAAGTTAGCTGCTGATTACACACTGCTTACGCCACCCAAGCTTCTCCTTTGAAGGCTAGGTAGCCAGAATTATTAGTCACTTGGAGTGAGGCCTCTGGGGCTTCTGAATTCTATTGACATTGCTTTGTATATAGCAGCATGACATGGTATGAAGACATTTTGGAGACTGAGCTGGAATCAGATCCAAGCTCAGGCATCCAGTAGCCAAGTAATCTTAAGTAAGTCATCTTTTCTCTCTGAACTCTAAACACTAGGATTCTCAAGTGCCAAGTGGGGATACTAATACTTGTTCCTCTAGGTTCTCTTGGGGTTTCAAATTAATGACTCAAATACACAGCCCATCACAGATACCACATAGCAGTGGGGGTTTTGTTGATGTGCTCATTCTTTCACTAGGTGGTGGAGTGGAGTAAAAAATTTAGGATTCCTCCTTTTTCCTTCTGATTTTTAGTGTTCTTCCCTGTATAAACAATTCCCTTGAAATCTTGATTTTGATCTCTCACCCTATTTTTTTACTCAGATTTAAGTCAACATTGAACTTTGTGTTTCCCAAATGGAAGCCTATGTCATTATTAATCCACTTGGTCATTTCTTTCCTTTCATTTCTGAGCCCTTTTTAGTTATTTATGTTTGAAAAGGTCTAAAATGTACCTTTAATATCCTTGTCATACAGCAAACTGCCACTTTTAGATTTCTTTTTATCATATATGGATTCTTTATTCAGTATAATTCTGAGCTATGGCAATATGCAAATAATACTTTTTTGCATTACTACTATCTAGGTCAAATCATGAGACTATTCTTGCATATTTAAGAGAGATAATAAAATTAAAATGGTAGTGAAGTTAAACACACTCAGCCTATTAAATCTGGTCTCAAGTAGCAAGATGCTTAAACTGATTCTAAGGCCAAGATATGTGTAAATTTCATCACATTTTCTTGGCTCAAATTCCAAGTCATTAGGAAAGCCATTCGTCTCCCCACTATTCAATATCTGAAGCCCGGAAATTCCGACACAACCTTCCACCATCCCCTCCTTCCCAATATCAAGGCATTACCCTGCTCTCTTATTTCCCTTGGTCTCTGTCTCTGGGAAACCTAGCACAGGCCTTATACATCTCCTCTGACCTTCCTGAGGCATAAACACAACACCATAATGATAGTCAATTAAATAAAAAGGCTGTCCTGACATTGTGGTGCCTTGAAAACAGAGAAGACTGCTAGCCACTTAGAAGCAATGAAAAGCATCAAACTGGGTAGAAATTGCAGTGCTGTTCTTAAGTTCAATTTTCCTTGTAGCTCAATTTCCTAGCTTTGCACTTTCTTAGGTAAATCACATTAATAGAGGGAAAGGGGGAATGGGAGATTGGTGGTAGATAGCCAGACGGTCCTTTGGAGGAAGACCATCACATCTGAGCCATCAGGGGATAGGTAATGGATACTCTTGACAAGCAGGTATTCAGTGATATGAGAAAGTCATTTAAATGGGAAGAAAGAGCAGAGGTCTTCTACTGGCAGGGAGTATCTTTATTATTGCTGTCATGGTGCCCGTTAACTATGCTCATCCATCATTTCTTCAATACTTCAGTGAAATTAGCCAACTGCATATTACAGCAGAGCTCTGATGTGCCAATCTCTCCTGAAAGTATTAAGCTGTCGTCTGTTACTGTTCTCCCCACCTTCCACCCCCTTTTACTGCCCATTAATGATCTTTCATTTGCATCATGGAACAATGAAGTCCTTTGGCCAATTATGTGAAATTACAGGTGCTCTGTAGGTGCCCTCTGTCACTCGTTTACCTTCTTTGTTAAAGCAGTGGGCTGGAGTAGATTTATATTTCAAACATGACTTGACTTCTGCCCATTTCTGGATGGAAGCAGTGCAACAGGAGCTGGCACAAGGAGCCTCTGCCTTTGGCTTAATAAACTGGCTTGTGCCCAGCTTGGATGAAATGATAAAGGCAGTCTTGACAGATCCCTTTAAGGGATCCTTTCAGATCATAAACCATGAGGGAAACAGGACACCTCAGCATTACAGACTTACCCTTTCTATCCCAGGAGGCTTTGCTGTAGCACATCTTTAGATTAGTTTTGGCATGCCTCCTCTGGGATGCTGTTCTTACCATAGAACTATTATTCAGTGTCTCTGATTCAGAAATAAAAAGCTTGTACTTTTGAGCACAACTAAATGTGTAGTACTCTTCTTCTAGGTACTGGAAAACAAAAATTAGGGACTGTCAGCTTTTTGGAACATCTATGACCAGCTAGGCACAAAGCTATGTGCATTTATGTTACTTCTCAATCCAGTCTGGCGAAGTAGGTATTAAGCCTGGTTTTACAGATGTAAAAAGTGAAGCACTGATTGGTTAAGTAAGCAGTCTGAGACTGCAACCACAAGAAGCATTACTGTTCTATTGCACAAGGAGGCAGTATGGAGCAGAAAGAGAGTAATGCACTCAGATCTTAGATCCACCACTTATTAGCTGAATCACTGTTGGAAAGTCATTTATCCTCTTTGTGTCCCAGATTTATCATCTGTATAATAACGAGAGAAGTACTGTTCAGCTCTAGGATTGTTATGAGATTAAATTAGACATCATAACAGCCTTAGGCACATAGAAGGTACTAAGTGACAGTTACAACATTTCTTTCCTTTTTACATATACTACTCAGGGAGAAAGCAAAAAAAAAAAATTCTCAAAAGAGAAGACAAGATATATTCGTATGAGAGAAATGGGAACATCATGCACGAAATTTAACAACAGCATTTATTGATATTATGTAAGTTTAAATAGTATAGTATAGCACTTAGAAAAGCTTATCATTAAGACAATACATGGTAGTGCAAACGCTAAAAGTAAGAGGAGTTAAATGAGGGAAGGATCAATACTAAAGTCACAAAGAATGACAGCCACGTTTATCCCTAAGAGAGCTTAGATTTTTAAAAACTATTGACGTAGTGCCTAGGGCATTTGACTGCTGGCCAGAAGGCTGGTGGTTCAAACCCACCAGCCACTCCTTGGAAGGAAGGTTGGGCAATCTACTTCCATAGTGATAACACCTCGGAAACCCAAGGAGAGGTTGTCATGAGTCGGATCTGACTTGGGGCAGTGTGTTTGGTTTTGGTTTATATTATGTGGGGACAATTATGATTCATTAACACAATTCTCACCTCTCATGCAGGAGACACAGGTTAAATTTCTGGCCTATCCATCTCATGCACAGCCACTAGCCATCCAATGGAGGCTTGGCTGTTACTGTGATGCTGAAAACTTTTCAGCAAAGTTTCCAGATTAAAAAAGTCCTGGTATTCTACTACTGAAAATCTATGAGCGCCTTATGGATCATTAACAGTCCATTCCACAACTGATCATGGGGTTGGTGGAGGGCTAGGCAGAGGTGTTTTTTTTTTTTTTTTTCCCAATTGTGTTTTAGGTGCAAGTTTACAGAACAGAATTCGTTTTACATTCAACATTTCATGTACATTTGGTTTCACTCCCCAATTACCATCCTCAACCTTAACCCAGTCTCCCCTCCCTGCCCAGTAACACCCCCCATGCCCCTGATAGTTATGCACTCCTATGTGTCCTGCATTTCCTCTGTGCAAATGTTGCCCCTCTGGTGCCCTGTGGTCGATTATTCCAAGGGATGCATCTCCATAGAGTACGTGGGTGTGTCACCCTGGGTTGAATGGTCTGCGTATACATCTTGTTTACTGTTGGGCTGAGAACCAGCCCCTGGGAGTTAAATTTTATTTCAGGCCCAAAGTGTATCCCAGGGCCATGGTATGGGGGTTCCACCAAATTCCAATCTGACCAGTAATTCTGGTCATTATTGTGTTTTTGGATTTTGTTACACATTTTTCCTCCCACTGTATCCAGGATCTGCAGTTCTGATTCCTTTCCCAAGTGGTTGGCATTGGTAGCTGGGCAACATCTAGTTCTTCTGGCCTCGAAGTCCATCATGTCCTAGGGCTTCCAAATGTCCTTGTTCTCCACCCCCCCTCCCCACTATTCTTTGCTTCCAACAATAAGGAGACCATTAGCTGCATCTTAGATGACTGAAAGCTTTTAAGACCCCAGTCGCTACTCACCAATGTAGGTTGTGGAACAAGATTTTTATGTGTTTTGTTGTGCCAGGCAGAGTTTTGTTCTGGTAGGCATGGGATCACCATGAGTCAGGGTCCTACTTGATGGTAAATAATAATACGTTGACATGGTTAGAATATTCAAAAGCCTGAAAGTTCATAAGGAAACATTTCCCCCCACACCCTTGACTTTTAACTTTCCTCCCCAGAAGAAACCAGTGTTATCAGCTTAAACTTCCAGAAATACATTATGTGTGTGTAAGCAAATATATATGTACATAATAAAGATTGTGATGATGGCACAAGATTGGACATTGTTTCATTCTGCTGTATATAAGGTTGCTATGAGTCAGAGCTGACTCAGTGGCACCTAACAAGAAGAAGAAGCAAATATATATACATATGTATTTTTTTCTCATTCCATATTCCTTCTGAACTATTATTTACTTTGCTATTTCACTTAAAAATTTACCTTTGAGATTATTACATATAAGTATATAAAGGGCTTCCTTTTATTTTAATACCAGCATAACATTCTATTGTATGCATGTATTATCATTTATTAAGCCCTCATTGATGGATATTTATTTTGTTTCCAACCATTTCCATGAGTGAAAAAAAGCTGCAATGAATAGTCTTGTGCATATATCATTTCATATGTGTGTATGATTATCTCTAGGATAAATTCCTAAAGCTGAGTTTCCTAGATCAAAGAATCTGTGCATTTGTAAAATTGATAGATATTGCCAAATTGTCCTTCATAGAGGTTGTAATAATTTACTCTCCCACCAGCACCTTATGAGAATGCTTGTCTCCCTACAGCTTTTTCATTCTAATGTTTTATAAAACCTCTGTATTTTTCCCAATCTGATAGGTGAAAATGGTATCTCAATGTAATTTAAACATATGTTTCTCATATTATGAGGGAAGTTGAGCATCCATTTACGTATTTAAAAGCTATTTGTATTTTGTTTTATGGAAAATGTCTCTTGTGAACTGTTCTTCTTTTGTCTTATGATTGTTTATATGTCTTTTACATATGCTTCAAATATATTTTCCAGTTTGTCCTTTGTCATTTAACTTTGTCTATTATATTTATTTTTCATGTAGACATTTTTTTTGGGGGGATGGTTTATGTAGTTAAATTTTAAATATTTCTGACATAGTTTTAAATTCATTGCATTTGCATAAAATTTTCATTCCAATGTGGTTTAGGCCCTCAATTCCTTTCCATGTATTTTCCTGGCTGTGTATGGAAAGAAGGAAGACCCAGGATTATTTTTCTGCTGTTTTACAACTCAATTAGAGAGATAGAGATGGTGACAATCTACCTCTTTCATGCATTTTGCTTAATACTGAGAACTTGATAAATATTGAACTGAGGGACAGAGAATGGGTTAATGAATGAAGGAAAGGCTGAGTTGCCTGATAATGATATGTGAGGCCATAAAGCACATACACTAGAAGTTTTGGATTCAGTGTATTTAATCGTTGGTCAGTGAGTTAACAATGTAGTATATGACATCATTCACTTTGTGCATGACCATTAAATATTAACAATTACTGTGCGTCAGGTGGGAGAAAAGAAAGAAACTAAGCAAAGCCACCAAACATGCTTCAGAACCTTGGACAGCACCAGGGCAAGTCTGCCCTGGGACAAATGCTGAATAAAAGATTTATTTTGAGGCACTATGACTTCTCCTCTCAGGAGCTCTGGTAGCGTAGTGCCTAAGGCACTTGACTGCTAACCAGAAGCCTGGCGGTTCAAACCTACCAGCCACTCCTCTGAAGGAAGGTTGGGCAATCTACTTCCATAGTGATACCACCTTGGAAACCCAAAGAGAGGTCACTATGAGTCGGGTCTGACTCAATGGCACATAACAACAACAACAACAACAACAACAGGACTTCCCCTTTTTGCAATCTGTTCCTGTTTCTACACATAGGGATATAGTGCCATTTATCTTCTGCAGAACAAGATTTTCAGCCATTCCCTTCCCCCTGAAATTGTTAATCCTGGCCTGGTCTTTGCAGGTATCTGTCTTGCTCCAGACCAACTTTCAGAGCTGACTAATCTGTATAGAATATGCTTTGTCCTCTCCTGGACACACAGATTCTAATCTCAGCTGCTTAACACTGTGGGAAAGAACTTAATAAACAAATCATGATAAGACATTAATAACTGCTGCTGCTATTGTTAGTTACTGTTGAGTCAATTCTGACTCATGGTCACCCTATGCATGCAGGGTAGAACTGCTTCACAGGGGTTTCAAAGCTGTGACTTTAGAAAACAGAATGCCATGCATGTCTTCCAAGGCACCTCTGAGTGGGTTTGAACTGCCAACCCTTTGGCTAGTAGTCAAGCACTTAACCATTTGTTCTATCCAGCAGCTCCTAATCACTGTTACTAACTTACATATGCTTGGGTTTCCAAGGTGGTATCACTATGGAAGTAAATTGCCCAACCTTCCTTCTGAGGAGTGGCTAGTGGGTTTGAACCACCAGCCTTCTGGTTAGAAATCAAAAGCCTTGGGGACTACACCACCAGAGCTCCTAACTATTTACAGGAAGGTTTTATACAATGAGAAAGCTGGTTATGGATGTATTCTGAACCTGAGGAATTTTGTTCACAAGTACCCAGAGTATCTGGCTCTAATAGGCAACATTCATACTAGTAGTTGTTGTAGATAGAACAATGAATTGTACATGAGTCTTTAAATAGAAAATGGAAGAAGTCTCATTATAGTAATATCCCTTTATAACTTCAGTGTCTTGAGGAGCTTAAGGATAGGGAAAGCATGACAGAACAGGAGTCAGGGCTTTCTGATCCCTGAAAAGATTTCTCTTACCCCTAATAGCATCACATGACCTCTGCTGCTTCAATTCTTCTGTAGGATCAGGAGTAAATAAGGCTAAGGGATACTGGTTTGGTGTATTTCAGCACCCTTGCTTACATGCCCTTTAGGAAGTGGGATTTGCCTCAGGCTTTCCAGCATACCTCTGAGCATTTTATGATCATTTTCAATAGCCACATTAGACTTTAGTATTTAAGTTGCTCAGTGTTCATCCTCGTGGAAGCTGTTGCCTGGATTTTGCTGACAGCATGCTGTTTACTCCTGCTCAGTATGTGACACCAGTGGGAGGGGATGTCTGAGGTCTTCAGGAGATAGTGAAAAGAACTTCCCATAAGGAACGTCTGATCTTGACAAATAAATACATATGTATTTATATATATTTTTTTTCTTTAGATGATTCCAGAAAAGGAGGTGGGAAGTGGGAGAATGTCAAGGTGCCACATACAGGTTGTCAGAAGTGCTAAGGCAAAGTTTTTCAAGATCATTTAATACTTCAAATGACTTAACCATGGAAAGAAAGACTGATGATGATAGAATCTTAAAAACAAAAATGAAGTGGGGTCTGGAAAGAATCTTGAGGATGGGAAGGATAAACTAACATCTATTGAGTGCCTGCCATATGTCACTCTATGCTAGTTGCTTTACATACCAAACCAAAACTACACTCACTGTCATTGAGTCAATTCCAACTCATAGTGACCCCTCCTTGTGTTTCTGAGGTGACATCTCTACAGAAGTAGATTGCCCAAGCTTCCTTCCATGGAGCAGCTGGTTGGTTTGAACTGTCCACCTTCTGGTTAGCAGTCAAATGCCTTAGGTACTGTGCCATGAGAGTTCCTTTGCCCCATTACTACACCCTCTTATTTTAACGGTAAGAAAGTTAGGATCAAAAAAGTAAAATGTCTTTCTCTCATTTCTCAGTCCAGAGCAGCAGAGAGCAAAAGAGGAAGAGAGGGGAATGCTTTCATCTTCATCCTCTCATCTTTCGTGTCTTTAATGATGTGTTTTGATCACCATGGAGATTTGCTGTTAATGTAGTTCATGACGAGTTCATTTAAGTGATGTATATTTAATGAGTTGATAAAGTTGTTGCAGTTTGGAGCTCTGATGGCCACACTAAGTAGGCAAGGTGAGCTTCTTTTAGCAACTAACTGCTCAGCATGCCCCCAAATATATAGTGTGCCCACACCACTGTGTGCGTGTGTGTGTGTGTGTGTGTGTGTGTGTGTGTGTGAATATTCAGAGACCAAGTGAGAGTGATTTTTTTTTCCCCTTTTCTTTGTCTCTCAGTTGATTTCTGCCAGCTAGACCACTCTGCTCATCTTAGGAAGCTTAAATCAGTTACTGGTCCATAAATCATTCACTAAGCTCCCAAATGAGACTTTTTCTATTAGAAATAGTAACGGTAACTCTATCAAGAGTACATGAAGGTTGTGGCCTCATCATTATTGTCATAACATCTTCTGAGTCAAGTCATGCTCTTTGCACTTGCAGTCTGAAACTGGCATTTGGAGATAAGCTTTTGCTATGTGTCATCAAGCCCAGGACTCCTAATGCAGGGAGGGAGTTGTGATTTCCAGCATGACTTGCATGAGGCTAAGGACCTAGAGCCAAGCCCCTTTTGTTGGAAGCCCTGATCCTTCACATGAGCTACAGAGGACAAAAATCTCTGGTCCAGCCATGCTTTGACTGGAGTCTCCCGAAAACATTGAAAGGCCATGCATAGGAGTACTTCTCAGTAAAATCAGCAGCAATGATTTTGGTGTATGAGAAATGTCTGTGAACTCAAAGGCAGACATTACAATTCTGGCTGTGGCTAAGCCACTGACTCACCACATAACCATAAGCTAATTTTTCAACTTTTCTGGGCCTCCATTTTCCCATCTAGGAGCTCTGGTAGCATAGTGCCTAAGGCATTTGACTGCTAACCGGAGGGTTGTCGGTTCAAACCCACCAGCCACTCCTTGGAAGGAAGGTTGGGCAATCTACTTCTGTAGTGATATCGCCTCAGAAACCCAAGGAGGGGTCACTATGAGTCGGGTCTGACTCAATGGCACATAACAGCAACAACATTTTCCCATCTGTGAGATATCTGAGCTAAGTGTTTCATAGGATTGTTTCAGGATGAAGAAAGCTTGTATGTGTGAAGTTGCTTTAAAACATTAATGACCCTATATGTGTTGTGGTAGGTAAGATTGTGTATCAACTTGGCTGGGTTGTGGTTTTGAGTGGGTTGGCAGCTGGATGTAGTTATTCCCCAAGATAAGATTGTAATCACCTCCATGGTGCAATGTTCTGTGAGCATCTAATCAGTTGAAAGGAGTTGGCTTTAGGGTGTGGCCTTCTTCCAACATATATGGAGAAACTTTGAGAAAGGTCTCTAGCTTTTTGGCACATTTGGATCTTGCATTTTGCCAAGTCTTCATCTCCTGTTCTCACTCTTGAACCAGTGGCCTGCCATGCTGCCTGGTGATCTTGGGATTGTGCCATTTTACCTGCTGATCTTGGATTTGCTTAGCCTCCGCAGGCAGCAACTGCATGAATTAGGAGATGCCTCCAGCTCCAGTAGGCCTGGAATAAAGGCAGAGCTGAACCTCAAGTTTGAGGGGACTTCACCCAGTCCATTGAGCCAGCACTCTGAATTTTGGACTTCTAGCCTCCTAAACTGTAAAAGAATAAATCTCTGTTTGTTAGCTGATACTTTCAGTATTTCTGTATAGCAGCACTAGAGAGCCAAGACATGTATATAAGGTATTCTAATTATGAGGGCCAGTGTTGCACTCCTCAGATTCAACCAGCAAAGTCCTGTTGACTTGTCTTATTTCCTTCTTCATTCCTTATAATTCTCTTATTGTGGTAGGCAGAATTCTGAGATGGCTCCAACATTTCTACCCCTTTTATAAATATCATGTGAACTTCTCCCCTTGATGGTGGGTGGGATCTGTGATTATATTAGGTTATGTAAGACTTCATCATAGCAGACTGGGATGAGATTCTTCATGTTAACCTTAAAGATGCAGCCTCCATGAATTCTATAAACCAAAAAACCAAACTCACTACCATCAAATTGACTCTGACTTATAGTGACCTCCATTGGGTTTCTGAGGTGTTGAATGTTTATGGAAGTAGATTGCCTCATCTTCCTTCTGTGGAGTGGCTGGTGCATTTGAACCAATAACTTTCTGGTTAGCAGTCAAATGCCTTAGGCACTGCCAGAGCTCCTTATGGATTCTATAGTGGCAAGGAAATACATTCTGCTAGCAACCAAGTGAGTGTGGAAGGGAACACCAAACCTCACATGAGCTCCCAGCCCCAGCCAACACCTTGGTTTCATCATGGTAATAACCTGAGCAGAAAACTCAGCTAAGTTCTGCACAGACTTTTGACCTACAGACTTGTGAGATAATAAATGGGTATTGTCTTAAACCACTAAGTTTGTAATAATTTATTATGCAGCAGTAGAAAACTAATAACCCATTTAATCTTTTTTTTTTTTTTTAATTTCCACTGCTACAAAATAATTTCAGACAAGGTTTTTTTTTTTTTTTTCATCTAAACTTTTTGCTATAGTCTTCTGGAATCTGTCTTTCCTTCCCCATCTCATCTCCCGGTAATCTAGTCCATACCGAGACATGAGACTTCTATATTCTTTATATCCTTGAATCTACTGGTGAATATTTTTTCTCATTTTCACATTTCTGAAAATGGGCTGTGTCCCATGATGGATGTGTACAGTTAATGCAGTGCTTTCTTTCTTCCACAGAAAGCTCTTATTAAGTTGATTTGCATCATTCCAGTTGATGGTATCTAAGAATTGAGAAAATCTGGTAGCTTAGTCTTAAACATGACTATTGTAGCACTAAAGAACTAAAAATTTCCTAGTGAGAACCTTCATATACCTTCCAGGAAAAGAAAAGAGGGTTCCCTTCTTGTGAACCTCTGCTCTAACAGCACCAACAGGGAAATACATTGATGCCCAAGACTTGCTTTTGGAAGAAGCTGCTGCAGGTGACCTTGGGGTTCAGCCCATTTACTTTTAGTGTCCTCCTCCTTGTTGCTTCATGTTGGCAGTTCCCCAAATTCCCTTGTCACCCCTTTTCTTTGACATCAGTGACCTGCACCCTTGGTGTAAATTATTTCCTGAATCCCAAATAATGGCATAGATGGTGACATGAATCCTGCAATTTTCCCATTTATCCTGGCTCTGATTATTTAGACACCATCTGGGGTGTCCTTCTAGCCTTGATTGGGTTTATTGTGGGCAGAGGAGAGAGAGCTCTGGCATAGGAGTCAAGATGCACAGATATCTTTCATTAGTGGTGTGACCTTGGGAATGTCATTCATCTCTCCCCTGCTTTGTTTTCTCATCTGTACAATAAGTTGTTCTCTGAGATTACTTCTGTTCTCTAACTAAGCCTAAAACTCACTTTAAAAATTTCCTTCATGGGTGGACACAGGGAAGAGGGGAGCTGTTGCATTGTGGTGAATTGTAGTCAATGTCATGAGACAAAGTGTATGTGAATTGCTGTATGGAAAGTGAATTTTCTCTGTAAATTTTCACCCAAATCACAATAAAAAATAAATTAAAAAAAATTTTCCTCACTAGGAGCTCTGGTGGTATAGTGCTGAAGGCACTTGACTGCTAACCAGAAGGCTGGCAGTTCAAACCAATCAGCCACTCCTTGGAAGGAAGATTGGGCAGTCTACTTCTGTAGTGATACTGCCTTGGAAACCCAAAGAGGGGTCGCTATGAGTCGGATCCAACTACATGGCAGTGAGTTTGGTTTTTTGGTTTAGAGGCCATAGCACAGGGTGGGCACTGCAATGGAGTCAGCCCATGCCATGAAAGGTTTATGGTGTGTGCCTTGGACAAGGGTTTGAGGAGAGGCCAGAGGCCCTCTTGTTCATCTCTTTGTTCTTAGCAGGTGACAGAGCCATAACCCAAATTTCCCACCACACATTCTCCTGTACAAACAGACTAACTGACATCCTTCTGTCTCCAAGTTTATTCCTGCAGATGTTTCCAATCTTCATCACTTTATCATAATTGTTATGATAAGCATTTCTGACAAAATGGTAGTAAAAACTCAATTTTCCTGAGCAAAATTAACAACAAAAAGTGTTCACGGCTCGTGCAACCTGGTTATTAAGCTGTAGCAAGAATTGACTGCAGCTGTGAAATAAGATATAATTAAAATCTGCGGCCCTTCACCATGTATCTGGTTTGTGCATTTGCAATGTTGTAGATACATGAATTACTAGGGCTGACCGGCTCAAGCTGTCAATTGGGAACCTGTCCAGTGGAATTATGTCCATCTGAATGTCAGAAAGAGACAAGGAGACAGAGGAAAAGGGCGGGGGGAGAGAGAGAAAGAGAGAGAGAGAGGAGAGAGAGAGACTCATACACATATATTCAGGGAACTTCAGTAATAAACAACAATAATTAACAAGCAAACAGACAAACCCCCAAAACAAACAAGCAAAACAAGCAAAACAAGCAAACCAGTTTCTGTTAGGTTGATTCTGACTCAAGGCAGGGAGGTAGGGGGGGGGAAATTCCCCAACATGGGCTGTGACATCAGTTCTGATGTTGGGAGAGTCATTTCTTTCTCAGATTTTCACCTTCCTCTTGATAATATAAGGAGAGGGCAGTATATTATTCATAAGAAGCTCAGATCTCATATTATTGGCGGTTATTTGTGAGGTCTCTGCATGGTGCAAATGGTTTGTGCTTGACTACTAACCTAAAAATTGTCAGCTGAAAGCTTCGCAGAGGCACCACATAAGAAATGCCTGACAATCTGTTTCCATAAAGAGTATAGCTAAGAAAACCCTATGGAACAGATATACTCGGACACACCTGGGGTTGCCATGAGTTGGAATGAGCTCAATGACAGCTGTTATTCTTTTCATTCAAGGTGGAAAGGACAGGTCTAATGTGAGAGATCTAATGTGAATGATTTGGAGCCATAAGAGTAAAAACATTACAGGTTCACTAGAGAAAGACAGGACTGACAAAAATGAAGACAAACCTCTGAAACACTGAGTAGTCAATTAGTAACTCTGGTCAGTTTCCTATTTTGCATTTATTATGTGCATTATTATCTGATTACCTCTTTCTAAATGACCTTATTTTTATTAAACTCATATACAAAACTCTCATCTTCTGAAAGCCTTGGCTGAGCTATTAATGATAATGTTTTGCATGTTATAAAAAGCAAAGATGTTCTTGTGCTGTCTCCTATATAGTCCCTCCACCTACTGCCACCCTCAGACACATAGATACATCTTTCAGTCATTCACATTATTTCAAAGAAGTGTGTTATGGATTTAATTATATTCCCCAAAATTTATGTTGAAGTTCTAAACCCTGGTACTGGTGAATGTGAACTTGTTTGAAAATAGGGTCTTTAAAGATGTTAAGATTAGGTAAGATAACATGAGGTTATACTGGAATAGGTTGAGTCCTAAAGCAATGTGACTGGAGTCTTTATAAAAGAAGAGAAGATACATAGAGATAGAGACACAAGGGAAAATGTTCAAGTGACAACAGAGTTATGCTGCAGCTGCAAGCCAAGGAATGCCTAGGGCTACCAGAAGACTGCAGAGACAAGCAAGGATCTTTCCCTAGAGGGTTCTGAGAGAGCAGTGCCCTACTGAAAATACTATGGACTGCTAGAAGAACCCACAATCTGTCCTGGAAGAAATACAGCTGGCATGCTCCTTGGAAGTGAGAATGGCCAGACTTCATCGTACCTACTTTGGTCATGTTGTCAGAAAGGGCCATTACCTGGAGAAAGATGTCATGCTTGGTAAGGTGGAGGGTCAGCAAAAGAGGGGAAGATCATCAACAAGATAGATCAACACAGTGGCTGCAATGATGGGCTCAAGCATAGCAAGGATTGTGAGAATGACACAGGACTAGGCAGTGTTTCATTCTGTTGTATGTCAGATCTTTAAGAGTCGGAACTGACTTGATGGCACCCAACAACTAACTACAACATATATACTAACATATACATACCTATAAACATATATGCATACATATATATGCATATACCAACACATATATTTTTTGGTTGTTGTTGCTGTTATTTCAAAATTGTAGGTGCCATAGCAATCACCAACAGGTCCTTTTTTCTCATGTATATTTAATTACATTGTATACCTTTGTATGGGAGCTCTGATAGCATAGTGGCTAAGACACTTGCCTGCTAACCAGATGGCTGGCGGTTCAAACCCACCAGCCACTCCTCGGAAGGAAGGTTGGGCAATCCTACTTCTGTAGTGATACTGCCTCGGAAACCCAAGGAGGGGTCACTATGAGTTGGGTTTGACTCGACAGCACATAACAACATAACAACCTTTGTACACTTTAATCTTATTTGGTGTTATTTTTCCCAAAATAACAAGTCTCTTTATCTACATAGTGAATCCCCTTCTCCCTCATTCCTGATAATCACTAATGAGCACTAATTTCTGCATATTTACCTGTTTGTGTCATTTCATAAAAGTGAGAATATGCAATATTTCTTTTTTTGTGATTAACTTATTTCACTTAACATAATGTCCTCCAGGTTCATCTGGGTTCCAATACATTTTGGAAACTCATTTATAACACTGAATAGTAGTCAATTGTATGCAAATACCACATTTTACTTATCCATTTACCTGTTGATGAGCACTTAGGTTGTTTCCATCTTTTTGCTATTGTGAATTGTGCTGTGATGAACATAGGTGGGAACATGTCTGTTTGCATCACTTCTATTAGATTCCTAGGGTATATGCCTAGGAGTGAAATTGTTGTATTTTATTGCAGCTCTACTTCTAGTTTTGTGAGGACCCACCAGAAGGTTTTCCATGGTAGTTGTACCATTTTTTATACCCATTAGCAAGGATGAGGGTTCCATTTTCTCTATATCTCCTCTAACATGTGTTATTATTATTATTAATATTAAAATTTAAATCTCAGCCATACTGGGAATGAAATAGTATCTTGTTGTGGTTTGATTTGCATTTCTCTGATGGCTAAACATTGAGCATCTTTTCATGTCTCTTCTCTATTTGAATATCCTCTTTGGTGAATTGTCTGTTCTTGTCCTTTGCCAAGTTTTTGATTAGATTGTTTGTCTTTTTGTTGTTAAATTGTAGAAGTTATCTATATATTTTAGATATTAGATTCTTATCAGTTGTATCATTACCAAATATCATTTCCCAGTCTGTAGGTTGTCTCTTTACTCTTTGGATAAAATCTTTTGATGAACATTAAGTATTTAGTTTTTATGAGGTGCAAAGTGTATTTTGTGCATTATGGGCCTCAGAGCCTCAGAAAGCATTTGATGTTCTGACTTCACTTGTGTAATTTATGTCTATTGGAACAAGTTGATGCTTAGTGAGTGAGATTATTTTTTATGCCTTAGTTATTCATTTGAGTTTTGAACAACCCTGCTGTTCATACTTTGGTCCCCATTGGAGGAGAAAATTGAGGATTTTTACCAACTTCTGCAGTCTGAAATTGATCAAACATGCAATCAAGATGTCTTGATAGTTACTGATGATTGGAATACAAAAGTTAGAAAAGAAAAAAGAATAACCAGTAGTTGAAAAATATAGCCTTGGTGATAGATACAATTCTGGAGATCATATGATAGAATTTTGCAAGACCAGCAACTTATTAATCACAAAAACCTTTTTTTCAACAACATAAACTGCAGCTATACATGTGGACTTTACCACATGGAATACACAGGAAGCAGATTGACTACATCTGTGGAAGGCAACGATGGAGAAGTTCAATATCTTCAGCCAAAACAAGGCCAGGCGCTCACTGTGAAATGGACCATTGCTCATATGCAAGTTCAAGTTGAAGCTGAAGGCAATAAAAATAAGTCTATAAGAGCTGAAATATGACCTTGATTATATCCCACCTGAATTTAGAGACCATCTAAGGAACAAATTTGACTTATTGAACATCAGTGACTGAAAACCAGATGGGTTATAGGAGGATATCAAGAACATCATCCATGAAGAAAGCAAAAGGTCATTCAAAAGATGAGAAAGGAAGGAAAGACCAAAATGGATGTCAAAAGAGACTCTGAAACTTGCCATTGAATGGAGAGTAGCTAAAACAAATGGAACAAAAAACAAGATAAAAGAGCTGAACAGAAGATTTCAAAGAGCTGTTCGAGAAGACAAGTCTATTATTACACTGAAATGTGCAAAGACCTACAGTTAGAAAACCAAAAGGGAAGAGCATGCTCAGCATTTCTCAACCTGAAAGAACTGAAGAAAAAAATTCAAGCCTTGAATTGCAGTATTGAAAAATTCTATAGGCAAAATATTGAATGATGCAGGAAACATCAAAAGAAGATGGAAGGAATACACAATACCAAAAAGAATTGGTCTATGTTCACCTATTTCAGGAGATGGCATGTGATCAAGAATCAGTGGTATTGAAGGAAGAAGTCAAAGCTGCACTGAAGGAATTGGCAAAAAGCAAGGATGTGATGGAATACTCATTAAGATGTTTCACCAAACAGATGCTGCACTGGAGGCACTCACTCATCTATGCCAAGAAATTTGGAAGATAGCTCTCTTGGCAAATGCCTGGAAAAAATCCATATTGGTGCTCATTCCAAAGAAAGGTGACAGAATGTGGGAATTATCAAACAATATCATTAATATCACACGCAAGTAAAATCTTACAGAAGATAATTCAAAAACGATTGCAGCAGTATATTGACAGGGAACTTCCAGAAATGCAAGCTGGATTCAGAAGAGGATGTAGATATCACTGCTGATGTCAGATGGATCTTGGCTGAAAGTGTAGAATACCAGAAACATGTTTACTTGTATTTTATTGAAACATTTGATTATGTGGATCATAACAAATTATGGATAACATTGAGAAGAATGGAAATTCTGAACATTTGATTGTGCTCATCAGGAAACTGTACATAGACCAGGAGGCTGTTGTTTGAATAGAACATGGGGATACTGCATGGTTTAAAATCAGGAAGAGAGTGTGTCAGGGTTGTATACTTTCACCACACTTATTTAATCGTATTTTGAGTAAATAATCCAAGAAGCTGAACTATATGAAGAAGAACACAGCAGCAGGATTGGAGGAAGGCTCATTAATAACCTGTGATATGCAGATGACACAACCTTGCTTGCTCAAGGTGAAGATGACTTGAAGCACTTAGTGATTAAGATTAAAGACTCCAGTCTGCAGTATGGGTTACACCTCAACACAAAGAAAACAAAAGTCCTCACAACTGGACCAATAAGCAGCAACACAATAAATGGAGAAAAGATTGAAGTTGTCAAAGATTTCACACAACTTGGATTCACAATCAACACTCATGGAAGCATTAGTCAAGAAATCAGAGGTCACATTGCTCTGGGCTAATCTGCTACAAATGACCTCTTTCAAGTGCTGAAGAGGAAAGATGTCTCTTTGAAGACTAAGGTGCTGCCTAACCCAAGTCATGGTGTTTTCAGTTGCCTCATACACATGTGAAAGCTGACAATGAATAAAGAAGACCAAAGAAGAGTTGATGCCTTTGAGTTGTGGTATTGGTGAAGAATACTGAAAGTACCATGGACTGCCAGAAGAACTAACAAGTCTGTCCTGGAGGAAGTGCAGCCAGAATGCTCCTTGGAAGCAAGAATGACCAGATTTTGTCTCACCTAGTTTGATCATGTTGTCAGAAGGGACCATTCCCTGGAGAAGGATATCTCCTTGGTAAAGTGGAAGGTCAGAGAAAAAAAGACCCTCGAAGAGAAAGATTGATACAGTGGCTAAAATTATGGGCTCAGGTATAGCAAGGATTGTGAGCCTGGTATAGGATTGGACAGTGTTTCATTCTCTGGTACATAGGGTTGCCATGAGTCAGAGCTGACTCAATGGCACCTAACAACAACAACAATAACAACAAAGGCAATGGATGGGAAGAGCTCAGCTTTGGGCCTGTGGTATAGAATGACAATGTGATCAGCAGGGTGTTTAAAATCCAAACAGTTGCTTTCCCTGGTAACACACTGGAGAGAACTGCCCTTTACATTGAGGGATTGCTGACTTATAACCAGTAGGAGCTCTGGTAGTGGAATACCTAAGGCATTTGACTGCTAACCAGAAGGCTGGAGGTTCAAACCCACCAGCCACTCCTCAAAAGGAAGGTTTGGCAATCTACTTCCATAGTGATACTGCTTCGGAAACCTATGAAGGGATTGCTATGAGTCGGGTCAGACTCAATGGCACATAACAACAGCCATCCAGTAGACCCAGACCCATGGTGTCTCCCTGTGTGTCACTGTAGAACTGTACTCTATAGAGTTTCCAGTGGCTGCTTTTTCTTTTTTTGGAAGTAGATCTCCAGGACTTTCCTCTGAGTGAACTTGAACCTCCAACCTTTTGATTAACATCTGAGTACATTAACTACTTGCATCACCCAGGGACTCCTGATGACTGATAGGTCCATTATCCCTCACTGAGGCTACTCCTGGGTAGTTTCAGCAGTTTAGCAACATGTCCATTAGTTTGTTCTCTAAAATCCTAGAGACTTTAGATTCAATTCATACTTTGTCTCCTGTGCTGTCTCCACAGGGACCATGTTAAGGACACTCCCGTGTTGCTATGACTTTTGCTTCAATGCCAAATAAGCATGTAGAATTGGGTGAGCTACTTGTTATCTCTGAGCCTTTGTTTTCTTAACTGACACGTGGCAATTGTACTAGATAATCTCCAAATTTTCTTCACATATGGCCTGCTATGATTCCAAGATAGATGCACATAGCTGTGTCTCTATTTTAACAGCATTGCCATAAATGTTCTTAGAAAATAGTTTTTCCTCTGAGCATTTGAATTAGGATTTCATAGATTGAAGTTAACTCTTCATCTCACCATCTCAAAGCCAAAGCAGATAAATGTGAAATGAAACTAGTAATGGAAAGGAAGTTGTCATTGTTAGGTGGTGTTGAGTTGCTTCTAACTCACTGAGGCCCCATG
This sequence comes from Orycteropus afer afer, assembly GCF_000298275.1. Lineage (NCBI taxonomy): Eukaryota > Metazoa > Chordata > Mammalia > Tubulidentata > Orycteropodidae > Orycteropus > Orycteropus afer. The sequence goes on from NW_006921611.1 coordinate 18,776,330, forward strand.
TGATGGAGTAGAACTATCCCATAATGGCTGTAATGTTTTATAGGAGCAGATCACTGGGTCTTTCTCTTAAGGAGATAGTGGGTGAGTTTAAACTGCCAACTTATTAGATAGCTGCTGAGCACTTAATCGTTGCACCAAGTGGGCTCTTTATGGAAAGGGAGGAGGGTTACCAAAATAAACTACATACCATTAGTCTGACCCTGTGCTAGGCACTTGTATCAACATTATCTCATTAAGTAATACACCAATTAGCAGCACACGTTCTGGAATGCCACTGTCTAGGTTCAAATTTTGGCTGTAATACTAAATATCTATAGGACCTCAAACAAGTTATCTAACTCCTCTAAACCTTCACCTCCTGATCTGTAAAGTGGAGATAAGAACATCCACATTATGGAGTCCTTAGCAGAAACTGAATGTGTTTATGTATTCAAAGGACTTAGAAAATAAATTGACACATAAGTGCTAAGTAAATGCTACCTGTCATTAATACTATGCAATCACCACACATGCTCTTTCAGATATGGAAACTGAGACTGAGAGAGGTTAAGCAGACTGCCTGAACTCACCTACGAGTTTATGGCAGAATTGGAACTGTTTTCAGATTTTAAAGACCATATTCTTTCTTCTTCTCCAAGAAACTTCATAGATGAGGGCCTAGAAGTATGACTTTCTGCTTCAAAAATGATATATAATACCACTATGAAAACATAGTTAGTAAATCTGGAACTCACTATTCATTTCTTAAATGTACTTTAATGCTGAGGAAGGTGGCTATCATCTGAATTGGCAATGCCTTGAGCATGGAATTTGGCTGAGCCCAGTCAGGAAGCCCAGGCTGGGGCAGGGGTTGTGCCAGCTGGCCTCAGATGGGTCCTTTCCTCTGGCTGGCACTGGGGAGGCAGAGAGCATGCTTCCCTTGGGGGTCATACAGTTGTCATGGAGATAAGAAGTTTAGAACTTGATTTCTACATCTAAGAATTGGAGCCCAGTCCATCTGCCTTGAGGGCTGTGGTCAGGGTGACACCATCCCACCTACTTCAAGTGTTCTGGCACATTATGTCGGGGGTGCTCAGTTCCTGTTAATTTTCTTTCTACCTTCCCCATCTTTCTCTTACTCATGCTTGAGCCGATCACTCTTCCCAAAAAGCTGAAACTGTGTATCTATGATCTTCCAACCATTTCTGCATTTATATATATATAAATAAAAGCTTATTGAGGATTGTAATTGCTTGGGGATTTCCTTCATTGAAGCCTTTTTGGGTAACAGAGTTTCTCTGGCTTTTGTACTGTTTTTGATGTTAACATTTTAATAACACATTCAGAGTGTTTTTGTTTTATGAATTCTAATATAAATGGAAGTTCTTCCCAAGAGATGTTTTTAAAGCAGGTGTTTTTAAGTGAATGTCTCAATATCCACATGCAAATTTCCATAACTAAAAGCCATTTTTTCCTTCCAGACATCAAATTGCATTAGTTTTCAGACAGCTCTACTGTGGTCACCTGCCTTGTTTAACATTTCTCTTGACTTTCTTTGAGCAGCTTACTGTACTTTGAAAGCCCTAAATGTATAGTGAATATGTGTGTATGTGTATCTGTGTGTGCATGTATGTATGTATGCAAGTGTGCTTTGTAAAAACATAAAAGCTTGTCTAGAGTTTAATGCCTACCTCATTTCCCACATTGGTTAAAAAAAAAAAAAAAAAGCTATAACATCCATAAAAGTATCCTTAAGAGGATGTCTTACTAGGTAGCAACCCATGTGCCTATTTTGTTGAACTAATCTGGTGGTGAAGTGCAGGGCTTGGCCACCCCAGAGAAGCCCCAGTCTTGCTTACCACAACACAGGCATATGCTTTCAGCCTCATACTTCATAGGACAGTGAACCACTGTTGGAGTCAGGGTGCTTGCTGGGGATGGGAGAGATAAGAGAGGTAATCAGTGATATGGGAGTGTGATCATAAAAGAAGTTCCCAAATTGTTGTGTCTAAAGGAATCTCCTTCTGAGAGATATTAATAAATATTTCTCCAAAGCTATGACCACAAGTGGTGTTTGGGAAATACCACTTCTCTAGCTCCTTCTCAGAGTGGCAGGATGCCTACTTATATACCAAGGGCTCTCAGTGTCCTGAAATTAAAAATAATGGCTTGCTCTTTTTTTTTTTTTTGGTACTTTTATAAGGAAACATGAAAGACTGTGCACTCCAAAGACAATACAAGAAAGTGTCATTTCTCACTTCTTGAAACTTCATGGCATATCTCTGTCTCTTTTTCTGTTTTTTTTTAAAGATTAAAAAAAAATGTTAACATGATTTTATATATTACAGTTTTAATAGAAGTTCTAAATAGTGGCTTTCTTTTACAAGCATTTCCTAAAGTTATTTGAACAAGGAATACTTTTTGTTTTCATTGTGGTAAAACTACATATAATAAAACATTTGTCAGTTCAACATACTTTATATATACAATTTAATGACATTGATTACAATAATCATGTTGTGCAACCATTATCATTATTTTTTTCCAAATTATATCATCACTATTAACAGATGACTAAGACATATGACTGTTAACCAAAGGGATGATGGTTCAAACCCACCAGCCACTCCTCGGAAGGAAGATTGGGCAATCCACTTCCGCAGAGATACCACCTTGGAAACCCACGGAGGGCTTGCTATGAGTTGAATCAACTCTATGGCAGTGAGTTTTAGTTCCTGCTAAGCAACAACTCCTTCTTTTCCCCTTCCTCCCACCCTTGGTAACCACTGATAAACTTTGGTCTCTATACATTTGCCCATTTCATCTAAGTGGGGTCATATAATATTTGTCCTGTTGTGACTGACATTTCACTCAGAATAATATTTTCAAGATTTACCCATGTTGAAGCATGTATCAGGACTTCATTTCTCTTTATGGCTGAGTAATATTCCATTGTATATGTATATCACATTTTGTTTATTTATTCATCTGCTGATGGACATTTAGGTTTTGTGATAGTTGGAGCTGTGTGTCAACTTGGTTGGACCACAATTCTGTGTGGTTTAAGCAATTGTGATGTGGGTTGTTCCAATGATGGGAAACTCCCTCCAATGAAAGGGAGTTTCCCTAGGCCTGTGGCCTGCTTCCAGTACATTTATGGACATCCTAGGAAAGAGACACTCTTCTGTCGATTGGGATTCTGTTGTGCTGCCTACAACTGTCCATGAGTGAACAATCCATCATTCAGCCTGGACATCTTGGATTCATCATTCGTTGGAGTCAACAGCCAGTATACTGCCTGCCAACCTTGAACTCATCAACCCCTGCAGCTGCATGAGTCAGGTAAAGCTTCCAGCTTGATGTTTGATCCAAGAACTTGGGACTTGTGAGCTTCTATAGGCATGTGAGACATTTTCCTAAGATAAATTTCTCTTTCTCTCTCTCTCTCTAAGTTTTACTTCTCTAGAGAACCCAGTCTAATACATTTGGTACTGTGAGTGGTTCTAGAGAGAGCAAATCATAAGGATGGGCTTCCTAATTTGGTTCTCCAATTTGATTAATTGTAAGGGCACTAGTGACCCTGCCTCTGTTAGTAAAGAGGGCCTGCTATTATGTGGCATGAGGTGTCAACATTGATATGCAAAAAAGCACCCCCAATAGATCAAGCAGTTTTGAGAAGTGAGGCTCTGGATGATCGGATATTTGATACTTCTCTGCAATTTTGTCAGCATGAGGAGTATAAGGAAGCAGTTTGGTTGGTCCTACTTACACTAGACAAAGTGGTGGAAGAGCGAGATGAATTCAGGGCTGCAGTGTCACAGATTAAGTGCCGCATAAAAGACCTCAATGTTTCCAGCAGTGCCCTGAAAGCCTTATTTCTTCCAGTAACAGAGCTGATATTGCCAGAAACCAAACCCAGAGTCTTATTGTAAGAGTGGCTGAATTACAATGTCAATTAAATTGCCAATCCAGAATGGTGTCTGAAGTTAAAGTGAGGGCACTGATTGGAAAAAAATGGGATCCTGAAACATGGAATAGGGACATATGGGCAGATAATCAGGAAGATCAGGAAATGGAGCCTGTAAATTCTGTTGAATCCCTCCCATCTAAAAGGATTACTGTAAAACCATCATCCTTTCCACCTCAGTTTGATGGGATTAATCCAACTGTTTCTTCTGGGTCATTGCCTGAGGCAGAGGGCATGGAAGACATTGCTGAATGTTCTCAGGAACTGCCCCCAACCACCCACTGTTGCTGCTAGACTTATAACTAACGTTAAGTCCAAGTGAGCTTCAAAAGGTAAAACACAAAGTGTGACTGAGGAAGAGAAAACTTGTGCCTGGTTTATAGATAGTTCTGTGCAATATGCAGGCACCACTCGAAAGTGGACAGCAGTGGCACTGCAGTCCCTTTCTGTGACTTCCTTGAAGGACAGTGGTGAAGGGAAAGCCTCTCAATGGGCAGAACTTTGAGCCATGCATATGGCTGTTCACTTTGCATGGAATAAGAAATGACCAGATGTGCAACTGTATATGGATTCATGGGCTATGGTTAATGGCTTGGCTGGATCGTCTGGGACTTGGAAGGAGCATGATTGGAAGATTGGTGATAAGGATGTATGGGGAAGAGGTATGCGGATAGATCTCTCCAAATGGGCCAAAGGAGTAAAGATATTTGTGTCTCATGTGAATGCCCACTAAAAGGTGCCCTCAGCAGAGGAGGACTTTAACAATCAGGTGGATAGGATGACACATTCAAAGCATCCATCCTTTTCCCCCAGTTACTCCTGTCATTGCTCAATGGGCTCATGAACAAAGTGACCATGGTGGCAGGGATGGAGGTTATGCATGGGCTCAGCAACATGGACTTCCGCTTACCAAGACTGATTTGCTGCCACCACTGCTGAGTACCCGATCTGCCAGCAGCAGAGACCAACACTGAGTCCACGATATGGAACCAGTCCTTGGGGTGATCAGCCAGCAACATGGTGGCAGGTTGATTACATCGGACCACTTCCATCATGGAAAGGACAGTGTTTTTCTTACTGGAATAGACACTTATTCTAGACATGGATTCACCTTCCGTGCACGCAATGCTTCTGCCAAAACTACCATCCATGGACTCACAGAATGCCCTATTCACAAGAATGTGTATCTCACACAGCCTTGCTTCAGATCAAGGGACTCACTTCACAGCAAATGAAGTGCAGCAATAGGCCTGTGCTCATGGATTCACTGGTCTTACCATGTTCCCCATCATCCAGAAGCAGCTGGCTTGATAGAATGATGGAATGGCCTACTGAAAACACAATTATACAGTGCCAGCTAGGTGGCAGTAACTTGAAGGGTTGGGGCAATGTTCTCCAGGAGGCTGTATATGCTTTAAACCAGCATCCAATATATGGTGCTGTTTCTGCAATAGCCAGGATTCATGGGTCCAGGAACCAAGGGGTGGAAATGGGAGTGGTACCAATCACTATTACCCCTAGTGACCCATTCAAAAACATTTTGCTTCCTGTTCCTGCTACCCTATACTCTGTGGGTCTGGAGATCTTAGTCCCAAAGGGAGGAACACTCCCACCTGGAGACACAATACTGATTGCATTGAACTGGAAATTAAGAATGCCACCTAGCCATTTTGGTTTCCTCCTTCCTCTGATCAACAGACAAAGAAGGGCATTACTGTACTATCTGGTGTGATAGATCCTGATTACCAAGGGGAAATTGGATTGACATTATGTAATGGAGGTAAAGAAGAATATATCTGGAATACAGGAGACACTTTAAGTGTCTCTTAGTACTACTAAGCCCTATGATTAAAGTTAATGGAAAATTACAGCAACCCAATTCTGATATGACCACTAATGGCCCAGACCCTTCAGGAAAGAAGGTTTGGGTCACCCCACCAGTCAAAGAACCATGACCAGCTGAGGTGCTTGCTGAGGGGAAGGGAAATACAGAATGGGTGGTAGAAGAAGGTAGTTCTGAATATCAGCTATGACCACATGACCAGCTGCAGAAACAAGGACTGTGATTGTTTTATTTCTTCATTGTATATGTACATCAAATATTTTTGTTTCCTTCTGTTATGAGCTGTGAAATGTAAATAAGATTAATGGATTTTGGTTGTATGTGTGTTAGCATATCATGTTATGACTTTTTTTTTTTTTTAGTCAAATTGTTGTTAGGTGCTGTCGAGTCATTTCCAACTCATAGCAACCCCATGCACAGCAGAATGAAACACTGCAAGATCTCACACCAGCTCCATGATCCCTGCTATACTTGAGCCCATCATCACAGCCACCATGTCAATCCATCTTGTTGAAGGCCTCCCCCTCTTTTGTCGACCCTCCCCCTTACCAAGCATGAAATCTTTCTCCAGGGAATGGTCCCTTCTGACAAAAATAGGTGAGACCAAAATAGGTGAGATGATGTCTGGCCATTCTTGCTTCCAAGGAGCATTTTGGGTGCACTTCCTCCAGGACAGATCTGTTAGTTCTTTTAGCAGTCCATGGTACTTTCAGCATTCTTCACCAACACCACAACTCAAAAGCATCAACTCTTCTTTGGTCTTCCTTATTCATTGTCCAGCTCTCACATGCATACAAGGCGATTGGAAATATCATGGCTTGTGTCAGGCGCACCTTAGTCCTCAAGGAGACATCCTTGCTCCTCAGCACTTGAAACAGTTCCTTCACGGTTGACCTTCCCAATGTTACACGTCATCTAATGTCCTGACTGGCATTGATTGTAGAACCAAGCAATGTGAATTCTTTGACAACCTCAATCTTCTCTCCATTTATTGTGATGCTGTTCATTGGTCCAGTTGTGAGGATTTTTGTTTTCTTTATATTGAGACGTAATTCATACTGCAGACTGTATTCTTCAACTTTCATCAGTAAGTGCCTCAAGTCATCCTCACTTTCAGCAAGCAAAGTTGTATCGTCTGTGTATCTCAGGTTGTTAATGATTCTTCCTCCAATCCTGATGCCACGTTTTTCTTCATATAGTCCAGCTTCTTGGATTATTTGCTCAGCATATAGATTGAATAAGTGTGGGGAAATGATACAACCCTGACATACTCCCTTCTTGATTTTAAACCATGTACTGTCCTCTTGTTCTGTTTGAATGATATCCTCCTGGTCAAGGTACAGGTTCCTCATGAGTACAATCAAGTGTTCAGGAATTCCCATTCTTCTCAATGTTATCCATAATTTGTCATGATCCACACAACCAAATGCCTTTGCATAGTCAATAAAACACAAGTAAACATATTTCTGGTATTCTTTGCCTTGAGCCAAGATCCACAGCAGCTATTATATCCCTTGTTCCACGTCCTCTTCTGAATCCAGCTTGCACCTCTGGAAGTTCTCTGTGAACATACTGCTGCAAACGTTTTTGAATTATCTTCAGTAAGATCTTTATAGTTGTCTTTATTTAGAGATTATGTATGGTTAAGAAGATGTATACAACTGCCAAGTTGACAAGGGGTAGACTGTGATAGTTGGAGCTGTATGTCAACTTGGCTGGGCCACAATTCTGTGTGGTTTAAGCAATTGTGATGTGGGTTGTCCTAATGATGGCATCAGATGTATAAGTTTTGAGCAGCCAATCCATTGAAAGGGAGTTTCCCTAGGGGTGTGGCCTGCTTCCAGTGTATTTATGGACATCCTGATGAAAGAGACACTCTTCTGTGGATTGGGATTCTGTTGTGATGCCTATAACTGTCCATGAGCAAACAATCCACCATTCAGTCTGGAGATCTTGTATTCACCATTCGTTGGAGTCAACAGCCAGTATACTGCCTGCTAACCTTGAGCTCTTCAGCCCCTGTAGCTGTGTGAGTGGGGAAAAGCCTCCAGCTTGATGTTTGATCCAAGAACTTGGGACTTGCCAGCTTCTATAAGTGTGTGAGACATTTTCCTAAGATAAATTTCTCTTTTTCTCTCTGTATATAAGTTTACTGGTTTTACTTCTCTAGAGAACCCAGTCTAACACAGGTTTTTTCCCACTGTTTGTCTATTATGAATGAGACTGTAATGAACATTGGTGTACAAGTTTCTGTTTGCTTTCCTGCTTTAAATTCTTTGTGGGTATATAACTAGAATTAGGATCACCAAGTCCTATGGTAGTTCTATGTTTAATAGTTTGACAAATCACTAAACAGATTCCCAGAGCAGTTGTACCATTTTGCAATCCTACCAGCAATGGATGAACATTCCAATTTTTCCACATCATCACAAAAAAAACAAACCAAACCAAACCAACCCCCCCCCCATTTTTAAAAATGAGGGTGAAGTGTTATCTGATTGTGTTTTTATTTGCATCCAAGGAGCCCATTTTTGGTTGCACATATGGTAATGTCCTCTGGAGTACTGTTCTGGAGAACATCAGTTATCAGGCACTGATAGAGAATAGATGAATCCTCTGGAGAAAATCGTGGAAACTGCATTCATCATTTTGAAGTAAACTGCAAAGCAATTTTATTTCCGGTCTCATGGGTCATAGGGCCAAAGAGAACAGAATATTAGGATAGGAAGGGATCTGAGACTCAGTCAATGCAAATTTCCATCTTGTTCAGTGAGGGAAAGGAGATTTACTTAAGATCAGAGAGGAAGAATGTTGATGAAGAAAACCTATGTCTCCTGACTCCTGAACACAGTGCCACATGATGCCAAACTAACTGCTATATTCTAGAAATGTGCACCAGGAAAAGGAGAGAGATGGAGAGAGTAAAAGTGCAGAAGGTAAGATGCAGAAGGGGCAAAGGAAGAATTTTTGGACACTGAGTCTTAGGTTGGGTTATTATGGGTGGGGCGGGGTGGCAAAGCAGAGATGCACATATAGCATATTTAACAAGCTTCTGGCAAGAGATAAAAAGAAAAGTATCAGTGTAGAAGAAATGGTGTCTGCCTAAGGAAAGTTATGGAAAGAAGAGGACACAGCACCTGTGGAGAGCTCTGAATACTCCACAGAGAGTGACTTTTAGAGTCATTTGGCAGAAATTAGGAAAAAGTAAAGTGGGCATACTCCAGTTACAAGGTAAAGATATATGGGGATTTATATTATAAAAAGTCTTAGAGGAAGTGCAGCCAGAATGCTCTTTAGAAGTACAAATAGCCAGACTTCATCTCATGGACTTTGGTCATATTGTCAGAAGTGATCAGTCCCTGGAGAAAGATATCATGCTTAGTAAAGTGGAGGGTCAGGGAAAAAGGAAAAGACTCTCAATGAGATGGATTGACACAGTGGCTGGGACAGTGGACTCAAGCATGTCAACAATTGTGAGGATGGCACAGGACAGGGCAGTGTTTTCTTCTGTTGTATATAGAATGCCATGAATTGAAACTGACTCAATGACACCTAATAACAACATATTATAAAAAGAGAGAAGAGTAAGAATGAAGATCATCTTTTGAGATAAAAAGTCCCTAGGACAGAAGCAATACTGAGATGTGTGAGCAGACAGTAATGATTACTACCTTTATTTTCATATCATTTTACAGTTTGCAAGGAGCTCTGGTGGCGTTGTGCCTAAGGCATTTCACTGCTAACAAAAGGCTGGTGATTCAGACCAACCAGCCACTCCTCAGAACAAAGATTGGGCAATCTACTTCTGTAGAGATACTGCCTCGAAAACCCAAGCAGGGGTCAGTATGAGTCGGAACCGACTTTATGGCAGTGAATTTTTTTTTTTTACAGTTTGCAAAGCACTTTCACCCACATGGTCTTATGTAGCTCAGTGAGACTCTTACCTAAGAAGAGGTGAGAGAGAAACTGGTGATAAAGCTCACTACAGAAAAATGGAGGGCAGCATAGGGAAGGGGAAAGAATGAACACTCATGCTCCATCAATTTATGAAAATAAATGGTGAGATGTACATTTAGTATAGCAGTTAAGCACACAGACTTTGGGGTTGAACTATTTGGGTTCAAATCCTGGCTCTACCACCTAAAAGGTATGTGACTTTGGGCAATGGCTTAACCTCTCTATACCTCAGTTTCCTCATATGCAAAATGAGTATAATCATAGGACCTACTTGTAGAGGATTTATGAAGACATGTTTTACGTGTATTTTTATACTGTTTAAAGGAATGTCTGTCAGTAAGAGCTAGGTAAATGCTTGAAAAAGTGAGAAAGTTTCTGTTGGAAAGTGAATTCTTCTGTAGTAGATATTATGTATTTTGAAATAATACTTATTGTGATAATAAATTTAGTGTTCAACATGACCCTTGATAGCCCAATGGTTAAGTGTTTGGCTGTTAATGAGAGGTTGGGAGTTTGAACCAACTTAGTGTCTCTGTGGGAGAAAGACCTGGTAATCTGTTTCCCTAATAATTGTTATTGTTTTTGTTAGGTGCTTGTGATAGTTGAAGATGTGTCAACTTGGCTGGACTTCACTTGTGAGTGGTGTTTCCCATGATGGATCACATGACTGCGTCCTAAGTGGCCGGTCAGTCTAGGGGGAGTTTCCCCAGGGGTGTGGCCTACCTGTAATACTATCCCAGGAACAAACTGGAAAAACAGCATTCCAGATATATGCTTCCTGGAGCAAGCAGCTCGCTGCGCGCCCCGGAGGAACCTTTTGGATTTTTTTCCTTTGTTGGGAACGGCGACCCTGCGTGTCAGTTTTGATTCTCCCGGCTCTGCTGCGCTTGCGGGAACCAGACGACTCCGGGCCCCATCTCTC
>NW_006921611.1:18787245-18802878 GCF_000298275.1 Orycteropus afer afer
CTACATGGTAACCAAAACCCAACACAGTGCTGTTGAGTCAGCTCTGACTCATTGCGACCCTATGTACAACAGAAAGAAACACCACCCAGTCGTTCACCATGCTCAAAATCCTTGCCATGCCTGAGCCCATCGTTGCAGCCACTCTGTCAATCAATCTTGTTGAGAGTCTTCTCCTTTTCCACTGACCCTCCACTTTACTAAGCATGATATCTTTCTCCAGGAAATGGTCCCGTCTGCCAATATGACCACAGTAGGTGAGATGAAGCCTGTGCATTCTCACTTCCAAAGGAGTACTCTGGCTGCACTTCTTGCAGGACAGATTTGTTCTTTCTTCTGGCAGTCTGTGGTATTTTCAATATTCTTTGTTAACACCACAATTCAAAGGCATCAATTCTTCTTCCGTTTTCCTTATTCATTGTCCAGATTTCACATGCATATGAGGTGGTTGAAAATGCCATGGCATAGGTTAGGTACACCTTAGTTTTCAAACATATGTCTTTGCTCTTCAGCATTTTAAAGAGGTCTTTTGCAGTAGATTTGTCCAGTGAAATATGTCATCTGATTTCTTGACTGTGGCTTCCATTGGTGTTGATTGTGGATCCAAGTAAAATGAAATCTTTGACAACTTCAAGCTTTTCTCCATCTATTGTGATGCTGCTTATTGGTCCAGTTGTGAGGATTTTTGTTTTCTTTATGTTGAGATGTAATCCGTACTGCAGACTATAGTCTTTAATCTTCATCAGTAACTGTTTCTGTAATAATTGCAGCCTAGAAAACCCTATGGGCAGTTCTACTCTGTCACATGGGGGCTCTGTGAGTCGAAAATTAACTTGATGGCACCTAACAACAATAATTCATTTGAGGAGAGATCTTTTGGGTGTGTTAATGTAAATGTATAATAGGTATGATATCAAACACAAGTGCAATAAAACTGTAGATGGTTCAAACTGGAGACTGGGAAATTTTTTTTTTTTAATATCTCAGGATCCAAAAGAGTTTCTGATTTGTAATTCTGTGGGGGAAAATAAAGCAACCTACTGGACCTCACTGAAGGTGCTAGTGCTGGGCTTTCCATGCCTGTCTGACCCCTGTAGTGCCAACTGTCTCTAGGACATACTGATGTCTGCATGGATCCACTGAGCACTCACTCACCTAAATCCCTGTTGACAGTGGCCTCAAGGCTGAACTGTCACCTGGTGCCTGGGGTCTACTATCTGATTAGAGCTTTCTCAGCTTCTCATCTTCCTACCAGGCCTTCTACAGTGGCTAACAGCTTCCCAAGCTCAAAGACAGAGTCTGAGAAATCACATCCTCCAAGCAGGATGCCACCTACTGTGTTTATGTTTTTAATTCCTACTTGAGTTCAACTCAGTGCTTGGCATGTGGAAAGGTTTCAGTAAGAGGCAGCTCTGGTTATTTTGGCTCCCATTGTCTATCCTTCAAAGATCAAGTTAAAGATGGGCTGGCTTAGACACTCTGAAGACCAAGGAGGCTGGGGCATGTGCCCAGTGAGAATCCCCAGAGCCCACTCCCGGGGCCTGTCTACTTGAGAACATCTGGACAGGGACCATTCTCCTCTGATTTGCCAGGAGTGGTTTCGGGAGAGGCAGGCAAGCAGGGAGTCTGAGTGACAATAAGTCCTCAGAGCTCCTTGAGAAGGGCTAAGTACAGTAATTTGTTGTAATGACTCAAATTTAAAGCAATAACCCAGAGGCATAATAGCATGGGCCAAAAATACCTACTACATGAGATGGGATGTTAATGGGAAATACACTGTTTGATTGGGTGGCAGAGAATTTACAAATGGCTTTCACTTTCACTCTGGATGTGTGCTGTGTGGTGTAGAGCACTAAGATTCCTATCTGGGTTAATTTGGACCACTTCCTCTCTGCCTGCTGAGAGCCATTCTCCTGATGGAGGCCCCTTTACTGCTCCGCTTTTCCTACAACTCAAGCGTATTTCTGAGGCAGCGCTCTCGTGCTTATTCACTCTTGTGTTTTTCCATTCTCTTGCCTCTCCATCACCCTCTCAGTGAAGCTGCTACTTCAAAGCCACTTTCTTAAGTGAGAGATGGAAGTAAATATACTGTAGCCACAGAAACTGCCCTTGGCCAGGTGGGGAGGTGTTGAGACACAAACATCTGGAAACATGCCCAGACCTGGAAGAGACTGCAGATCACCCTGAAGTTGATTAACTAATGGGAGAATGCCAGGGAGGCAGTGACTTCTGTGAGGTCTGCCTGTTGCAAAGCCAAAGAACTTGGACCAGAGCCCCATTTCCTCCTCTCTTTTCCTTTCAACTTCACCCCACCTCTGACCACATCAACTCATGAACCCTGTACAACTCATTCCCAGCACCTTCTCTTGGGATAACTAGGGGTCAGAGGATCTCATGTTTGAAAGAGATTTTAGAACCTTACAAGTCACCAAGTTCAACGACTCATCCAGGAAAATACTCTTCCTCCTCCCTTCCCGGCACTGCATCCCAAGTGCCTGCTCCATACCCATTCAGGGCAGCATTCCATAAGCTTGCATTCTTTCTGGTTTTTCTCTATCAAAATTGCCATCTTGCCAGTGCCTTAGCTCTGCAAATGCATTCTGATGAATTCAAGCTCAATGTGATTGAACATTAACTGAATGGCCAGCTTTTTAAGGGGAACCAAGGAAGTAATCTCTAAGGGTGGAATTCCAAACAGAAGAAATACACACTTGCACACATACCTACAGTTTTGGTGGAAGGCTTTTATATCTTAGTGACAATAAGGCTGGCTCTACTCCTGATTCATACAAGAAAATAATTATTTTGTAGAGTCAACATAATTAATTCAACTCAGCAAATAGGCCCTGTAGTGGGTTGAATTGTTTTCCACTGCAACATATGTTAAAGTCTTAATTCCCAGTTTCTGAATGTGATATTATTTGGAAAAAGGGTCTTTGCAGATGTAATCAAATTAAGGTGAGGTCATACTGGATTAGGGTGTGTTCCCAAACCAGTGACTGGTGTCCTTATAAGAAGAAGAGAGGACACACACAGAGGGACAGACACACAGAAAAGAAGCCCACATGATGACAGTGGCAGAGACTGGCATGACACAGCTGCAAGCCAAGGATTGTCATCAGCCACCAGAAGCTGGAAGAGGTAAGGAAGAATTCTTCCCTAACTTTAGACTTTTAGTCTCCAGAACCATGAGATAACACATTTCTGTTCTTTTAAGCCAGCAGGTTTGGGGCATTTTGTTATGGCAGCACTAGGAAGCTGATACAGTGGCTAAGTGTTTATGATGTGCAGGTGCTCTTCCAGATGCTGAGGACATAGCAGGGGGTGAGGCAGATGTGGTCCCTGTCTTACTGAGTTCTTTTCAGAGGCTCCAGAGGAGCTAAGTGGTGGGTGAAGAAGACCCCCTTGCTCTCTTGGCACAGCCACTTCCCTTTTGCTCATTTCCGTGGTTCAGTGCATGACCCCATGCTGGGCTTAGAGCTGCATGGACATGGCCCAGTCCCTGCCTTCAAACGCTGACTTCTCTAACCTTTCCCTTTACTCATGAAATGTGGGGCAAACGTCTGATTTCAGGGTTAAATAAGTCTACTTTTGAGTGTTCACTGAACCACTTAGAAGTTAAAACTTCAGTTTCCCCATGTGTACAAGGACAATACACAGATGCGAGGAATTCAAACGGGCAGACTCCAGAGTAAATTGCAGAGTTGGCAGAGACAAATGAACCTGGGTCTTTTTCCCACCACTTGTTAATGATATAATCTTGAGAAAATTAGTTAACTTTCTGGGCCTCAATTTCCTCCTCTATAAATGAGAATATTAATAGCATTAATACCTTAGGCTGTGAGCATTGAATGAGTTAATACATGTAAAGTGTTTATAAGAGTTTCTGAAAAACAGTTGGTGCCCAATAAAGATCATTACTGTTTTTAGGTGGTGTAGAGTAGATTCCAACTCAGTGAGCCAATGTGACAGAGTGGAATTGCCCATAGGCTTTCCTAGGTAGTAATCTTTACGGAAGCAGACTAACATATCTTTCTCCTACAGAGCAGCTGGCTGGGTGGATTTGAACTGCCAATCTTTTGGTTAGCAGCTGAGCATTTAACTGTTGTGCTGCCAGGGTTTCTTTTCAATAAAGATTAGTTATTATTATTACTTTACTGGTGAGGATATTGAGTCCCAGAGAGTGGGGCATAATTTGCTCAAAGACAAGCAGTTAGTGGCTGAGCTGGTCCTATGTCATTCTTAGACTGATGGAGTCTCTGATTAACAACTGGATTGTTCATTATAAAAGCATTTTTTGAAAGGCTGTACTTCCAGCCCTGGAATCAGACAGACCTAAATTCAATTTCAAACCTTATTAATTGCTAACTGTGTGATCTTTTTATTTAATACCTGTGGGCCTCAGTTTTTTCACCTGTAAAATAAATATCAACCTCATTAGGTTGTTGTAAAGGTGAGATTAGAATGAGTGTCAATACTTAACTACACACTGTAAGCATTCATAAATGTTTATGGCTATTGCTTGTATCTGCTAGGGTTAAGTTTCGTTGTGTCTACATAATAGTGGCCTAAAACTCTAGGGTTCATTTTTGCAAATAAAAGAAGTATGGAAACAGACAGTTCAAGAATGATATGGCTGTATTATTAAGGTCTTTTCTATATTTCTGCTCTGACATCCTCAGTGTGAGGCTTTTATACTCAAAGTCACATGATGCAACATGGCTGCTGGAGATGCAGCTGTCATATCTATGTTCTGAACAGCAGAAGGGAGGAAATGTGTTGAGGGGGTGGGGAGGAGACAAGAAAAACCACTTCTCAATTGAGTCAACTCTCTTTAAAGAGCCATCTCAGAAGTCAACACTTTCTTTATACCTTATTGACCAGAACTTAATCACATGGTCACATCTTGTTGCAAGGGAAGCTGGGAAACAGAATTGTAGCATCCTCAGTAAAATCTGAACTTAGTTGCTGAGTAATAAAGGGCAGAAGGATATTGAAAAGGTAAGAAGTAGTCTCTGCTAAACCAAAAAAAAAAAGCCAAACTCACTGCTGTTGAGTCGTTTCCCACTCATAGCGACCCCTCCTTGGGTTTCTGAGGAGATATCTCTACAGATGTAGATTGCCCAGTCTTCCGTCCGAGGAATAGCTGGTGGGCTAGATTGTTATTATTGTCTTTATAGTTGTTATTACTCTATGCCAGACTGACCCTTAGGAATTTTCAGTTTTTAATGGAATGCTTTGGAGTCCCTGGGTGCAAATAGCTAATGTGGTCGACCACTAATTGGAAGGTGGGTGGTTTGAGTCCACCGAAAGGTACCTCAGAAGGAAGTTCTTATGATCTGTTTCCCAAAAATCAGCATTGAAAACCCTGTGGAGCACAGTTCCACTCTGACACACATTGAGTGACCATGAGTTGTACTCCACTTGGCAGCAACTGGTTTGGTTTAGTTTTGTAATGTAGTGTTATAAATGTTGTGGAAGAGATATGTAGTTGGTGATGATGTGAGAGTCCTTAGAAGGAAGAGATTAACTCTGATTCTGAAGGAATTAGAAATGGCTTCACTGAAGTTATGCTTAAGGTGAGTGTTGATGTTTGAGTAATTTGAGAGAAGGAAATTCCTGGCAGAAGGCTCACCACACAAAGAGTCTTGTCTCATCAGTCTGCCCTTTCACTGCTTGAAATCAGGCTTGTTGGAAACCGTGTTGCTGAAGGAGAAAGCGGGGCAGTGGCCATTCAACCTTCTCTCATCCAGAGTCTCCAGGGCAGTGGACGAGGAGTGTGGAGTCCTGCTACCCATGACGGTTTTTCACTCTTCATCCTGATTTCACCATACAGCAATCTATTTATTAATTTAGAACCAGCTGGTTATTGAAAGAAACATATTTATTGGGAATTAACTGCCATGTGCAAAGTGGATATTTACTATCTACTTGTCAAACATCAGTGAATTTGTGTTTAATAATCATTTTTTTTCAATTAACTCACAAAAGTGCATCCCATTAATTCTAAATTAAATGCATATTTGCAAAACTCTAATTCACAACATCATCAGATCATCGCTTCCCAGCCTGTTTCTGATGGTTCCTTGTTGGTAAAAGGATATCAGTTAATGTTTTTAGAGACAATTATTTTTTTTGTATCCATAAGCAGTTGCAGGTTGGACCAGAGGACATGAGTGCAGATAAAGTTGTTTCCATCTGCCTCCTCCTCATTCTCTTCCCCTCACTTTTCTCTCCTTCATGTACCGTAGGTAGTTAGAGGGGACAATTTCAGCTAGAACATTTAGATGAGTTAAGGCTGATGGCTTACCCTTGACCTCTGTCTTTATTCTCTTAGAGGTAAAAAAGACCTTGGAAAATCTACTAAATAGATTTTCTTTCACTGCAGTGCAGGAAAAAGATTACTTGCAGGGAAGTCAAGAGAACAAAACAACAATAGTTAAATAAACAAAACAAAACCAGCTGTCATTGAATTGACTGCAACTCATGGCGACCCCATGTGAGTCAGTGTGAAACTGTGCTCCATAGGGTTTTCAATGGCTGATTTTTCAGAAGTAGATCTCCAGTCATGAGACCTAGGCTTTAATTCTGCATTTTGTTATGTGACCGGGGGCAAGTCATTTTCTTCCTTAGAGGGTTTGTATCAGAATAAAATTCAAAATTTATCTTCACTGCAGTATTTTTTAGAGATATTACTGTATCCATTCCCCAGTTGATGCGGACAGAATCTCCAACTGGGGGATGGATATAGTTTTATTTTCTTAAAACTTCTGTAATCATGGAGCTCTGTTTTTTCCATGGAGCATCTGGGTCAATTGATGATATAAGGAAAATATTTTGGGAAGCTGGGCAGGATGATTTCCAGGCTCATCTGGCTCTAACATTTTAGAGTTTTACTTTTCAGTCTAGAAACCTTGACCAAGTTTCAGAAGGACGATTTGGCAATTCAGGCTTCCACTTCAAGACACTCCAACTTCTGTCCCCTATCTCTGGACAGATCCGAAGACACTGCATGGTGTCCTTGGAAGCCCTGCCCTTGGTAAACCTGCCAGATGGGAGAGGTAGGAACGGAGAGATCTTGGGAGCTCAGGCCACTCCCCACTGCATCCAGCTGTACTTAGCATTCGACCACTTGCTTTCCCCAGCACAGCAATTACATGCTCAGCCTGCACTTCGGATATGTCTAAGTGGTAACAAATGCCCTGAAGGTTCATTATCGTCCAGCAGCACAGACAGCCCTTGTACAGGACACAGGACACCTTAAAGAGGTAGTGATTTCGTGCCTTGGTTGCTGAACCATGTGGTTGAACATATGCCAGACTGTAGTGACAGGGGCCAGCACAGCCAGCTCTCCTTGGCATATCATTGTGCTACTGCTGCTATCATGGTTTCTGGGCAAGACTGCCTGCTGCATTCTCCTCCATACACTTCAGCAGCAAGCAACCACCCTGCTTCTGCCACTGCCAGTGGAGTCTGAGCAGCTCCCACCCAGTAAAGAAGACTTTACTGCATGATCCATTATCAGATGGGGAAGAACTCCTAGAAACCCCTTATATAGGTTGGCTGTCTGACACCACTATCTGCCCACCTCTTCTGTCCAGGATCTTTTTTGTAATGAGGATATCAGTTCTAATGTCTCTGGACTCCATTTGTTGTTGTTAGTTGCCACTGAGTCATCTCTGACTCATGACAGCCCATGTACAATAGAGCTAAATATTGCTTGGTCCTGCACCATCTTCATGATCATTGACATGTTTGAGTCTATTGTGTAGTGCCTTCTAATGAAGGGAGTTCAGCTTCCAGCACTATATCAGACAATATTGTTATCCATAGGGTTTTTGTTGGCTAATCTTTGCAACTAGATTGCCACACTTTTCTACCTATGAATCATAGCATAACATAGCTTCCAGCATCATAGAAACATACAAGCCATCATAGCATGACAAACTGGCAGACAGGTGGTGACAGGACCACATTGCACTCTCAAAAATTATTGAGAACCCAAGAGGTTTTGGTTTATGTGGGTTTTAACTTCCAGTGTATATCATATTAGAAATCAAAAATATATATATATTTGTTCATTTTAAAGTAACAACAAATCTCTTGCTTGCTAACATAAATAACACAGTTTTTTTTCCATACAAGAAAAATCTATATTTTCCAAAGGAAAAAAAAAAAAATACAACGAGAAGAGTGATACTTCTTTTCATTTTTGCAAATCTCTGTAATGTCTGGTGTAACAGTAGACAGTTAGATTCTTATATATGTTTCTGCCCTCAACCTGTTGTGAGATGTTGTTTTGGTTGAAGTATATAAAGCAAACTCAGCTCTACATGGATAGGTAGGTAGCAAAGGGAGGTGCCTGCAGGTCCCCCAAAAGGGACACCTCCCCCCAGGTTTCCTTAAACCACACTTTGAGAACTGCTGACTTAGAACATACCTTGAGGGAGGCAGCATGGTGGGGCAGTGTTGGAGAGAATAATGATCTACACAGCTGGGAAATGGCCACTTCTCAGTCTGCAGGTGCTTCTTTGCTGCTCTAGCTCTTAGCTTGCCTAAGAATTATTTTAGTTCCTCTGTAAGCATCCTCCACACAGAAGCCAGAGTGATCTTTTTTCAGAAACTTGTTCCCAACTTTCTGATGACTTTCCATTACACTGAAAATAATTCAAGCTCATAGGCCTGCGTGTGATGCTCCTTGCTCATCTCCTACCTCATCTCTTAGTATTTTCATCCTCGCTCACCTCTTTCCAGCCATGCTGGCCACCTGTGAGCATACAAAGCTCCATCTGGATTTAGAGCTTTAGTATGTATGGTCTGTTCCTTTTCCCAAGGAGCTCTGGTAGCATAGTGCCTAAGGCATTTTGACTGCTAACCAGAAGGTTGGCGGGAAGATGGGGCATTCTCCTTCCTTAGAGATTTACCACCTCAGAAACTCAAGGGGGATCACTATGAGTTGGGATTGACTTGATGGCAGTGAGTTTGGTTTTTAGTTTGGTTTCCTTTCTTTGGAGTGCCTTTCCGTCAGATCTTTGCAGGCTGGCTTGTTCTTGCCATTCAGATTCCACTCTAACTGTCATCCACATTGATTTGATCGTATTACCCTTTTACTGTCCTCATGCCCTTAGCTTATCATTTTCTGCAATAATCTTACTTACATAATTGTTTACTTCTTCATGGTCTGTCTCCCTACATGAGAAGGTAAATTCCACTGGAGCAAGGGCCTTGTTTATTATATTCAGTTCTGTATTTTCAATCCACAGAATAACGCCTGGCACATAATAAATGCTCAGTAAATATTTTTGAATATGGGAATGAAAGAAGAGTTGTATGAAAGAATACTTGAACTGGAAATCAGATTCAGTTTTGAATTCCAGCATTGTGACCTTGGGTGTTTCTTGAGTTTTGATATTCTTATAATTAAAATGGGAGCTCTGGTAGCATAGTGCCTAAGACACTTGACTGCTAACCAGAAGGTTGGTAGTTCAAACCCACCAGCCACTCCTCAGAAGGAAGGTTGGGCAATCTACTTCCGTAGTGATACTGCCTTGGAAACCCAAGGAAGGGTCACTATGAGTTGGGTCTGATTCGCTCGCACAACAATTATTAAAACACAATAACAATATCTACTGTCTAAGGTTGTTGTGAATTTAGATGAGATAATGGATGTAAAGCACTTGCCAAATGAAAATCATTCTCTGATTGGCTACTTCTCCCTTCCTTCTCTCTAGCCTGCCTTGTCACTAACACAGTTAGCTGGGGGTGGGGGATCGGGGGAACTTTGGTGGTTGTCTGGAGTGAGTTCTGACCCACAGCTGGCAGAGCTGGAAGGGACTTCAGAGAGATTGAGCCCTCTTACAGGCTGATTTTTGTTCCCCAAAAAAGATATGTCCAAGTCCTAATCTGTGGCATCTATGAATGTGACCTTATTTGGAATTAGCATATTTGCAGATATAATTAGCAACATGAGGTCATACTAGAGTAGGGAGGGCCCTACTCCCATATGAAAGGTACCCTTATAAAAGAAGAGACTTTTCTTCTGCCATTGAGCCAATTCCAACTCATAGCAAACATTTAGGACTGCATAGAAGTGCCCCATAATGTTTCCAAGGCTGTAAATCTTTCCAAGGCTTTGCCTCATCTTTCCAAGGCTTTGCCTCATCTTTCCAAGGCTTTGCTTTATCTTTCACACACAGAGGCTGGTAAGTTGGATAATTTTTCTTTGTAATGGGCACAAATATATATATATTTTTTCCACTTGGTTGGCCAGGTAGCTGTCTTCCAAATTTCTTGGCATAAATGTGAGTGCCTTCAGCTCTGCATTGGTTTGTTGAAACATCTCAGTGGGTATTCTGTCAATTCCTAGATCCTTGCTTTTCATCAATTCCTTTAGTGCAGCTTGGACTTTTTCCTTCAATACCATTAGTTCATGTTTATTGGCTCCTGAAATTCTTTTTGGTACAGTGACTCTGTGTATTCTTTCCATCTTTTTTTCATGCCTCCTACATTGTTCAATATCGTGCCCATAGGATCTTTCAATATTGTAACTTGAGGCTTAATTTTTTTTTCTTCACTTCATTAAGCTTAAGAAATGCTAAGAATATTCTTCCCTTTTGATTTTCTAACTCCAGGTCTTTCCACATTTCATTATAATACTTTACAAAAGGAAAACTGGACTATATGAAGAAGAACATGGCATCCGAGTTGGAGAACACTTATTAAGAGCCTGTGATATGCAGATGACAAAACCTTGCTGCTGAAAGTGAAGAAAACTTGGAGCATTTACTAATGAAGATGAAGACTATAGCTGTCAGTTTAGATTACACCTCAAGAATTAAAAAAAAAAAAAAAATCCTCACTAGACCTAAGCAACATCATGAAAAATGGAGTGAAGTTGTCAATGATTTCATTTTACTGGGTTCCATAATCAATGGCCATGGAAACAGCAGTCAAGAAATCAAAGGATGTACTGCACTGGGCAAATCTGCTGCAAAATACCTCTTTAAGGTGTTAAAGAGGACAGATATCACTTTGAAGATAAGGTGAGCCTGACCCAAACCATGGTATTTTCAATAGTCTCATATGCATGCAAAAGCTTGACAATGAGTAAGGAAGACTGAAGAAGAATTGATGCATTTGAACTGTGGCATTGGTGAAGAATCCTGATTGTGTCCATAGACTGCTAGAAGAATGAAAAAATCTTAGTAGAAGTATATCTAGAATGTTCCTTAGAAGCAAGAATGGCCAGACTTTGTCTCATGTACTTTGGTCATGTTGTCAGAAGAGACCAGTCCCTGGAGTAGGATATCATGCTTAGTAAAGTAGAGGGTCAGAGAAAAAAGGGAAGCCTCTCAATGAGATGGATTGACACAGTGAATGTGAAGATGGGCTGAAGCATGGCAACGATTGTGAGGATGGTACAGGACCGGACAGCGTTTCATTCTGTTGTATATAGGCTCTCTGTGAGTCAGAACAAACTGGATGGCATCTAACAACAGTATGTGCTCACTGCTCTTTGTAGGGTTTCTTAAATATTTATTCAGTAGCCCACCTTCTCCCTGAACTATGCCCCTGAAGACACTAAGCTTTCAGGTGGGATATTTCCAGAGAGGAGCTGCTCCTGAGGCCGGGGCAAGGTGGAACCATCCTGTGTATGGTTCCCACTCCTATTCTGGCTCTCTTCCCTCAGATGGCTGGAGTGCAGCAGTGTGTGTAAGCAATCCACAGTAGTGAACAGAGTGCAGATTCTTGGAGCAGCACATGACAAATCAGTTTGAATAACAGCCCCAGTAGCTCTTGCCAAATTCTCAGGATTGACTAGAAAAACAGAACAGTCCTTTCCCATCATTCCATAAATCATTCCACTGAGAGCTGTCAAAAATGCAGCCTGAAAGACATTTTTACTAGCAGCTCAACTAGAAGACAAAACTCTAGCTTTACCAAACAATTCTCTCCTGAGATCCAAAACTAAGGGAATGAGCTGGCTTTTGGAGAAAAGTGCCTTCCTCATTGACCCTAGTGCCCTGGATTCCAAATACAACTGCACCTGGCTTTTCTGAGGGGTAAAGGTCTTACTCTGAGATGCAAACTTTCTGCTAAAACACTTCTTTTATCAACAGCAGTTAGTATTGTCCCCAGCCCTATGGTCATGGAAAGGATTGCTTGAGAGACAGACAGGACTTGGGTTGAATTTCAGCCCCTCTACTCATTAGCTGTGAGATGTTGGACAAGTCACTTAATATCTCTGAGCTTTAGCTATTTAAAGTGGGTAATAAAATATTGCTCACAGCATAGTAAGTAGTGAATGGAATAGCATATTTGAAATCCCTGCAGTATGCTCAATGCTTGGCATTAGCTAGCAGCTAAATTAATAATATTTATATATTGTTGCCACCACTCATTTGTCAGCTTGTAGTACTGTGGTGGCTTGCATGTTGCTGTAATGCTGGAAGCTATGCCACCAGTATTTCAAATACCATAAGGGTCACCCATAGTGGACAGGTTTCAGTGGAGCTTTCAGACTAAGACAGACTGGGAAGACAGGCATAGCGAGGTCTACTTCTTTAAAAAAAAAAAAAAAAAAGGCCACTTGAAACCTTATGAATAGCGTGGAAACATTATCTGACATAGTGCCAGAAGATGAGTTCTTCAGGTTGGAGGGCACCCTGGGGAAGAGCTACCCTCTCAAAATAGAGTCAATCTTAATGACATGGGAGGAATAAAGTTTTCTGGAGCTTCATTTACTGATGTGGCATGCCTCAAAATAGAAGAAACAGAAGCAAGAATCCACTAATAATAATCAGAACTTGGAAGGTATGGAATATGAATCTAGGAAAATTGGAAGTTGTTAAAAATGAAACGAAATGCATAAAGATCTATATCCTAGGCATTAGTGAGCTGAAATGGACTGGTATTAGCCATTTTGAATCAGACAATCATATAGTCTGTTATGTCAGGAATGACAAATTAAAGAGGAATGGCATCACATTCATTGTCAAAAAGAACATTGCAAGATCTATCCTGAAGTACAGTGTTGCCAGTGATAGTATAATATCCACACACCTACAAGGAAGACCAGTTAATATAACTATTATTCAAATTTATGCACCAAACACAAAAGCCAAAGATAAAGAAATTGAAGATTTTTACTGACTTCTGCAGTCTGAAATTGACCAAACATGAAATCAAAATGTCTTTATAATTACTGGTGATTGGAATGTGAAAGTTGGAAACAAAGAAGTAGCATGGTGGTTGGAAATTATGGTCTTAGTGAAACAAATGATGCCAGAGATAGTGGGATAGAATTTTGCACAATGAGTTATTCATTGCAAATACCTTTTTTAGACAATGTAAATGGTGACTATACACATAGATCTCTAGATGGAATACACAGGAATCAAATAGGTTACCTTGTGGAAAAAGACTATGGAACAAACCATCAATTGCTTGTACTAGTTCAAGTTGATGTTGAAGAAAATTAAAACAAGTCCATGAGAGCCAAAATATGACCTTGAATATCTCACTTGAGTTTAGAGAACATCTAAAGAACAGATTTGATATGTTGAACACCAGTGACCTACAGCTAGATGAATTATGGGATGACATGGACAACATCATACATGAAAAAAGCAAAAGGTCATTAAAAAGACAGGAAGGGAAGAGAAAACAAAAATGGGTGTCAGAAGAGATTCTGAAACTTGCTCTTGAAAGAATAGCTAAAGAGAATGGAAGAAATGATGAGGTAAAAGAATTGAACAGAAGATTTCAAAAGGCAGCTCCTGTGGACAAAGAAGAGTATTATAATGAAATGTGCAAGGACTTGGAGTTAGAAAATCAAAGGGGAAGAACACAATTATTATTTCTCAAGCTGAAAGAAGTGAAAGAAAAATTCAAGACTTGTGTTGCGATACTGAAGGTTTCTAAGGGTGAAATATTGAAAGATGCAGGAAGCATCAAAAGAAGATGGAAGAATACACAGAATCACTGTACCAAAACAATTGGTCAATGTTTAACCATTTCAGGAGGTAGCATATGATCAAGAACTAATGGTCCTGAAGGAAGAAATTCAAGCTGCACTGAAGGAATTGGTGAAAAACAAGGCTCCAGGAATTGATGGAATACGCATTGAGATGTTTCAACACATGGATGCTGTGGTGGAGGCACTCATTCATTTATGCCAAGAAATGTGGAAAACAGCTACCTAGCCAACTGAGTGGAAGAGATTGGTATTTGTACCCATTCCAAAAAAGGAGATCCAGCAAAATATGGAAATTATCAAACAATATCATTAATATCACACACAAATAAAATTTGGTTGAAGATAATTAAAAACAGTTGCAGCAGTACATCTACAGGGAACTGCCAGAAGTTCCAGCTGGATTCAGATGAGGGCCAAGAACAGGTGATGTTATGGCTGATGTCAGGTAGATCTTGGCTGAAAGCAAAGAATACCAGAAAGGTGTTTACCTGTGTTTTATTGACTATGGAAAGGTGTTCAACTGTGTGGATCATAACAAACTATGGATAACATTGGGAAGAATGGAAATTCCAGAACACTGAATTGTGCTCATGAGGAACTTGTACATAGACCAATAGGCAGTCATTGGAACAGAACAATGTGATACGGCATGATTTAAAATCAGGAAAGGGGGTTCAGAATGGAGTCAAGCCAGTGAGCAGCATGCTTTATCCCTCTGGCATCGAAGGTCTTGGAAAACTAGCCACAACAGTTTAAATTAGTCATTTCAGTGCTCTGAATAGCTCACAGATTCAGAGTACATCAAACACGGAAGAGCAGAATTAGAGGAAAGGCACAGGGAGATTAATTAGGAAAGAGCTACTGGAGGAGGATGGATGGGCACCCGAGAGAGGCATTGGAAACTCTTCTGGAGTGATCATTGTGTGCTGGGTTAGGGCGCCCACCTGAGATCCCTGAGCCAAGAGGGAGGATGCCTTATAACAGCTTACCAATGACCACTCTAATATTCCGATGGGCAGTGGCAGAGACCTGCCTCCAGTAGCTCATCTTGATTTTTTGGAGGTAATTTGGGTCTCCTGGGTGCTGGCTGCAGGCATGGACACCTCTGCTGAGATTCAGAAGAAAACTTACTGTTGCGACAGACTAAAAATCAAAGCTTGGAAAAAGATATATCAAGCAAATGGCAACTGTAAGAAAGCAGGATTATTAATTTCTTATCAAATTGACTTTGAGACAAAAACCACCATACGAGACAAGGAAGGACATTATATAATGACTAAAGGATCAATTGATCATGAAGATAGAAACATGATAAATATCAATGGACTCAATGAAAGGACCCCAAAATACATAATTCAGACTTTAAAAGAGTTGAAAAGTCAAATAGATGACTTCATTGTCATAGTGGGAGATTTTAATACACCACTTTCTTCGAAAGATAGAACAACTGGAAAGAAACTCAATAAAGATTCAGAAGAGCTAAATAATACACTCTGCCAATTGGGTTTTATAGACATCTACAGAGCACTTCACCCAACAATGATGCAATATACATTCTTCTCCAGTGCACATGGAACTTTTTCCATGATAGACCATATGTTAGGCCATAAAGGAAGCCTTAATAAATTTAAAAACATTGAAATACTGCAAAGCATCTT
>NW_006921611.1:18803683-18805244 GCF_000298275.1 Orycteropus afer afer
CTGGAGAAATCTACAAAACATTCAGAGAAGAACTGATACCAATCCTACTCAAACTATTCCAAAACAGAAAAGGATGGAATCCTCCCTAACTCATTTTATGAAACAAGCATAACCTTGATACCAAAACCAGGCAAAGACATCACTCAAAAGGAAAACTATAGACCAATATCCCTCATGAATACAGATGCAAAAATTCTCAACAAAATCCTAGCCAATAGACTCCAACAACATATCAAGAAAATCATTCATTATGACCAAATGGGGTTCATATCAGGCATGCAAGGATGGTTCAACATTACAAAAACAGTCAACGTCATCCACCACATAAATAAAACAAAGGAGAAGAACCACATGATCATATCAATTGATGCAGAAAAGACATTTGATAAAATCTAACACCCATTTCTGATCAAATCTCTCAGCAAAATAGGAGTAGAGTCCTAACCAGCTCCATAAGGCAAGAAAGGGGAATCAAAGGCATCCAGTTTGGTAAGGAAGAAGTCAAACTATCTGTATTTGCAGATGATATGATCCTATACCTGGAAAACTCAAGAGACTCAGTCAAAAATCTACTGGAACTAATTGAGAGATTTAGCATGGTGGCAGGATATAAGATTAACATCCAAAAATCAGTTGGATCCCTCTACACCAGCAAAGAGATTGCTGAAGAAGGAATAAGGAATTCAATACCATTTACAATAGCTACCAAAAAGTAAGATACTTGAAAATAAATCTTACCAGGGACACAAAAGACCTGTACAAAGAAAACTATAAAAAACTACTTAAAGAAACCACAAGAGAACTACATAAATAGAAGAACATCCCATGCTCATGGATAGGAAGATCGAATATTGTGAAAATGTCAGTTCTACCCAAAGCAATCAATCTATACATTCAATGCCGTCCCAATACAGATCCCATCAACATTCTTTAGGGATATGGGAAAACCAGTCACTAACTTTATATGGAAAGGAAAGAGACCTCAGATAAGCAAAGCACTATGGAAGAAGAACAAAGTAGGAGGTCTCACACTGACAGATCTCAAAACCTACTATACAGCCACAGTAGTCAAAACTGCCTGGTATTGGTTTAATGACAGATACGTAGACCAATGGGATAGAATTGAGAACCCAGAAATAGATCCATCAACCTATGGTCAGTTGATTTTTGACAAAGGTCCAAAATCCATTAAATGAGGAAGACAATGTTTGTTTAATAAATGATGCTGGCAAAACTGGAGATCCATTTGCAGAAAAATGAAACAAGATTTGTACCTCACACCTTTCACAAAAATGAACTCCAGATGGATCAAAGACTTAAGTGTGAAACCCAAAACTATAGTGTTCCTCAAGCTAAATGTAGGGGCAAATTTAAGGGCCCTAACATATGGCATAAATAGATTATCAAGCATAACTCAAAATGCACAAACAACAGAAGAGAAACCAGATGATTGGGACCTTCTAAAGATTAAATTTTTGTGTGCTTCCAAAGACTTTTCCAAAAGAGTCAAAAGAGAATCCACAGATTGGGAAAAAAATATTCAGTAATGACATATCTGACA